>NC_045431.1:187552682-188152682 GCF_902635505.1 Sarcophilus harrisii | reverse complement strand
CTAAGGAAGTTAAATTCTAACATAAGGGTTAACTTTCTTTGGAAAATTGTAAAGTCCCCAAAACATAAAGTATGTGTGTGTACAAATAAACATGTATGTCTAGGTAGACATATGTATGTATGCCTATGTACAAAAATACTCATCTTCAAATGAAACAGAAATGAATTTTTAGAGTAGCTTACTATTTTGAATTATCATCACTGTTATCTGCCTCTCTCAGAAAAGACAGGTGCTATGGGCAATGAAAGAACAGTAAATGGACTGTTATATTACTAAATGAGACTGGGGACCAAGGTAAGGTCATTGTCATTGTCAATTTGTAATAGATAATACATGAAAGATAAAGTTTTATTTCCTGACTTTCTCCAGTAATGTTCAGAAGTTCTTAACTATAAACAGAGTAAGCATATGATAAGAACAATTCAGGGATTAAGATTAGGGGGATGGAAATAACACAGAGGTCACAAGTTGAGAGATTTTAGTAGGGTGATGGGACTAGTGAATCGTTAAAGTTTATGAGTTCATGAATGGCTACATAGACAAAGTCACAGCAAAGACAATGAAGAAGAAAAGCAAATGATCAAGATGTCAGATAGGTCACAATAAGGGACAAAAATTAAGATCAAGTAAAAACAAAATACCTTTTTGAACAAATGTTGTGGGAAGATTTGAGAGTGAGAAAGGAAAATAATGGAACTTATAAAAACTGCTGAAAATTTGGTTTCAAATACCACCATTTCCATTCATATTTTCCAAATATATATGAATGCAGAGAATTTATTTATATATTTAGAACAAAGAATCTCCACATTAAATAAATAGACACAAGTTAAAGATCTAAACACCCAAGAAAGCATAACCACTCCCATCATAGTTGCACATAGAAAACTACCTTTCCAGCTGCTTCCTCCTGCAGAACTTCTCGGGCCTTCTCAGCAGCTTCAGTCAGCCTCTCCTGCTCTTCTTTCTCTTTATTTTCCTGTCTAATGGCTGCTTCTTCCATCAGAGTGGCTTCCAGCTTAGCTTTATTGTCTACTTTCTCACCTTCAACCTCAGCAGCTTTGACTTTGGCTTCTTTGGCCTATTTAAAAAAAAAAAAAAATCCAAGACACTGTAATCTAGGTCCTAAAGGAAGTGGTGGCGCTTCTAAATAGTCTAAAAAGGATATTTGCAACTATTTAAGTTGGAGGAAACCTACCCTGCAACACCACATGCTAATGTTTAAAATTGCTACATTTTCTTTCCTTATGCAGCTATGCAAAGGAAATATCAAAATCCAGATGTATGAATTCTAAAGAATCAAAACCTTTCAAGGATATATCATAGAACATTTGATATTATTTCAGGCCTTTCTACACATAAAGATTACACAGAGGCAGTTAGGTGGTGCAATGGATAGAGTACCAGCCCTGAAGTCAGGAGGACCTGAGTTCAAATCTGGTCTCAGACACTTAACACTTCCCAGCTTGTGTGACCCTGGGCAAGTCACTTAATCCCAATTGCATCAATTAAAAAAAAAAAAAAACCCAGGATTGCAGAGGGGCAGAAAAGTGTCTGGCAATGATGCCCAATTTTTAGAAGCAACAACAAGGAAAAAAATCTATTTTGTATCTGATTTTCATTAACAAGGGTATTTAAGGAGTTGAAATATTAGGACTCCTATCAGGGGATGGGAGAGGGGAACCTAATCCCTCCAAAAATTTGTGACAGAAAAGAAGAACTCTGAATATACTCTAAAAAACACCAAAGACTTGAGAGGGAAATTTTTTCCAAAAGTTCAGAAAAAAGATAGAATCTGATCAACGGATTCTACAAGGGAAGTCAGCCCAAAAGGAATAGAACTAACTGAAAACAAAATTCTAAAGACATGAAGGGAAACAGTTTCAATGAAGAAGAAAATAGGAGATTTGTAAAAAGGGACAAATAATATACATACAACCAACCACATTGAATTTTAAAAAGAAATGTACAAAAGAAAAATCAGGCTAGTAACCAAGGATAAATATAAGAACACATCCTGAAGTATTAAGGAGTGTTAGGAGAGACTATCAAGGGAAGCTAAGGGCAACAAAATTGGTTGATTTTAGAGACTAGGGATGCAAGTTTTAAATTTTTTAAGTTATTTTGGGAAATTACAGTAACAAAGATACAGGACCTTTGCTTATGGTAGCCGGAATTATAACTGACAAAATCGAGACACCTGAATTGCTTAAATCTGATTTGGCATCTGTTTTTTCAGCCAGAAACAAATTGGCCTTGGTATTGGGGGAAAAAAAGACAAAAATGACCATAGGAAGATGACACGTACACAAGGCCTACTCCAGCAAACCAGTAAAGGACCGACCGTGTCAGGATCCACAGTGCCAAAACTTTGTGGTCAACCATGAAATCCTATTTTTCACCCTCAATAAATGATTAAATTCTACAGATCTTGCCCAGGGCTACAAACAATATAGTAGTAGCAATGGCCACTGTGGAATAACTACATCTATGTTAGTAATTGTTCGGGTATATGAGGTTGGGTCCACCAACCTGAGATCTAGTCCAAAAAAGAAGGAATAACTTAGCTAGCCAGTGAATGAATGACATATATATTTTCCAATGTTTTAGCACTGAGAGAAGTATCCCACTTTTTCCCTGTTCCTGTAGTCACACGAAGATCTTCAAAATAGAGATCATGAAAGTACAATATTAAGTCATTTTCCTTATCTCTCCAGTGGTAGAGATCTTTTGCCATCTTCATCTTTAACATGCCTGACTGGTGTAATGGGAAAATTACCAACCAATATTGGCGGTTGAAGACCCAATCAAGACCTGGCTTCCCAACAATTATTAAAGGTTCTTAGGGCAAACTATAACACTTCTAATATCTCAGTTTCTTCATCTGTAAAATGGGGATAAAAACAGTTGCACTCTTCTCCTTCACAGGACTATCATGAGAACAGCATTTGTAAATTCTGGAATGCTACAGAAATAATAACATTATGGGAAGTAACTTCTCCTATGTTTCTCTTCATCAGAGCTTTGCCCAAGGCCTAGCCCAGGTAACCCTTCCTTAGATGGTCCTTCTTTGATAAGCAACCCTCCAAGAAAGCTCTTTGCTACTAGTACCATTTTATTTTCACATATTCTATCTTGCAACTTCATAAAGCATTTCTCCTAGTAATATTATCTTATCAGTCAGATAGCAAGTCCCTTTAAACAGGACTTGGTTTAGACCTTTCTGCTTCCTTTGGCCTCACAGTTTTCCCAGAAAAGTGAAGCCCAAAAATGCCTGCTGCTATTTATAAGGAGAGGGTACTGCTGAGGAACAAGTTATTATTTGTATTGGGTTGGCTATCTGAAAGATGTCATCATAATGATGTAATGATTTATAGAAATTTCTATTTATAGAGTCAGGAAAAAAGACTAAAATTAAAATGTATTCTCTGTATTAAAAGAAAAACTGCATTCAAATATGCCATACTTACTGCACTCTCCGGAAGAGTTTGTAATGTTGTTTTGAGTTGGTCAGCTGGAGAAAGGGTATCAGGAAGATACATAGCTCTGGATAAGAGAAGTAACGAAGTAGGGATTTCTTGGTTCAGATGTAGGTCTAACCACTACAATTCAAAAGAGATAACAGATTTCATAAAATATGTTTTGTTTTTCAATTTTCTCCTATACATAATATACAAAGACACTCTAGTAAGATCCTATCAGATTCAGGATCAGATGAAATAACTTACTCAAGTTTTTTTTTTAATTTTTTACAGATCTCTCAGATACTTTTTTCGAAGATGCAGTATTATGTACTAGGCAAGGTGCTAGATTTTGGAATCAGCTTCAAACCCATCAATTATTCTCTATGTAAGGCAAATCATTTAAACCTTTCTGAGTAATGTTTCCTCATCTATTTAAAAGGAGGGAGTTGGATCAAATGATCTCTAAGGACCTTTATATCTCTAAATACATCAAACACTTGGAGAGAGCAATAATGTCCTCTTTCCACAAAAGTTTTTTGTTGGCAGAATAAGCACAGCCCCAAATTCTTTCAAAAGAAGATTTTATGACAATTTCAAGTTCTCACCTCTTCTGCTACTCTATTCTAGGCAAATTGTAGTTATCAATGTTTTTTCTTAAAAATAGAATCCAGAAATGGACTTAATATTCTAGATGAAATCTGATCACTGTAGAAGAGCAGAGAAGTTATCACATCATCTTCCTTACTCTATGTCTTTGAGAAAGGAAGTTCCCCAAACTATTTTTTAAGAGGCTACTCTACATTTCTCTGAAGTCTTGAGTTCATTAGTAGGAAATAGGAAAAGAAGGCTGTAACAGTCAAGAACTTGAGCTAGGATGGGTCTGGGATTTCTGCTCCTAAGCTGAAGAGCTACCAATGAAAAAGAGCAGTCTAGAAGCCATAAGTCTCCATGAGAGATGAAAGGAAAAGAACATTAGATTTGAAATGAAAGAGTCTTGAGTCCAGATCCCATCTTATCTCTTTAGTAGCCTTGAAACAATCTCTTTGAGTTGTTACACAGTGTTACCTGATACTATTCTTAGTGTATCTGTGAATGCAGACACATGCACAAACATCCACATCCATGACTGGCAAAAGAATACAGAGGAGATGGAAAGCCAGTCTAGAAGTCAAGATGTGAACCTCTTATATACATAGACTGGGAAAGTCATCCTCTTCTGATGTCCTAAGCAGCTCACTAAGGCTAAATTCACAGAGCACTTACAGATCTGTATTGATATTTAACAGTTCTGTGTATTTAGTTCATTTCTCATTTTCTCCAACAGATTGCCTGCTTAGTCATCACCTTCCCCTCTCTCAGCCTTCTGGTAATCTTTCTGGTATTGGTTCTCTATTCCTGTCCTGCTGCTTTCAAACATGCCCAAGTCTCTTTCATTCTTAAAACTATCTTCATTAGATCCTTTCATCTCCTCTAGTCAAAAAATAAAATAAAATCAATCTGAGAGATAAAGACCCTCAGGGTTTCTGGTCAAAACAAAAACGATTGCTTTGTATACTCACTCTCAGCCATCACAATCCAAACAATGGCTGAGGCTTGAACTGGGATCTAGTTTTGGCCACTTTTTTCCCCATATTCAAATATATACATGTATATCTTAAACTATATTAGACCTCTACATATACAGAATACATATGTACATAAACATAAACATTTAAGTTGCAAATAAATGAAGACTTAAACTAATTAGTACAGCAGCTAGAAATTCTACAGACTATTAGATAAAGTAATAGAATTCTAAAATGTGATGATTAACATTTTGCTGTCCTTCATTTATAGAGGAAGAGAGGGGAGGAGGAAAAGGAATAGAAAAAGGGGGAGAGGGTGAGAAGGATCTTTCTGATGTTAGACCCAGAATACTGTACGTTGCTCCAATTAAATGGAAACAAAATATCTATTTTCTAATTGATTTCCCAGTGATTACTGTAGATTTTAATTCATTTATATTTGGTCTCTGTTCCTCAATGGGCAACAAGACATTTATTGCAATGGTTTTGTTCATACAAAACCTTTTTAATTTAATATAATCAAAATTATCTATTTTGAATTTCATAATGTTCACTAACGTTTCTTTGGCCATAAATTACTTTCTTCTCCACAGATCAGAGAGATAGTCTTTCTCTTGTTCTCCATTTTATCACCCTTTATGTATAGAATATGAGCCTATTTCAACTTTATCTTGGGATAGGGTGTTAGGTGCTGGTCAGTGCCTAATTTCTACCATACTATTTTCCAGTTTTCCTAGCATTTTTTGTCAAATAGGAAGGTCTTATCCTAGAAGCTGGGGTCTTTTGGGTTTATCAAACACTAGATTACTACAAACATCATTAACTATTGTGTCTTGTGAACCTAATCTATTCCACTGATCCATTACTCTATTTCTTAATCAGTACCAAATGGTTTTGACAACTGCTGCTTTATAATATAGTTTTAAGTCTGGTTCATATAGGCCATTTTCTTTTGCATTTTTATTAATTCCCTTGAAATTCTTGACATTTTGTTCTTGAAGGTTATTAATTTAGATAGCATTATCAAATTTTTTATATTAGCTCCACCTACCCATAAGCACTTGGAATTCTTCCAATTGTTTACATCCAACTTTATTTGTGTGAAAAGTGTTTTGTAATTGTGTTCACATAGTTCCTGATTTTGTCTTGGCAAGTAGACTCCCAAATATTTTATATTATCTGTAGTTATTTTAAATGGGATTTCTCTATCTTTTACTACTGGAATTTGTTGATAACATACAGAAATGCCAATTATTTATGTGGGTTCATTTTACATCCTAAACTTTGTTGACATTATTTCTAGTAGTTTTTAGGTGACTCTCTAAGTATGCCATCATATAACTGCAAAGAGTGATAATTTTGTTTCCTCATTACCTACTCTAATTCCTTCAATTTCTTTGTTATTGCTAAATCTAACATTTCTAGTACAATACTGAATAGCAGTGTTGATAATAGGCAACATTGTTCCCCCCCCCACCCCCCTATCGATGTTAGTGGGGATAGTTTTAGTTTATCACTATTACATACAGTGCTTGGCTAAGGGTTTTAGACAGATGCTACTTATTTTAAGGAAAGCTTCATTTACTCCTCTGCTCTCTAGTTTTTTAACAGGAATGGGTATTGGAATAGCATGTTTATTTATTTTAAATTTTCAACATTGATCCTTGCAGAACCTTGCATTCCAAATTTCCCCCACTCCCTCCCCTAGATGGCAACTAATCCAATATATGTTAAACATGTTAAAAATAGATGTTAAATCCAATATATGTATATATATATATACATTTATATAATTATCTTGCTACACAAGAAAAAAAACCAGATCAAAAAGGAAAAAAATGAAAATGCTATGTTGTGATTCACACTCAGTTTCCACAGTCCTCTCTCTGTGTATAGATGGATCTCTTCAAGATCATTGGAACTGGCCTGATTTATCTCATTGTTGAAGAGAGCCACATCCATCAGAATTGATCATCATATAATATTGTTTCTCCAGGCCTCTCTGAAATCATCCTGCTGATTGTGTCTTATAGAACAATAATATTCCATAACATTCATATACTATAACTTATCCAGCCATTCTCCAACTGATGGGCATCCACTCAGTTTCCAGTTTTTTGCCACTGCAAAGAGGGCTGCCACAAGCATTTTTGTACACGTGTGTCCCTTTCCCTCCTTTGTGATATAAGCCCAGACCTAAAACTAAGTTACAAAGCAGCGGTCATCAAATAGAGTGTAATAGGTTAGGTTCACAAGACACAATAGTCAATGACTATAGAAATCCAGAGTTTGATAAATCCCCAAAATCTCAGTTTCTGGGATAAGACCTCTCTATTTGACAAAAACTGCTAGGAAATTAATATGGCAGAAACTAGGCATTGACCCATACTTAACACTATATACCAAGATAAGGTCAAAATGAATTCATGATTTAGACATAAAGAATGACATTTTAAGCAAATTAAAAGACCAAAAGATAGTTTACCTCTCAAATCTGTGGAGAAGGAAGGAATTTGTGGCCAAAGAAGAACTGAAGTTCATTACTGAACATAAAATAGGTAATTTTGATTATATTAAGTTAAACACTTTTTGTACAAACAAAACCAGTACAAACAAGATTAGAAGGGAAGCAATACACTGGGAAAAAATTTTCCCAAGGGTTCTGATAAAGGCCTTATTTCTAAAATATATAGAAAATTGACTCAAACTTGTAAGAATTCAAGACACTCTTCAACTGATAAAGTCAAAGGATATGAACTGACAATTTTCAAATGAAGAAATTGAAACCATTTCTAGCCATATGAAAAGATACTCTAAATCACTACTGTTCAGAGAAATGCAAATTAAGACAACTCTGAGGTATTACTACACACCTGTCAGATTGGCTAAGATGACAGGAAAAAATAATGATGAATGTTCAAGGGGATGTGGGAAAACTGGGACACTGATACATTGTTGGTGGAGTTGTGAACTGATCCAACCACTCTGGAGTGCAATTTGGAATTATCAAAGGGCTATCAAAATGTGCATTCCCTTTGATCCAGTAGTGTTTTTACATTTATTAAATAATATGCAGGGACCAAGCTGTTACCAAAGCCTAGACAGCCCACATTGGGGTTGAACCAAAATGATAAGTTTCCTACCAGTTGTAAGGATGGCTGGCCTACACACACACACACACACACACACACACACAAACACACACACAAAAGACTTTGTATTTCCTCTTTCATTTAGAGTCCGAAGAGAGAGAGGCCCCCATTTCAATTTGATCCTATATAACCTATAACCTATAACTGGTTTACTTAGGTGGTGATAATGAAACCAAGGTTTCTAATTTTCTTTCTCCAAACGATGATCTTTCTAGGGATTTCAAGGTGCTTTCAACATAACTCCATCTCCCTCCCTTGGGTGTATTTACATATCTAAAACATCAGGGAAACAGAATGAGGAATTCTTCAATGCTGACTTGTTGAGCTCAGGATACACTCACTGTTTTTTCCTCATGCCAATTGTCCCAACTTACCAGCCTTTCTGCAACAAGTAATCATCTCTGTCCTAAACGCACACTTTTCTTCTTTGACACTGTTTAACATTAGTACATTTATACAAATTGTTTGACATTGTAGTTCAATTCCCAACTTCTCACCATTGATAATTTCATGATTTATATCTCACAGATTCTTGATAATGTCCTGGTCTATATTAGGTAAATGATTACGGTAGTGTATGTAAGAAACATCAGTCAAGTAAGCTAAGTGATCTATCAAAGCCATCTGAACAAAAGATTGAACCAAATTTTTTGAGTCACTTCTGATTCTGAATTAGCCAGTCCCAGAAGTTATCTGAACTCCTTTGGTTAGTTTCTAAAACCCTATGCAGGTCTTTTACTGATGTTTGCAGTTATGATCTACAGGGAATACTAAAAGGGACTCAGACCATAGAATCACTCAAAGAAAAATCAGCATGTTAAGAAAATCACACAATCCATTACCTGCAAATAACCCCATAAAAAAATGTCCCAATCCCTATTTCTGAACTTATAAAACAGGGATAAAGCTTCTAGTCTAAGTCAAAAGATTATTTCACTCCTTTCCAGGAAAAATAAAGATCAATTCCAGATTATTTGGCAGTTTATTATGGTATGAAATATATAGATACTTTGCTTCTGCTTATTAGTACTCATTTAGAAGGCCCAAGATGAAAACAATTTCATTTTATTTATTAGCAATGCAGTCATATAGTAAGGCCAATTTGAGGTTCAGAAATTTTCTACTGATATGGTTCATTTTTGTTTCTTGTGGCCTAAAGACCAAAATTTTCATCATTGCTGAAATTGTATTCCAAGGAATCTTAAGTCATATGATGACAAAAGAAATTTTCAGGGGAAACTTGTAAATGCTAACAACATTATCCCTTTTAAAATATAAAATATATAACAAAAATAGTTTTCACAAGTGAATTTTTCAGGATAAAGTAGAAAAAACTGTTTTACATTCTAAATTTTCCTTTATTCCCCCCCTCCTTTACTTTATGCCCTCTGAATTCTGAGAACCAATTATGAGTTCCAAAATTAGTTTGAGAAGTGCTAAAATGGACAATGAAAATGCATCACTAAAACAGTGTGTTTCAAAGGAGCATCTCAAAACAGTAATTATTCCAATCCATTCTGCACCAGGCATAACTGATAGGTCTATAAAAAGTCACAAGGCTGAGAACAGCTATCAAGTCAAAATGCATTTGTGATTTTTCAGTCACTTTGGGACTCTCAAGAATAGCCCACACATTATCTACTACACCCACAATTTAATGTACATAAAATTTAGCAATTCCTCATTCTGTTATTTACCTGTTGAAGTTGTTCCCTGAGACGTTCCTCTGTAACTCCCAATGCCCTCATACCTCGTGCCCTACAAGCAGCCTGTAATTCCTTGACATTCAGAGTATCTACTCCTTCCTCAGCAATAAGCTGTAAAATAAAATGAAATCTGTCAGCCATATTATTCAATACTGTTTTAGACCATTTAAAATAACTAGACAGTATAATACCTGAGATATACCTGCCAAAACAGAAACTATAAAAAACATAAACATATACATTTTCATAAAAATAAAGTTATATCTAAATAATTGAAGACTTGGTTCATGAGTAGGTAAAATCAACATAAAAATTTTAATAACAATTTTACCTAGTTATTTATGTAATGCCATCCCAATTAAATTATTTAAAAATTATCTTCTTGAATTAAAAAATTATAATAACAAAGTACATTTGAAAGAACAAAAGGACAGAAAATGCAAAGAGATCAGGGGAAAAAAGTTCTAATGGGAGCAGATTTAATAGTATCAGACTTTATAAAGTATAAGGTAATTACAAGAAAATTAAATTTTCCTGTATAAATAAAACATATACAATTAAGAATAAAAGGAATGCAGAAAATTGGGGGGGAAAAACTTCATAAACAATCATTCAGAATTACATAAATAGATTACTAGTATAGTATAGTCATATATATATATTATATATATACACACACATATACATAGTATGTATGTATAAAATATACAGGTTCATAGATATCCATGTATAGATTATGTGTGTATGTGTCCATACTTAAAGATAGCTTTTTGGGGAAAGGGAGAATAAAGTAAAAAGTACAAAGCAAAGAATAAAAGAAAACCTTCAAGGAAGGAAAAAAAAGAAAAAAGTTGGACAGCTTTTTTGAAATGGAAATTTGTTTTATTTCGAATCCTGTCTTAAGATCTACTGTGTACATGACAATGTTTTGGGGTTTTTTCCTTTATTTTTAAGTTTAAAATAAATTTTAAAACTCTAAGAATTAAATAAAACATAATCATCTCAAAATCATGTTTTTTTTAATCACTAAAGGTTTTGTGAAGTCATGATTAATACAACAGATTAATAAGCTCTAATTTATAAACTAGTTCTCTCATATCAAGGTTTGTCCAAACCTTTTAAGAGACAGCAGCAAAACATAGTTCTACATTTTTTTACATGTTTAGTTAAAAGTATCAAAAACCTTCAGGAAGTGGGAAATAGAGAAAATAAGAGAATAAAATATGCAAAGAGAAAAATACAGAGAATACAGAGCCCAGGACTAATCACTGAGAAAGGTGATAAAAGCTGCATGATATACAGGAGACATAAGGGAAGCTGGCTGATAGAGAGGAATTACCAGAAAAGTAAGCAGACAAAGCAAGTGCACTACTCCGCTGTGGAAGCCAAAGAGATACAGACCCATAAATTTTAGGAATGAGACAAGAACTTGAAAAAATGAGCAAAGACCTTGAAAAAATGAACAGGGAAAAATTTAAATTCTAATGAGATGCACTCTAAATTGAATGGATCTCAAATATTCTACTTCTTAGAAGGCTAACTTTCTTCCCCAAATCATGGCGCAACCTAGAGTTGTTCTAAGAAGAATACATTGCAAAGCATTACAAAAATATAAACAAATATTAGTAGCAGCAGCCCACTGGGAAGGAAGTCCATATATATATATATATTTTTTATATGTACTGCCTTTTAGAATAAAATATCAACAACAAAAAAACAACAGTGGATAAGAGTTCTAGTTTTCCTATTTTCTTTTATTTAGATAATAGCCACTAGGGGCTGCTATCATGTCAAAATATTTAATGTTTGGAAAAAAAGATTTAAATAAAAATGCATGAAAAATTTAACTTACAGACTGATTTTATAGTTAAAAAGTTGAGTGTGGGTACACGTGTGGGTATCCACGAGTACATGGACACAATTCATCCACTTAAGCCTTTTTCTATTGGTAGGACCTGCTAGGCCTTGCATAGGCCTAGCTTGCTTCCATAAACATAATAGGCACAGAAGAAAACTGCAGTAGAAGGATTTTCCTTTCAAAATAGCAAATAAACATAAAAATAATAAAACTGCAAAAACAATGTAGCCCAATGATAGAAAGTAAAACCACTGAAAGATCCTTGACAAGTATGTAGGGAACATATTGACCTTTAGAAAAACACATGTTAACATTATTTCCCAATTACATCCTAATCTGGTTGACATCTTTGATCTAGACCAACTCCCCATAGTGACACAATTATGAATGAAACACCTATGAATAATGAATATTTATATAGTGCATTTCACTGTACAAAGCACTTTACATTGTCTCAAAGGATCCTGATAAAAGTCCTGTAAGGTGGGAAGTACAGGTATCACTACCCCTGTTTTTACAAATGAGGAACTGGAACCTGAAGGAAGTTGAATAATTGTCCACAGTCGTCATAATAGGTGCAAGCCCTAAAAGCAGAATCTAAGTTAATGTCCCCTAATCCTAAGCCCAGCATTCTACTTCTTCACACTTATTGTACTGTAAATTCAATAGCCACAATGGAGGAAAGTTTTAAGAATCCATTAGAACAAGTCTTTCAATACTGTGACATAACAGGACTATTGGGAAATTGTAACCTTTTTGGTAGTAACACTTTTCTGCTACTTTATAAAAGGGCAGGGGAGATTTTAGGGATGTTCATTTTCTAAATTTCAAGAAAGTTTAATGAAACATATAATGAGTTCAATAGGCCAAGCTCCAGCATTTTAAGGCAAGTCACAAGATCTTGGGTAGAAGGGCCCTTAAATATCATCTGAAAATGAACACAAGGTAATGAGAAGTGAAATGACTTGGACAAAGGCCACAAGCAGCACCCAAGCTCAGAACCTAGGGCCAGTGCCAATCTAGTAAAATCTAGAGACACTTTCTCAGAGTAAGGGCATAAATAAGATACAGAGAATTACAAAGGAAACCCATTTAATTGATAGTTATCAAGATATTAAAAAAAAAAAAATCAACAGTCTTAGGTTAAGAATCTCTGATGCAGAGAACTATTAATATGGAAACAATAGGAAAAAATAGGAGAAATTTTCTTAATTGATCATATAAAAATCTTTCCTTATGACTCTCTTTTAGGAGCTCCATTTCCAAAACAAAGATTTTTAGATTTAGAAAACTCAAGATATTTTACCTACACTCAAGAAACAATGAAGCCTGCACTGAGGCAGACAAAATAGAAAATGAGCAGTGTTTGGGTGAGAAGACATACATAACAAGCAGATATCACAGCAGCTCTGCAAAAGGTTGTATCAGTGCCTTCTGCTTCTGACTTGCAAGTGGCTATTTCAGTCCTAAGCCTTTTGCAATAATCTGAGCAACAGAGCTTCTCAATCTCATTTCTAAATATATTAGTTTTAATTTATAAGCTCAGGTGTGAAAAATTAGAAAAAAGATACTTTGGCAGATTCCAAAAACAAAATATAGGGTGTTCCAAAAATCTCAGTATGGTTTTAAGCATAAGCAACTTCTGAAGTATTAAGTACCACAAACTTACAAAAAACAACATCTAAAAGGCTAATTATTAAACATGTTAACTATTGATACATTTTGCTAAAATTCAAAATCACCATCACCTTGTGCTGCATATCTATCAATTCTCAAAAAAAAAATCAAATTTTCAAATATTAATTTTCAAATTTTGTTTAAAAAAAAAAAAAAAATTTCAGGGGTCAGCTAGGTGGTGAGTGGATAGAGCACCAGACCTGAAGTCAGGAGGAGCTGAGTTCAAATTTGACCTTAGACACTTAACACCTACCTGTGTGACCCTGGGAAAGTCACTTTACCCCAATCGCCTCAGCAAAAAAAAAACCCAAAAAGCCTTCAGGAGCTGTGGCTCAGTGCAAAAAGGAAATGCATTTGTAATTCTAGTCTTAATATTTTTTCAAAGAATGTAGTTTTAATGCATACATGTCAGTTGTGATGTAATTCCATAAGGAAAAGTATAATGGAGATATATCAGATGACTAACGTGACCAAGGAAGGGAACTTATTCAAACAATCCCCTAGTCTGAGAAAGTATCATCCAGAAATTTACACATGGAACATGTAATGATAAAGTATGTTCCTTCGTCAAAATTAAAAATTTGCTACTCAGAATTCACAAAATTAATAAATGTAAAATAAATCTGAATAATTTTTAAGTATTTTGGGGTAATGCTGTATCATGCATTACTTCTGAAATTACTAAAGCTCAAAACTGCACAAAGACTTTTGGAAAATCCTATATGTTTCAGTTAAACTTTTTTCTTGAAAAAGAAGAAAATTCACACCCCCAGAACTCCCTCTCCCTCTTTCCCCTTTTATAAATCAACAGAGAAGTGCAAGAATTCTAACCAAAAACTCTGCTAATAATGCCCCTGAAAATATCAGAGAGTGTCTCTGTCAGTTTGCTAGCTGCTCACTCTGCTCTCCTGTCCACCTACCTTGTCATCTGCTTTCATTGACCGCAGTCTCATGATCAACTGAAAACGCAAAAAGTTGTTTGTCCCTATTGACTGCAGCTCCAGCAGTCTACAGAGGGCCACCAGCTGGGGTCTAGTCAGGTTATCCAGAGTCAGCTCATCTTCAAACAGCTTGGAAAAGCGCAAGATTTCCTCATTGGTGGGTCTCTCTCCAGTCTCTCGGATCTGCAAATCAAACAGGAGACAAAGACTCTCCAATGGGTTTCACACAAATCAGCAAAAGGCCTCAAGACACAAGAGGAACAACATCACTCCCTCAATTCTAAGATCTGAAGCCTCATAGTACAGAACCCGGGTTTTGTCCCAGATTTACCAGGCAGGGCAAAGCATCTCCAAGAAACAAGTCTCAAGGCATCTCATTCAACCAAAATCTGAATGGGAACTACCCTTACTCTTTTATCTCCAAACTATTCCATTTTTAACTGACCTACATGTTATTTATTTCTCGTATTAGAATAAAATGTATCCCTCTCTAACATCCTTCCATTCCTTCCTTCCTAACTCTTACTTTGTTCTCTGGGACCAAAATAACAGAGTCGAATCATTGTTCCATAAAACCACCCTTCAAATATTTGACAAGAATAGCACTTCAAAGTTCAAACCCTCTCAAGTTACCTATCTTTAAAAGACCCTTTTTTTTTTTTATGAATTACAAGTTGATTATCTGGCATCAAAACTCGGGCAAATACTTCTAAAGCAAATCAAACAATGTGTCAATGAACATGAGTGTATTGAATATTCACATTCATTACTTATTCTGAATTTATCCTGAAGAAAAACAAGTGTCAAATACTGTAATTTCTGAATAAAATGAAACTTTACCCTTTTAAAGTATCATTTAAAAAAAAAAATTACTTTCTCAGTAGAAATCTTTCTAAAATATATGCACTTGCTTCCGTTTTAGTAAACAGTATAATGAATTTAAGCATTCCTTGACAACACAAGATCATTATGAATGAGCACCAGTAACCATATCTGATCATGTTACTCCTTTGCTCCATATCTCTTCCTCAGTGACTCTATTATTCCTCTTCACACATTATGGTTCATTTACATCTGACTTCTCATACCCACACTTGGAATTCCTCTTCCCAGGTCCAATTCCTTTGCACAGAGTGTCTTTGAAGTCTCCAATCTCTAGCACAGTACCTTGCACATAACTGGGAAAACAACCTGGGATTCTAGTTCTAGCTTAATTACCAGCTAGTTTTCTGAATTTCAACAAATGACTTCATTTTTTCTGGACATTTATATTCATATCTGGAAAATGAGTCTCATTAAGCTCCAAAATTATATGTTTTTACTTAATAGTTATTATGGTAGACTGACTTCTATTCTGTCAACATGCTGTCATTTTTACTATCTTCTCTTACTATCAGGTAATCCTATTAAAATGACATATTTTTGGATAACAATCTCAAAATTCACAACTGTTAAATTCCTTATGTAAACAGCTTCAAATGCAAGTCAGACAAATATTCTAAAACAAAACAAGTTAAATACATGAGAAACCATATTCACCTTTTGAAAAAATTTTGAAAAGTCTTCTGTAGCATTTCCTTTAGCAGCTTTATTTTTTAAGGCCATTTCCTCAATTGTGTCTTGAAGAAACTTAGCCACTTCAAGTTTCACTCTCAATTCTTTCTTCAGTCTCTCCTCCTATAAAAAGGGTTAAAAAAAAAAAAAAAGGAAGCTTTGGCTCACAGTCCTCTCCCAGAAATATGTATTAATTCTGAAACTTGCCCTCTTATATATCACTCAAGAGTAACTATTCACATCCATATCTCCTCCCTGGAGGATGGCCATTTTGATTCTGTAGAAACAGGGGAACTGCCCTCTCAGCAGCAGAAACAGACTACTTTGTTATGGCTGACTGACTCAACCACAAGAACAAAACGGCTTCCGTATTATTTCACTTTGGAATACAGATGACCAAAAAAAAAGTTTTGTTTTACTTAAAATAAAATAGCATAATCAGGAAATCTGTAAGTCTGTTGAAAATTACAGTACTGCAATATAATGTTAACACAAAGTTTCCAAACTTACAACTATGGCTAACATCTAAATTTTGGCCAGGGAAGTGCAAAACTATGTTAAGTAAAATAAAAAATCATTCATAAGTTAGTTCATTTTGACCCACATTTACTGTTACCTTTATGGACTGTGTCTCAAATGTTGACGGTAACATATTTGGGAAGAGCTTAACAGCAATTGGAAGCAGGAACTCCATAAATGGAACCACAATAAAGACTAAGAAAGGGACCAGGCGAAAGAGATCAGCACATATCCGAAGAAACTAGGGAAAAGAAAAATATTAGTGGATAACTAAAAAGAATTATTTTTACAAAGGAAGATTTTTTTTCCTGCATAAAAATCATTAACAACTACAATATATTACAAAGAAGAGCTGGCAAGTATCAAGTCTTTCTATCCCACAGATCTTGAAGCAGGACAGGATCACCACTTGCCACAGATGTACAAGATTTCTAGCTTCAAATAAGGGTTAGACTAGGGGGGTTCCAGCTAGTTCTATATTGAGTTCCTTTAAAATCTAAGATTCTGAATCTATGAGTTTTAATATGTAGTCTACAAATTTTGATATAATTTTTAAAGGTAAAACTAAACTACATAAAACCTTTCTTTAAGCCATATTAATTCATATAGTATATTCTTCCTAATATTATTTTCATCTTATAATCATGGATATGTATTATAGATGACAAAGCACAGAAAGTTTAACCTTCTTACAAAATTATCTTAAGTAGGCATTTTAGAAGGAAAGGGGCCCAATCCCAAGTGAGTTGAGTGAAGGTGAGCTCTTTAAATAGTCTGGCTGCCCAGGTAATAGAAATCCAATTATGTGCACAGTAGATGTGAGGCTAGGAGGGGATATCTTACACCAGCCTCTCAGAACTCACCAATAAGGTGGACAATCTTGAAGATCTGAATAAGACTAATCCATTTTCTATTCAAGGGTTTTTGAAAACCAAGACCCTTGGGGCAGTTAGATGATGCAGAAGATAGAGGAACAGGCCCTGGAGTCAGGAAGACCCGAGTTCAAATCCAGTTTCAGACACTTAATGCATGACCTTTATCTCCAATTGTCTTAAGTCAAGTCATGAACGGAAGGAAGGGAGAAGGAAAAAAGGAAAAAATAGGCCTTAAAGATAATTACATATAGTAGGCTTTAAAGATAATTACTCAACACCTAATGTTGTAAAAGATGATCTAGATTCCACAATTTCCATTTCTAAAACTCAACTGGTGCTGGAGACTTGGAACATGGTTGATGACTGAAGTAAGGTTTAACATCTACTATGTACACATGCTTCCAGAGGTTGCTACCAACAGTGCTTTTCTTTCTTTTCCTCACATCATTAGAACTCTGAGACATTGAGTTTCTTGTTGCATTAACATTAAATGATCTTGATTCAAGTGTTTCTGTTATTTCTCAAATAAACACCACAAAGAATTTGTTGCTCAAGGGGAATCCTTGAGAAATATGTATTTTCAGTTTCTGCAAATAAGCTATGAAACATTTTAAAAAGAAAATTCTAAGCCAAGAAGAAAGATTAATGAGATTCAAGCTACTATGATATACAGGCAGAAATGAGAATACTTGAGTAGGTATTAGAAGTATAAATGATAAACAGAAAGCATCTATGAGAACCCCGAATTAATGGTACAAGTAGACTAGAATGGCTGAGTTGATGCCTAAGTAGACTATGATGGCAGTAAATTAAACTTGAAGTAGGAAATAAATGTACCACAGGCTCAGCTTGCAACAAGTCTCTGCAATCTGGTAAAAGTGCCAATTTGATGGTAGTTAAACAGAACAATTGTCTTAGAAAATTTCTAGCCTGCCATGAACAATGCATGCAGTTCAATAAATAATTTGCTTTCCAGAGTCAATATATCAAAATTTAAATATTGTCAATGAAATTCTTAAACCCAAGCAGAATCTCAGAAATTCAAGAGGAAGAAAAGTCCTGAAAAAACAATGATATGATTTTCTGAGATGAAGTTCTACTTGAAGAATAAAATCACTACTTATTTTACTTCGGGAATACAACCATGTCTTTAAATACATTTGTTTTCTTTTCCTTAGTATTATTATGAAACAAAGAATTCACAACCTAAAACAGTGTTAAAACTCAGGTGACAGCTGCTGGACTTGAGGGGGTTCAAAAGTATATCTATTTTTAGGTAAGCAAAATATTTTATAAATTCTTTGAATCAGTAATAACTCCCTGATAACTGAAAAAAAAAGTAAAAATTAATGTTAAAGAAAAAGAAAAAATTAAGGAATTTTCCAAACATAGAAATATGACATCTAGAATAAGGATAGCTTTCTATTGTTCATTATTATATTAACTGGATATTAATTTCAAGATGATCCTAATAACTATAAAAACTATAAAATAAAATGTAAGTGAAAATGATGATTAACTTTTGTCTAAACTTCTGTCTAATCTTCATTGATGCTTCTGAAGATCTATGTTTATTACTTATAAGAAATACAGTTTAAAAAATACACAGATTATCTAAGTTATATTTTAATATATTTAACATCTACTGGTCATCCTGCCATTTAGGGGAGGGGGTGGGGGGGGGGGGAAAGGGAAAAAAAAATGAAAAAGTTTGGCAATTGTTAATGCTGTAAAGTTACCCATGTATATATATCCTGTAAATTAAAGGCTATTAAATTAAAAAATAAAAAAAAATAAAAAAAAAAATAAAAAAAAAAATAAATAAATAAATAAATAAAAATAAAAAAAAAAATACACAGATGCAGGTTAAATAACAATTAAATAACCAAAAATTTAAAGGGACCCCAAAGTACCAATATGCTTCAATAAGGTTGTTACAAAAATTGTTTAGTTATAATATTTTAAAGAGCTAGGAACAAAAGATCAAGATTATAACAAGAAATCAATGAACAAAATAGAGAGGAAAGAACTCTTAACAATACCAGATGTCAAAATATATTACTGTTAATCATCAAAATTTGTTACTGGATAAGAAGTAGAATGATTTGATCAATGAAACCTAGAGAATCAACTGAACACAGTTTTGATAAACCTAAAGATCTCGGCTTTTAGAATAAGCTCATGATTTAGCAAAAACCACTGAAAAAATTGAAAAGTACTCTGACAGAAACTAGGCAGAACTCAATATGCACAGAACATATACCAAGATGAGTATATGATTTGGGCATAAAAGCTAATATAAGCGATAAACCCAAAGACTCCAGCTTCTGTGAGAAGAATTCACTTTGCCAAAATTTGCTGGGAAAACTGGAAAATAGTATAATAACTAACAACTATACCAAGATAAGGTTGAAAATAAGCTCATGACATAAATGGTAATACTATAAGCAAATTAGGACAATAAGGGATAATCTATCTCTCAGATCTGTGGAGAAGGAAGGAATTTATGGTCAAAGAAGAAGAGAACATTATGAAATAGAAAATGGATAATTTTTACATTAAAATTTAAAAGTTTTGTACAAACAAAACCAATGCAGCCAAGATAGGAAGCAGAAAACAGAAGGGGGGCGGGGGGAAATTTTACATCCAAAGTTTCTGATAAAGGCCTGATTTCTAAAAATAGTGAATTGACCCAAATTTATAAAAATACAAGCCATTAAAGAAACAAGAAACTGAGTAAATGTCCATCAGTTGGGAAATGGCTGAATAAGTTATGGTCTATGAATGTAATAGATTATTATTTTATAAGAAACAATCAGCAGAGTGATTTCAGAAAGATCTGGAGAGATTTCCATAAACTGATGTTAAGTGAAGTGAGTACAACCAAGAGAACCTTGTACACAGCAACAACAAGTTTGTGTTGATCAACTTTGACAGACCTGGCTCTTTCAAACAATGAGGTGATTCAGGCCAATTCCAATGGACTTGTGATTGGAGAGAGGCTTTTGTATCCAAAGAAAGGACTATGAGGACTGAATGTGGATCATGACATAGTATTTACACCATTTTTGTTGTTGTTTGCTCTTTTTTATCCTCATTTTTTTTCCTTTTTAATCTGATTTTTCTTGTGCAACATGATAAATGTAGAGCTATGTTTAGAATAACTGCACATGTTTAACCGATATTGAATTATGTGCTGTCAAGGGAAGGGGGTGAGAAGAGAGGGAAAAAAATTTAGAACACAAGGTTTTGCATGTTGAAAACTATCTTTTCATGTATTTTGAAAAATGCAAAGCTTTTGGAATTTAAAAAAAAAAAAAAATCCATTCCCAAATTGAAAGTCAAAGAGTATGGACAATTTTCAGAGGAAGAAATTAAAGTGATTTCTAGAAATATGAAAAAATACTCTAATTCACTATTAACTGGGGAAATGCAAATAAAGACAAATTTGAGGTACCACTTTACACTTCTCAGATTGGATGAGATGACAGGAAAAGATAATAATAAATGTTGGAAAGGATATGAGAGAACGGGGACACTAATATATTGTTGGTGGAGTTGTAAACTGATCCAACCATTCTGGAGTACAATTTAGAACTATGAAGAATTATAAAACTGTGCATACCTCTTTGATCCAGGAGTGTCTCTACTGGGTCTATGTCCCAAAGAGATCATAAAAAAGGGAAAAGGACACACATGTGCAAAAATGTTTGTAGCAGCAAGCCCTTTTTGTAGTGGCAACGAACTAGAAATTGAATGGATCCCCATCAATTAGGGAATGGTTAAGTTATGGTATATGAATATAATGTATAAGACATGATAAGCAGTCTGATTTCAAAAAATATCTTAGAAAGACTTACATGAACTGATGCTAAGTGAAGTGGGCAGAACCAAGAGAATATTGTAGACAGCAACAACAAGATTTTGTGATGATCAGCTCTGAGGGACTTGGCCCTTTTCAACAATGAGGTGATTCAACAAACTGTGCATACCCTTTGATCCAGCAGTGTTACTACCGGGCTTATATCCCAAAGAGATCATCAATTGGAGAATGGCTGAATAAATTGTGGTATATGAATATTATGGAATATTATTGTTCTGTAAGAAATGACCAACAGGATGATTTCAGAAAGGCCTGGAGAGACTTACACGAACCAATGCTGAGTGAAACGAGCAGGGCCAAGAGATCATTATATACTTCAACAACAATACTATATGATGACCAATTCTGATGGACTTGGCCATCCTCAGCAATGATATCAACCAAATCAGTTCCAATGGAGCAGTAATGAACTGAACCAGCTACACCCAGTGAAAGAACTCTGGGAGATGACTAAAAACCATTACATTGAATTCTCAATCCCTATATTTTTGCCTACCTGCATTTTGGATTTCCTTCACAGGCTAATTATACAATATTTCAGAGTCTGATTCTTTTTGTGCAGCAAAATAATGGTTTGGTCATGTATACTTATTGTGTATCTAATTTATATTTTAATATATTTAACATCTACTGGTCATCCTGCCATCTGGGGGAGGGGGTGAGGGGAAAGAGGGGAAAAATTGGAACAAGAGGTTTGGCAATTGTCAGTGCTGTAAATATACCCATACATATAACCTGTAAATAAAAGGCAATTAAATTTAAAAAAAAGAGGTGATTCAAGGTAACTTCAATAAACTAGTGATGGAGAGAGCCATCCATATCCAGAGAGATGAATGTAGATCAAAGCATAGTATTTTCACCTTTTTTTATTGCTTTTTGCTTGGGTTTGAGGTTTTTCCCCACTTTGATCTGATTTTTCTTACATACCATGATAAGTATGGAAATATGTTTACTAGAATTTTACATATTTAACCTATATTGAATTTCTTGCTGCCTAGGAAAGGGAAAAGGAGTGGGGAAAGGGAAATTTAGTATACAAGATTTTGCAAAGGTAAATGGTAAAAACTATCCTTGCATGTATTTGAAAAAAGAAAAAGCTATCAGATAAAATAAAACAGGGATAATAATTTAAAAAAAAAAAAAAAGAAAAGAAAAGAAATGAGCAGAATGCTCTCAGAAAAACCTGAAAAGTCCTCCACAAGCTCATGCAAAACGAAATGTACTGAAAACAAAATAATGGCAATGTTGTGGAATAATCAGCTGTGAATGACTTTGCTATACTCAGCAATACAGTGATCCAAAGGTATTCTGAAGGACTTGAGAAAAATGTTATTCATATTAAGAAAGAACTGAATGTGTCTGGATACAAGTTGAAGCATATTTTTTAAACTTTATTTTTCTTGGGTTTTAGGGGAAGGAATCTATGTTCTCTTTTACAACTTGACTTTTACATAAATGTTTTACATAACTTCACATATGCTTTCTCAATGGGGGGAGGTTAAGAGTTAGGGAGAGAATCTGGAACTCAAAGTTTTAAAAACATGCAAAAAATTGTTTTACATCTAACTAGGCAAAAATAAAATATTAAATTAAAAAAAATTGTCATCTTTAATCTTCTAGCACCTACCACCCTTTCTTTCTTTTTCTTTCTCTCTATATATCTCTTCTCTCTCTTTCACACACACATATATTCTCTTCATAGACAATTCCTAGGAGCAACAATTATCTATCTACTCATTTCTTCAATTTCCTCTCTTTTCACTTTTAAACTTGTTGTAATCTGGCTTCTAACCTGAACACTCAACAAACACCAAAGTTACACATAACTCTTAAATGTTAAATCTAGTGGACTTTTTTCAATCCTCATCCTTCTCAACTGCTCCAACTTTATATATTGTCGACCAGTATTCCCTGGATATTCTCTCCTTTCAAAGTTTTCCTGGCCTTGCTTTTCCTTTGGTTCTACTCCTGTCTACATTATACAACAATATAATGCCCCTTAACTGAGAGTCTACCTCAGGGATATATCCTGGGACCCTCTACACTTTCTCACTTTGTGACTTCATCAGCTAGCAATGCTTGATGATCACTTCTATTCAGATAACTCCTAGATCCATATTTGCCCAGCCCTATGGGCTGCTCGTCTCCTAAGCTTGTCTCAAGTCTCCAACTCCCTAATAACTTCAAAATGATGTCCCAAAGGTAACTAAAGCTCAGCATGTACAAAACATGCCATCTTATTTTTCCCATCAAGTTTATTACACTTCAGAATTTGCCTATTTCTATTGAGGGTACAAGCAACACTTCTAACCTCAATGTTATCCTTGACTCCTCACTCTTCCTAGAGTCAATCATTTTCCAAATCTTTCTAACCCTCCATAACTTCTCTCATTTCTCATATCCATCTCCTCTCTATTCACATGGCTACCACCTTCTACAAACCTTTATCACTTCTCATCTCAAATTCTCCAAGACTAATTTCTCTGCCATATTCCAATATATGCTCCATATGGCTTCCAAAGTTAACCTCATAAACAGCAGTGTCCTAACCATAATCAATAAACTCTAGTGGCTTCCTATTTATTCCAAAATCAAGTATAAGCTCCTCTGAGTAGTTTTTGAATTCCTTTGTCACTTGGCTCCAACTTACCTTTTTCCAGGAGCTGAGGAATTGGGAGATAAAGTATAAACAGAAAGTAGAAACAACTCTTTTTAGAAATTTGGTGAAGAGAGGTAGGATGATCCCTTGAACTGGGAACAGAGTTCAGAGATATTTGGGATTTGGGATTGGGGAGATAGGGAAGACCTGAATATATTTTATAGGCCAGAGGAAGGAGCTAAGTAAGAAACAGAGGACCATATCCTCTGGAATTAAAGAGAAGGAAAAAAGAATGAATGAACACAGAAAGATATATAGAGGAATCACGTCCAGGGAGTTTCTGTTGAGCTATTTGTATTTATAGGGTGTCTTCCCAACTACACAAATCTACAAAGCATTTTGTAGTTTCCAGGACTGTCACCACACTCAAGACATTTGCACACGGTTGTGCCTCTCACACTGCTGAAATCATGTACATCAATCCCTTCTGGGGGTCAAAGAGGCACAGCATTGATGATTTCTAGTATCACTTCCAGTTACATAGGGAAATATTTTGTCTTTCTCAGCAGTCACAGGGCTATTATCAAAGGCAGGAAGAGATACCTTGTTCCTTCAAAGTCCTTTGAGGGGTAGCACAGGTGGCTATTTCACCCCACAAAACTTTGTTTCTACTACTTTATAAGCGTCTTCCTCCTCTTCCAATGTCAAAGCTCCTCCAGGTGTTCCTGATCACCCCCATTTATTTGTCCCTTTTTTCTTAGCTCTTTTAAACTTTATTGCTTATCCCAAAAGACTCCAGCATTTCTTTAACATCATTATCACACAGAAAGTGCTTTTGTTCTACAGAGCAAAACCTCCAGCACAGTATTAACAGGTGTGAGCTTCAGCTCTGCTCTAACAAATTCCTTTGTTGCTGGATCATAAAGAGCTGTTTGTAGCCAAAGACTAGGCTCCTTTTCTGCCCATTCCAGAAACCTGAGGGTTTAGTTTAATAATGGAAGTTTAAAGTGCCTCAGAACTGAAAAGAGACCATATACTTTGTCACAAGTAATTTTCAGATGAGACCAATTTAACAATGTAATGTAATTAACTTCCAGACACAAAATAGTAGTTTATAAATATTTATTTTATCATTTGACCGTGTATTAGTCTATATCAAAAGAGAAAAATCAGTTTGATCACATTATCTTTTTTTTTTAAATGTAATAAGCATCCTATGAATGATCAGGTAATCTGTGATCATTTGCTAAAAACTAAATTAGTTAGCTGTATTTTAAGTTAAACAAATCTCAAAAGCCAGAAAAAGTTAATACTTAAGAACATATATTAATCCACATTTAACTTTTTAATTTTACCCATGGAAGTCCTTAAACCAAAAGTAGTTCCCAACATACAAGCTACTCAGAAAGAAAATAAAACAGAAACATTTTTAACTTTAAGCAACTAACCAAGGCTTTGCAAATCCATGTTGTCCTTTTCCAAACAACTTAAAAAAAAAGAAATGTGCATCACACTGGAACGGCCAATGAAATGTAAGCTAAGGACTATTTCATTTTTGTCTCTATGTGTCTTAATGTTTAAAACAATACTTAGCAGGCACATAGTAGGTATCTGCTGAATGAATATCTAGAATTCACTCAAAAAATCACCAACTCAAGCAGATTACTATTCTGTTATCCCTTGAAATAAAACAAGCCAATATGCAAAATATTTTTCTTTTCATTAAAACCCATCATACAAAAACTGTCATCCACATCCAGTGAGAGAACTATGGAGACTGAATACAAATCAAAACTAGTATTTTCACCTTTAGAAGAACTGCACAGGTTTAACTTAGATCAGATTGCTTGCTGTCTTGGAGAGAGAGAAAAGAGATAAGGGGGGAGAAAATTGTGGAACACAAGGCTTTGCAAAGGTGAATGTTGAAAACTATCTTTACATGAATTTGGAAAAATAAAACACTATTAAATTAAGAAAAAATGAATGTCTAAAATTCAGGGAAATTGCCAAAGCTGACAAGAATCTCATGTCTGTCATCACAAATACTTATTTTTAGTCAAATCTAACTTAAGTCTTTGTTGAAAACAGCTAATACTCTACCTGAGGAATAAAATTCTCCTCAATAATAAAATCTAAGAAAAATTAAGAGGCTAAAGAAATCAAGATGAAGATAGAATTCAAGATGCTCCCCACCACAACTGACAATATTTTATCTTAAGAAAAAAATAAAAGATCTTAACTAAGATCTCAGGAAGACAGTAAGGTAACAAAGCCTCTCTCTTCCAGTACATATCTCCTGCCTGATGTGAACTAGGACAGTCAGACACACTGGAATAATAATAATTATCATTATCCAATAATCAGTGATTGGCATTTAATGTCACCAAAAATACCAAGAAACAGATCTCAAGGTTACAAAATCAAAGACGTATGGAAAATAACAATCAAAAACAAGGATGGGAGAAAACAGAGCATAGAAATCTGTAGGTAAAAATAGGTAAAAATTAGAAGTACTGATCCACTGCAGCAATACAGAGACAAAGCTAACTCAGGAAGCCATTTAAGGTTAACTACTGCTATTTCTGTCTATAATAATACTTCCCATATTGACTACAACTATTGTGTATCAGTTTCAATATTACTTTGTGACACGGTGAGAACTACTTTTGATTTTCCAAAATTCATTAAAAATAATTTCTTGCCATACTCTTTAAGTGAAACTTTATTATTCTCCAAATTAAGCCCAGAATGTTTCTCCTGTTTTAGAGAAGTCAAAGAGAAAAGAAATTTTAAGAACTTTCACGAAAAGCCTCATTCTATGTATATGTAACTGCAAAATAATATTTACCTCTTATGTTCCTCAATACAAATAAAATTTCCACACCCTTTTTTTTTTTTTTAAATAATGGTCATATTGACATTCTAAGTAACAATAGTTGTATATAATTGTATTTATATAACATTTAGGCTTAGTTGTATAATATATAAATATATTTATATAATGCTTTCAGATTATCCAAGCAATTTATATCTAAGATGTCATTTGGCGGCATTTTTCTGTGGGGCTTCTTTAAAAAAACCTGTTTTATGGATCCTATCAGTTGAAGAATGATTTATTAAGTTAAGGTATATGAATGTAATGGAATATTATCATTCCATAAGAAACAATAAGTAGGATGATTTCAGAAAGGCCTGAAGAGACTTACATAAACTAATGCTAGGTGAAGTAAGCAGAACCAAGACAACATTGTACACAGCAACAAGATTATGTAGATGATCAACTCTGATGATTTGGCTCTTTTCAACAATGAGGTAATTCAGGCCAACTCCAACAGACTTGTGATGGAGAGAGCCATCTGCATCCAAAAAGAGGACTATAGGAACTGAATGTGGATCACAACATAATATTTTCACCTTTTTTTGTTGTTTACTTGATTTTTTTTCCTCTCATTTGTTTTCCTTTTTGATCTGATTCTCTTTGTACAGAATGATAAATGTGGAAATATGTTTAAGAAGAATTGTACACAAAATCTTTGTGGCAGCCTTGTTTTTAGTGGCTAGAAACTGGAAAATGAATGGATGCCCATCAATTGAAGAATGGTTGGGTAAATTGTGGTATATGAATGTTATGGAATATTATTGTTCTGTAGGAAATGACCAGCAGGATGAATACAGAGAGGCTTAGAGAGACTTACATGAACTGATGCTAAGTGAACAAGCAGAACCAGGAGATCAATATGTACTTCAACAACGATACTGTATGAGGATGTATTCTGATGAAAGTGGATTTCTTCAACAAAGAAATCTAACTCAGTTCCAATTGATCAATGATGGACCGAAGCAGCTACACCCAAAGAAAGAACACTGGGAAATGTAAACTGTTTGCATTTTTGTTTTTCTTCCTGGGTTATTTTTACCTTCTGAATCCAATTCTTCCTGTGCAACAAGAGAACTGTTTGGTTCTGCACACATATATTGTATCTAGGATATACTGTGACATATTTAACATGCATAGGACTGCTTGCCATTTGGGGGAGGGAGTGGAGGGAGGGAGGGGAAAAGTAGGAAAAGAAGTGAGTGCAAGGGATAATGTTGTAAAAAATTATCCAGGCATGGGTTCTATCAATAAAAAGTTATAATTATTTAAAAAAGAAGAAGAAGAAGAGTTGCACATGTTTAACATACACTGGATTACTTGCTGTCTAAGGGAAAGAAGCAGAGGGTAGGGAGGGAGAAAAATTTGGAACACAAGGTTTTACAAGGGTGAATGCTGAAAACTATTTTTGCATGAATTTTGAAAATAAAAAGCTATTACTTAAAAAAAAAAATCTTTTCATCATGAAGCACAAGAAAAAAATAAACCTGTTTTGCCTCATGTGAACTTTAGCCCATCATAATTTTTACATGATTTTTCTCTTAATTTTGTTCTTTCATCAGGATAGATATTCTCTCTACAGACAAAGACTGAAAGTTTTCTCTGCCTTTAATTGAGAATTTTCATCAGATGCCATGGCTGAAAGCAACCATTACTCTACGGTCCTGCATTTAATGAATTTGTTCAAATTTAGCCAGACTGGTCTTCAGATACCAGAAGTACAATCTATCACTTGACCTACTTGAAAGCCTTTTCAGTTTTACAAAACCTGATAGAGATTTTGCACTGCACCACAATAAGACACTGAAAGATAACTTTTTCTACAAGTATTATAATTACTGACATTTTGTTCAAACTCTTTTCTTACTTTTTATAGTATCCATATCACTATATTAGATATTATTCAAATTGTTGAGACAGTTACATTCCAAAATGTCTGTCACTTAACAACAGATGGCAGATGAGTTTCATACATGCTGCATTCACTTCCTAACCTAAGGAAAAAAATCTAGTTAGCAGACAATGGCTCCAGGACAGATATGTTACCCAGGTCTTTACTTTATCATTTTCTATGCTACCATCTTTTTCTATTTCAAGCAGAAGAGAACAAAATGATGGAATTTCCCAAGTCATCTTGTGATCAATTCATGATTCTTTTTGAGCTAAAAATACATCCTAAGAAGCAGAGGTGGAATCAAAGACCCTGGACTCCAGGCTAGCTACCCATCAAGAAAGCAACTATGGGCAAATCACTTCATCTCTCTGGAGTCTCTGTTATTTCATATATAAAACTGGAAGAAAAAAACTTGTACTGTTATCTCTCCGGTTTATTTTAATTCTAAAGTTTTCCATATACACTGACAATTATTTGTGATCTTCTGCAAAGAATACTTAATTTTTTAAAAAATAGATTTTTGACAATGTCTCCTTTCTTAAAACTTGGATTCTGACTCTCCATTTAGAAAATAAAATTTCTTACAGTGATAAAAATATTTTTAATGTCAAGACTCACAAAAAATTCTTTGCCATTATTTTCTGAACTATGAATTTATCATTTGATACTAAGTATCTAACATATATTAACAGCATTTTCCCCACTTTCACTCTATTAGGATACTTCCCATTAGCAGAGGCATGTCTCTGAAAATGGAGACAAAAGGCTGGCCGACAATATAATGAGCTGCCAGTTACTTCCCAGAAAAAAGGCAAGAAACACCATATGGTCTGCAATGCACAACTACAATTATTTTAATGTTACTCTTTTCTAGATACATTTTCCCTTCAGAGGTGATCTCTGATCAGGCATCAAATCTTGACTTGCAATGAATATACAATTTTAAAGTGAGGAGAAAAATTCCAGGCAGCAGCTCAGTTCCTCACCATTCTCAAAGCCTATGCTATTTACTAGACTTGCACAGAAATAAATGAAAAAAAATCATTTATTCAGACGTGAATAAGTGAGCTGGAATACTCTAAATGCTAAGACTAATTAGTTACTTCATTGATCTAAAAAACAAAAACAAAAACAAAAAAACCCTGGAGACATTACACACTAATTTGCTGTCAATCTGTCTGACTCTCCAGATTCTTAAATTCTAAGGGTTCATTGTGTCAGAGTTTCCTGCTGCTACTTTGAATTGTCCTAAGAATACCACTACTTTGATCTTTACTGTTTAAAAGTTTCCAACTGAAATACTTCAGGAAAAACATCATAATTCTAGATTTTTTTTAAGTAATCATAGTAAAAAAATAGTAAAAAATACACTATATATTCTTAAAAGTTTTCATTTATGCACCCAACATTAAAACCTCAATTTTGAATTCTTCAATAAAGCAGGCATCTACTGAGATTAACTAGTCTTATATGTTATTCCAGTCAGTAATTATGAAATACAAATATAATTTCCAGTACTGATGCTAAATTTAAACCATAGATCAATAAATACTTGACTCAAAACATAATGTGCTAAAGAAAACATATACTGACAAAAATAAATGCTCAATATTATAATTCTGATATGCCCAACTATTCAATGGTATGAATTACACCTAAAAAAAAGGCCTATTATTAAATCATTCAAAACTAAATTTTCTACCTAAAATTGGTCATTTGGATATTTTGCCATTGCTCCTCCATAAAAGCTGTTTGAAAAAAAAAATCATACAACTTATTGTGTATCTAAGTTATATTTTAATATATTTAACATCTACTGGTCATCCTGCCATCTAGGGGAGGGGGTGGGGAGGGGGGTAAGAGGTGAAAAATTGGAACAAGAGGTTTGGCAATTGTTAATGCTGTAAAGTTACCCATGTATATATCCTGTAAATAAAAGGCTATTAAATAAAAAAAAAAAATCATACAAATAAAAAAACCTATTAAAATCTGAAAAGCAAAATTAGAAGTCACATTTTTATAGACAATAATTAAATACCCTACTCTTTTTTAACAAGGCATAATAAAAAATGCAAAACTTATAACCAACAAAGGCCATTAAATATTTTAAACATGATATTTGAACAAAGCATTCTATTATTTTCTTTTCAAAAATTGTGCTTGTGCACACACAGTTATAGAAAGAATTTGGAATTCATAAAGCTTTTCTTTTTTATTCCAAATACCCAAATGAAAATAATGTTTCATTAGATTTCAAGTAATCAACAAATTAACAAATATTCTTAGAACTGAATAGTCCAAGACTTGCATGTAACAAAATACAAATCTGCATATCCTGCCTCTTCTGCACAAAAGTCTCAACTCTATTGTTTTGGGGGTACACAAAGTTCATCTGTCCTATGTCTCCTACTGTTAGACTATTTTCAAGAAAAAGATCACAATCTAAGTAGTTCTCACAGATCAGAAAATGCTTTTCTTTTTTCTTCTACAAGTTTAATAAGATATGAAAATTGTTGGTAAAAATCCAATATATTTGTCAGATAAATCCTTTTATAGCATTCAATGAAAATGTTATGACAATATAGCATATTCTATTAATGCTTTTATCTAGAGAATTAAACATGTGACTATTACTATTATTATTATATATAATTAGTTTAAAATATATCTAAAATCAAATTTAGGGGTATTAAATGTGTCTTAATTTTGTTTCCTTTTTAAGTACTAACAATGATAACTAATTATTCATAATTCTACATATATTTTGTACAATTTCAAAAACATTAACAAAATACATTCAACGAATCTCCTTGAACACTCCTCCACAATAAATAGGCTGAGAAAATAAGCTTATTTTCTTCAAGTGGAGAAGAGAGCAATGAAGCATTTAATTCTAAGATACTCAAGCAAGGAATCTGTCTTCCACCATCTAGCCCAATCATCTAGAAAGGCCCCAGCCTATAGATTACCTTGAATTAACTCTCAAAATGTTAATCTTTATACTTAACAGGCAGCTAGGTAGCATAGTAGATATAGCACCATTACTGAAGTCAGGAGGATTTGAGTTCAAATCTGATCTCAGACACTAACACTTCCTATCTGTGTGAACCTGGGCAGGTCCACTTAACTCCAACTGCCTCAGCCAAAAAAAAAAAAAAAAAAAACTTTATACTTAAAAAAGAAAGGGGAGAAAAGGATAGGAGAGTAGGAAATTTTTTCCATGCAAGGAAAACCATAAATTTGTCCTCATAAAGGATAACTTCTTTGTTCCTAATTCACAAATTTAAAAATGTTTAAAGCAACAAAATCAAGCAAAACCAAAGAAGGGGTAATCAAAGATCTTCACTCCCTGTTACCTGTCTCCGCTCCCTCCGAGATAAGGTGCTACCATGGAGAATTCGCCAAAGTGTCCGTGCAGCAATCTTTGTATCAATCCACAACAACCGAAAGCCATGATAATAGTGCTTCAACTCATCCACAACCTTTTGAACAACTGATTTCTTCACAGGCACCTCTACAGTGGGACTGTAGACTGGTCCACCTTCTTCGAGCTTCTTATTTTTATCCTTAATAGTCTTCAGGGACTTTTCTACTACCGAGTCATCTTGAAGGGGACAAGAAGAATGCAAGCACCGCACAGAAATGTGTGGAGGTTTCAGAGAGTGCAAACTGGAAAGAGGCGTCCATGATTCAGAAGATCTTATTACCATATATGTCTGTTCAGGTCTTTTAGTCCAACAATTTAAGTGATTACTTTTGAAGGAAATGTAAACAGGGTGGACATGAGTGCAACAACCAAACTTAATATTCCTTTAAAAAAGAGAGAAAGAAAACAGTGAGCAATCAAGGAATTTAATTTATGATCTAAAAACTAAATATGTTCTATGAATTGAAATACACCATTACTCAGTCAAAATATATCTCTATACCATGATATATTATAGCCTAAAAAAAGATTTCTAAAACAACCATAAAAGATTTAGATCTAGAAACCTAAAGGTTATCTAGTATAACCCACACATTTCTTCAGATTTATTGATTTTATATATATATATATATATATATATATATATATATATATATATATATATATATCTTTTTTTTTTTTTTTTTTTTTTTTTACTGAGGCAATCGAGGTTAAGTGACTTGCCCAGAGTCACACAGCTAGAAGTGTTAAGTGTCTGAGGCCAAATTTGAACTCAGGTTCTCCTGACTTGAGAGCTGGTGCTCTATCCACTGTACCACCTAGCTGCCCCAGATTTACTGATATTCTTTGAAGATAGTGAACTAGTTGAAAAGATGCTCCAAGTCATTATTAATCAGAGAAATGCAAATTAAGACAACTCTAAGATACCACTACACACCTGTCAGATTGGCTAAGATGACAGGAAAAAATAATGATGATTGTTGGAGGGATGTGGGAAAACTGGGACATTGATTCATTGTTGGTGGAGTTGTGAACGAATCCAACCATTTTGGAGAGTAGTTTGGAACTATGCTCAAAAAGTTATCAAACTGTGCATACCCTTTGATCCAGCAGTGTTACTACTGGGATTATATCCCAAAGAGATTATAAAGAAGGGAAAGGGACCTGTATGTGCACGAATGTTTGTGGCAGCCCTTTTTGTAGTGGCTAGAAACTGGAAACTGAATGGATGTCCATCAGTTGGAGAATGGCTGAATAAATTGTGGTATATGAAAATTATGGAATATTACTGTTCTGTAAGAAATGACCAACAGGATGATTTCAGAAAGGCCTGGAGAGACTTACACGAACTGATGCTGAGTGAAATGAGCAGGACCAGGAGATCATTATATACTTCAACAACAATAGTAGATGATGACCAGTTCTGATGGATCAGGCCATCCTCAGGCTGAGATCAACCAAATCATTTCTAATGGAGCAGTAATGAACTGAACTAGCTATGCCCAGAAAAAGAACTCTGGGAGATGACTAAAAACCATTACATTGAATTCCCAATCCCTATATTTATGCACACCTGCATTTTTGATTTCCTTCACAAGCTAATTGTACAATAATTCAGAGTCTGATTCTTTTTGTACAGCAAAATAATGTTTTGGTCATGTATACTTACTGTGTATCTAAGTTATATTTTAATATATTTAATATCTACTGGTCATCCTGCCATTTAGGGGAGGGGGTGGGGGGGGTAAGAGGTGAAAAATTGGAACAAGAGGTTTGGCAATTGTTAATGCTGTAAAGTTACCCATGCATATATCCTGTAAATAAAAGGCTATTAAATAAAAAAAAAAAAAAAAAAAAAAAGAAGATAGTGAACTAGTTTTCTTTTCCTGTTTTTTCTCTCCCTGACAAGCACTGGGAAACTTACTCATCACACAAATTATCTTAGTAGGCTCTCTTCTTTCTCTTATTATATTTCTTCTTTCTTCTTATTATAAACAGTTTGTGATACTGGAAAGGTTCATTCTTTGAATGTTTGATAGAATTCACTTGTAAATCCATTTCATATTGTGTTGTTTCCTTTGGGAGTTGCTTTATTTTATGTTAAAGTATTTAAGATTCTTATTCTGAGACTGCATTTTTTTTTTTTTTTTTTTGGCTAAGCCAATTGGGGTTAAGCAACTTGCCCAGGGTCACACAAATAGGAAGTATTAAGTGTCCAAGGCCAGATCTGAACTCAGATCCTCCTGACTTCAGAGCTGGTGCTCTATCCACTACGCCATCTAGATGCCACCTAAGACTGGATTCTTTAAATTCTTTACTTGTTGCCCAATTAATGTGGCTGTTTTATAATTGGGAAATATTTGAATTTTCTTTCATCAGTTTTTGATATGTAAGCAAAATGTTTTCTGATATTTTTCTTTAAAAAAAAAATACCTGTGTAAAGTGGCTCTAACCAAATAATGTTAAAAATCAGTTAAGAAAACAACTAACTAAATACTAACTAACTGTTTGAGGTTACCCTGAAAATCCCTTCTTGAGTCAAGAAATAAATCATTTTCTATTACCATAAAAATACCATATCTATACTATTAAAAGGACATTTTGTAGTCTCTAGCCTCCAAGGTGACCTGTTTACAAATATTTGAATTGCTGGTTCTATAAAACTAGAAGAAAAAGAATAGACAGAAGTGGTCTGGTTGGCTGGTTAAGCTAAGATACCAAGGAAGACAGGATTGTGGGATTGATCTACATTTAAATAAGAGATTTTCCTCTTCCTCCTAAACTTCAACCCCCAAAAGTACAAATTTTACAGCCAATTAAGTAAAAACTAAATGTCTGATTCTTATGAACCTTTTAGCCTCCAAAATATCCTCCTAACTCAATTCTTTAAAAAAAAAAAAAGGGGGGGGAGGGGTGTTGGGGGGGAGACTTTTCCTTCCATAATTTGGAATAAAAGATAAAATTCCTGTTTGAAAGCTTTTAAATGCTTATAAGTTTTTAACACTAGGGAATTATATTCAAAGTATAATCAGTTAAGTATAAATGGTTCAGTCTCATCTTCCTCAACTACTCATCAGTTAGTATCATAAGACCAGCACTTCCCAACCCCATCCCACTCTCACCAATCCAGACTCTCTTACCTGCTAAATGTGGCAGTTTTTGACATATCCAAATACACTGCCTACAGATTTTACCACACTTTCTAAACCTTTCAAGTGAAATCAATTAGTACTTTGATACTTGACCTCCATGCAAAATTGGTCACAAGTTATTGATAAATAAAAATGGAAAAATTATGTTCAAAAGCAAAGAATAAAAGACCAAAAACTTGTTTAAAATACATACACACACACCCATAAGTTTCACATTTATAGCTTATTAACACTCATAATGCTTTAAAAGTCTTTTCCTCATCAGAGGATTCTGGGAAGATGGTGGAATAGGTTGGTAAATTTCAAGCTCTCCAGATTTTACACACAAATAGACCAAATCTGCACCTCAGGGTGAACAAAGACTGGTGAAAAATCCACAAGATTTGGGGCAGAACAGGAAGACCTCAGGCCCAGAATTAATCTGAATAAAATGCAAATACCTCCAGGCACATTCCTCAGAAATGTCTTATGGGGAGTCCAAGATATGAGTGGAGCCTCAGCAGGAATCAAAGAGATATTCACCTCCTGGATATTGTCTGTAGACCAGAGTCCAGGAAAACTGAGTGAACCTCAGCTGATTGGGAACATACTGAGTAAGAAGGAATCAGCAGCTGGTGATTGTATGGGGCAGGGATGCTGCTAGCTGTGGGCATTTGCAGAAGGGTGAGACTCTTGGTTTGGGGTTCCTGAACAGAGTGGAGAACTGGAGAGAAGCTTGAGGCATCCCTTCCTCTCCCTCCCCCCCATCAGGGTTGCTTACACTAATATCTCTTTATTTGAAAAAAAAAAAAAAATCAGTAAAGAGAACCCAACCATAGAAACTTACTATGGGAACAGGGAAGATCAGGGTTCATCTTTAGAAGACAATTAAAAAAAAAAAAAAAAAAAAAAAAAAACTTCCACCCCAAAGAATAACATGAAATGGGTCCTTGTCCAGAGAGAGTTTATGGAATTCAAAAAAGAATTTAAAAATCAAATGAGACACATTGAAGAAAAATAAAAGATAAAAAACCATCCAAGAAAAACAGAATTATGAAAAAAGAAGTTAATCAATTAAGAAAAGGAAATACAGAGTCTCAAAGATGAAAATAACTCTGAAAATTAGAATAGGGGAGGGGAGGCCAGTGAAGCTATGAGACCACAAAATAACAAAACAGATTGTAAAGAATGAGAAAACAGAACAGAATGTGAAACATATGAAAAACGACATCTCGAGAACAGAACAAGAAGAGAAAATTATAAGAATAATTGGATTGCCCGAAAGTTATGACCAAAAAACAATAATGCAAGAAATAACCCAAGAAAATGGTCCTGGAGTTCTAGAACATGAGGGAAAAGTAGGAATGAAAAAATACCACTGATCACCACCTCAACAAGATCCTTTGTGGAAAACACCGAGGAATATTATTGCCAAATTTCAAAAACCCCACATCAAAGAGAAAATTTTGTAAGAAGCAATTCAAAATACATTGGAGCTACAATTAGAATTCTACAGAACTTAGCAGCAGCCACAATAATACACCACAGACCTTGGAATCATATCTAGCAACAATCAAAAGAACTAGGCCTGCAGCCAAAAATATCATATTCAGCAAAATTATCTATAATATTAAACAAGAAAAAAATGACATTCAATTAACTTGCAGATTTTCAAAACTTTCTACCAAACCTGAATTTAATAGAAAATTTAACATATAAGAATCAATACCAAAGACTAATTTCAAGAACTCAATATGGACAAATTGTTTTTTTGTTTTTTTTTTAACATGAGAAATGTATACTATATGTTTAAGGTTGACATCAACAACAGAAAGATTGAGACAGAGTTAAAGTAAAAATAGTAATTGCATCATACAAATGAGATACAGAGGAAGAATAGACACAGAGGAATTTAGACACGAGAGGGCTCAAAGTTCTGAAAACCTATTCATATCAGGAATGGGGATGTGTGTACGTATATGAATGTATATATGCATAAATACTCCACAATTTATTCAGTCATTTCCAATTAATGGATGTCCATTTTGTTTTTTGTTTTTTTCTTACTACAAAAATGCTGCTAAAACTATTTTGAAATATGAGGCCTTTTTTCCTTTTACTTCTTTGAAATATAGGCTTCCACTAATGTGAGGAACAGCTTTTATAAACTTCACATAAATTTAATTAGTGATTGTCAAGTGACTGTCATGATTTCTGTTATTCAGGGTACTTATTTGAATGTGTATACTCGCCGATTCTCTATTACCTGTTAACAAAAATAATGAAATTTCTACTTAAAACACTATAAATTAGTTTTTATAAGAGTAAAATATTTAAATTTCAAAGAATGTGGCACTTTTTTCATCAGATGTTATCAATTTCTTTAAAAAGTTGAGAAGTAATTTGTAAAATATTTAGAGAACCTTAGGCTTTCTAATGATTAAAATTTGTTCACTGCCACTGCCCTACAATGCAATAGAAACCTTATAATGAAATTAATTTTTAATTAATCTTATCGCTAAGCCACAGATTCAGAATTCAGCACTTCAATGTGAATTTTTAATCAAAATATGAGGCTGCTATGCAACATGGATCATGAAGTACAGTAGATGAAGGCCTGCAAAAAGATTCAATTTAATGTATTTTGCAAGAATCATGATTATAATCATTTTTCACTGATTTTAATGGTCACATTTTATGCTACCTACCATAATACTAACTTGAAGGAGATATGAGGAAATAAATTTCAATATATCAAAGGCTATTTCAGATAATTTTTTTAAACTAAAAGTAAAATCTAAAGAAAAATAAATTTAGACTCATCTTCTCTATGATAACCTGATAACATCTATTAGGGTCACAGAGGGAACTGAGCAACCAACTATATTCAAAGTTACAATCAAGTCTCACTATGTATCTCTTTAAAAATTTTATTTTTTAAGATACTTGAGGTTGGGAAAAATTAAATGCCCCTTTCTTTATAACAAATCATTATTAGAGTTCTTATCACTGAAGTTTCATTTAAAGTTTCATAATTAGTGATCACAGTATTAATATTTTAATCAAAGAGTTTTGATTTAGAAAACATCTATTAATTATTCAACTAGGAAATATAAAGAACAGCAAAAGTATTTTTGTTGAAGAAAGCCTGAGAAGTGGCAGTCAAAATTTTACTAATTCAATCTAATTATAACAAAGGTCATTCTAAATAAGAGACTTTTTAAAAGAACTGTTTTATTCAATCTAATGAATATATTAAAAATAAATGAAGGGAAATGTTTAACAGCCTTACTTTAAGGAATAGATATGATAATTGCCAATTTTATGTTCACAGGTCATTTAAAAATGTTTTCTTTTGAATAGTTTTAAATGCCTATAAAATTATCATACTATTAATAAAGTTTTACTAAGTAAAAATAAAACGTGGCCCTGTCTCATGAATTCTTTAACTATTGAAACTACAGCATAAACACCTTAGAAGGCCATCCCAGACCTAGGTAGGAAAATCAATCTGAAACTGTGTGACAAATCAGGAACTCTAATTTGGATTGATACTGCTTTCCCACCATATCCTTCAGAGAATCAGAAAGTATATCAGAGGAATTAGTTAAAAATGTACACCAACTCTTCTGCCTCACCCTGGGAATTATATGAGATATTAGAAATACCTCAGGTATGTGCAAGGTAGGTCAAGGCTCTTACATCTTTCACAGAAGTGAAAATTGCATTCTATCTCTTCTCACCAGAGATCAACAGCCCTAAAATTCCTGGGTCTTGTATTTATGGGCTATCCTAAGCATACACAACTGATATTCTTTAGAGTTTCCCCCAAGCAGAGAAATACATTAATACTAAACCAGATACTGAGCCGGCATATAGACTATTAAGTGCTTGGCATCAGAAAGCCCCAAGTTCAAATGATGAGGCCTTTGATACTTACTGTGTCTGTGACCACTGGCAGTTCTCCAGGATCTTTAGACTCCTGTTGTCATCCAATCCAGCCCCATCATTCTACATGAAGCAGCCAGAGTCCCAGCAAATGTAAATGACTTGCCTAAGGGTCAGAGAGGTGGCGCCTGAACCATCCTCCTGACTTCTGAGCAAAATCTCTATCTCATGAATTGGTGGAAAGAATTCCTACACTAAGAACATCGCAAGAGAGAAGTTGTTTCCCCAACAAAACCCCTTTTAGTGATGTTTCTTGTTGTTTCTCTCCCAAAGAGCATAGCGAACATCAGGAGGGTGACATCTGCATGACAGCAGGGCAGAGAGAGGCAAGGCCTCTCGTCTCACTCTCTTCTCCAGGTATCCAAGTTAAGGGACGAGACTTTGGTCCTTTAAAATTAAAGTGTTTCCCCTTAAAATGATGCCCATTCCATCACTAAAGGCTGGAGAAAAGCTGTTAGAAGAGATGGCTCTACTGACCACCACAAAAACATTAATCTAGAGAAGGCAGAATCTCAGAGTTTCTAGCCACAACTGAAAACAATTGCTACCATCTCTCAGCTGAACTACAGATTTGTCTATATTCAATGCATGGTTGGAAAAAAAAGGGAGAGAGGGTACAGTCTCCTCTAGAAACTGGTATGGTTCTACAAAATCTCAGACTATATTTGGGGGCTAGGATTCATGAAAAAGAATGGTAAAGACAAGGCTTGTCCAGAGACAATGGGCTGAGCTGCAGGTGCCGTTTCCTTTCTACAACAGACCCTTGAAAAACTCCTTCTAAAAAGCATAGTGAGGAGGCTGCTAGATGGCCCAATGGACAGAGCACTGGCCCTAGGGTCAGGAGGATCTGACCCTCAGACACTGACCCATCCTGTTATTTGTGTGCGACTCTGAGCAAGCCATTTAACTCCAATTGCCTCAGCAAAAAAACATTAATCATTAATTAATTAATTGAAAGGATAGTGAAGCCATCCTTGCCAGATTATAGCAAAGACCCACAAATGCAAAGGGCTTATGGAAGGTATTCCAGCCCCGGACATTTTCTTGGACAAGCTGTAAAAGTTCTCTCCAACATCTGTTCAACTCTCCTGTTGGACTCTATCACACCACCAATGCAGCAAATGTTAAAAATGCAGTGACACCTCTTACCTGAACTGAGGCTAAGTGAAGTGAGTAAAACCAAAAGAACATTGTGCACAGCAACAAGATTATGTGATGATTAACTGTAATGGACTTGGCTCTTTTCAACAGTGTGGTGATTCAGGCCAATTCCAATAATTGTGATAGAGAGCTATCTCCACCTAGAGAGAGAACTATGAAGACTGTGGAATGAATTTAACAATATGGTATTTTCACTTTTTTTAATTGTTTGCTTTTTTTTCCCTTTCTCATTTTTTTTCCTTTTTAATTTAATTTTTCTTGCGCAGCATAAATGTGGAAATATGCATAGAAGAATTTCACATTTTAACCTATATTACATTATTTGCTATCTAGGGAAAAAGAAGGAAACGGAGGGAGAAAAATTTAGAATACAAGGTTTTGAAAGGATGATACAGTATCGAAAACTATCTTTGCATGTATTTTGAAAAAAAAATGCTATTGTCAAATTTTTTTTAAAAAAAATTTTTTAATAATCTTTTAAAAAATGCTAAATAGAGCCAAGTTCAATGAGATTTTCTAGAAGAGTTAAAGAATGGATGAGAAAAAATTGAGAAAAGAAATGGAGTCATGATGAAAATACTGAAAAAGAATAGAGTCTGAATGCACATCAAAGCATCCTATTTTTCACTTAACTTTTTGTTTTTTTTTTCTTTTAGTGGCCATCTTTTTTGAAAACATAACTAATATGGAAATATGTTTTGCATGATTGCACAATTATAACCTATATCAAATTGTGTATTGCCTCAAAAGGGGAAAATGAGAGAAAGGAAGAAAATCTGGAACTCAAATTTTTGAAAATGCTAAAAATTATCTTTATGTGTAATTAGGGGAAAATAAAACGGGGAAAAAAGAAATGAGCAATGTAAGAAAATTCTGAAAAGAGTTAAACACAGAGTTGAAATGAAGGGCTGCTTCAACTGAATAAAAAGGGCAGAGATGGCAACCATGGAGAACATGGTTGATGTTATACAGATCATGAGTCAAAGCACGCGTAAAAATATGTCTAACTGAAAGAGATAATCAAGGAAACTACATTTTGCTAACAGATGCCATAGGAAAAAAAGTAAAATAAAAATATTTTATTGCAAATTTCTCCAATAAAAGTTTCATTTTTCAAATATATAGGGGACGGAGTCTAATTTAAAAAAAAAAAAAAAAAAAACCTTGGGGAAGCTAGGTGGCACAATGCATAGAGCACCATCCCTGAAGTCAGGAGGACCTGAGTTCAAATTTGATCTCAGACACTTAACACTTCCTGTGTGACCCTGGGCAAGTCACTTAACCCCAATTGCCTCAACAACAACAAAAAACACACCTTATACATATCAAAAATGACAAATAATGGAGGGATGAGGAAAAATAAGATGCATTAATGAACTGTTGGAAGAGCAGTGAAATGGTCCAACTTTCTAGAGAATAATCTGGAACTATACGCAAAGAACTAAAAAGCTGCATATCCTTTTATCCAGCAATAGTTCTAGGTGTAATCCCAAAGAGATTAAAGAGATCTCTAGAGAAACATAATGAATTCTTAAGTGCCAACTTTAGTATAATTGTCTTATTTTCTTTTTTTTTTTTTTTTTTGGTGATATGGCTAATATGGGAAATACATTTGGTATGACTTCACACACACACACACACACACACGGACATATTGTTTGCTTTCTCAGTGGGTGGGAGAGGAATAAGAGGAATAGAATCTAGAACTTAAAATTTTTTAAGCATGTCAAAAATATTTTTTTAAATAAATTTTCTCTCTTGGAATTTTGTTTTGTCAATGGGAGGAGCCAAGATGGCAAAGAATAAACAAGATATTGCCTGAGATCTTTCTGATTTTTCTATCAACACTAGACCAAGCCACTGAACAGATTTAAGAGTGACAGAATCTACAAACATTCGGAGTATACTAATTTTTCAGGTTAAAAAAAGTCTGTTTCAGCTGGGCAGGGGGGAATGCAGTCCATAGAAGGCATGGTGCAGCGAAGTGCAGAGTGGGCAAGCCCAGTACACAGAGGCTCAGCGCAGGGAATCTAGCAAGAGGCTCTTAGCCAACTACAGCAGCATTGGTTTCTCTGTCCTAGTTCAGAAGGCCAGATCAGCAGAATAGCTGTGAGACTTACAAAATGCACCTACAGAAAGCAAATTGTGAACCTCTGCACTCCAACATAATAGGTGGGACAGTAAGGAAGGCTGCAGCACCAGCACTGTGAGTGAGAAGCCCCTGTTGCCCTGTAGAGGAAGATCAAGACAATCTTCTCTGTAGTTCTGAAAGGAAAACCAATACCTTGGAAAAGGAAATACAGAAATTGACTGCAGAAAAAAGCTCATTTAAAAATTAGTTTGATGTAATAGAAAAAAACATAATGAAGAAAACAACTCCTTAAAAAATGGAATTGGCAAAAGAAAAAAAAACATCCATTATACAAAACAAGTCTTTTAAAAGTACAATTAGCCAAATACAAAAAGAAGGTAAAAAAGCTAACTGAAGAAAACAATTCACTAAAAATCAGAATTGGACAAATGGAAATGAATGACTCAATGAGAAATAAACAAACGAAATCAAAAAGCTAAAAAAATAGAAGAAAATGTACAACACCTAACCTGGAAAACAGATTCAAGAAAGACAATCTAAGAATGACTGGACTATCTGAAAACCAGGAGGAAAAAAACCAACATAGACAATATCTTTGAAGAAATCATCAAGGAAAACAGCCCTGATATCTTAGACTCAGAGGGTAAAACAGTCACCGAAAGAATCTACTAATCATCTCCTGAAAGAGATCCCAAAATGAAAACCCCCAAGGAATACTGCAGCTAAATTCTAAGATTATCAAATTAAGAGAAAATACTGCAAGCAGACAGAAAGAAACAATTCAATTATCAAGGAACCACAATCAAGATTAACCAAAACCTAGCTATTTCCACATTAAAGGATCAGAAGGTCTGAAATATGATATTCTGGAAGGCAAAGGAGCTTGGATTACAACCAAGAATCAACTACCCAGCAAAATTAAAGTATTATATATTTCAGGGGAAAAGATGGACATTCAAGGAAATAGGATATTTTTAATGATTTTAATGAAAATACCAGAGCAGAACAGAAAATTTGATTTCCAAATACAAAACTCAAGAGAAGCAAAAAGGTAAATGAAAAAAAAATTTTTTTAAGGTTAAAATGTTTACACCCAGAAGAAATGTGTAACTCTTGAGAACTGTATCTTTGTCAGGATAGCTATAAGAGGTATATTTAAATAAGTTGACTTTAAATGTGATGATATAAAAAAGAAAATAGGGGTAGATGAGATTTTACTAAGAGAAGAGGAGATTGGAGATAAGATTGGGTAAATATGGCACATGTAGAGGCACAAAAGATGTATTATACTTGAGGGAAAAAAGGGACGGGGATGAGCATTATTTGAACCTCAATCTCATCAGATTTGGCTCAAAGAGGGGATAACACGTGCACTTAGTTTGGTATAGAAATTTGTCTCATCCTAGACGGGAAAGAGGAAAGGAAAGGGGGAAGAAGCTAATACAAAAGGGTGCAGAAGTAAAAGGGAAAAGGGATTAAGATTGAAAAAAGGCAAGACAAATTGAGGGAAGTCGCGGTCGTAAGCAACACACTGGCAAGGAGGGAAAGAGTAAAGAGAGAAAAGTATAACTTGCCGCCACCACATGTACCCTATCAAACCAACTTTCACCCGAGAACACATGCTAATAACACTACACCTCCTCACTCTACTAATTATTTCCATCTGCCCCAAATTCATTCTTGGCATTACATACTGCAAATATAGTTTAACAAAAACATTAGATTGTGAATCTGAAATTAGGAGCTGGGAAAAATAGGATGGCAGGAATTACAGAATTAGTAATCTTAACTATGAATGTGAATAGGATGAATTTTCCATAAAACAGAAGCAGATAGCAAATGGATTAAAAAGCCAGAATCCTATGCTGTTTACAAGAAACACATTTGAAGCAGAGATACATACAGAGTAAAGGTAAAAGGCTGGAATAGAAAATATTATGCTTCAGCTGAAATAAAAAAATTAGGGGTAGCAATCCTGATCTCAGATCAAGCAAAAATAAAAATGTATCTACTTAAAAGTGATAAGGAAACTATATCTTGCTAAAGGGTACCATAGATAATGAGGAAATATTAATAACTAAACATACAGAGAACTTGTGAGTTACAAGAAGAAATAAACAGTAAAACTACACTAGTGAGGGATCTCAACCTCCCTCTTCTAACTAGAAAATAAATAGGAAAGAAGTTAAGGTGGTGACTAGAATTTTAGAGAAGTTAGATATGATAGACCTTTGGAGGAAACTGAATAGGAATAGAAAGGAATATATCTATTTCTCAAACAGTACACAGAATATAAACAAAAATTGACAATTTATATCACAATTACATGCAGCAAGGCAGAAATAGTAAATGCATCCTTTTTAGAACATGATTCAATAAAAATTACATGTAATAAAAAACCATGGAAAAACAGACCAAAAAATAACTGGAAACTAATCTAATCTTAAAGAATGAGTGGGTCAAACAACAAATCATAGAAACAAGAGATAATTTCATACAAGAGAAGGACAATAATGAGAACACATACCAAAACTTATGGGAGGCAGCCAACATAATTCTTAGGAGAAATTTTATATCCCTAATTGTTTACATGAATAAAACAGTAACGATTGATGAATTGGTCATGAAACTAAAAAATCTAGGGAAAAAAATTTAAAACCCCACTTAAATACCAAGTTCGAAGTTGGGAAATCAAAGGAGAGATTAATAAAATTGAAAAAGTATGAAAACTATTGAACTAATATATAAAACTATAAGAGTTGGTTTTATTTTAAAAAAAACTAACAAAATATATAAACTTTTGGGTAATTTGACTGGAAAAAGGAAACGAAGAAAACCAAGTGACCAGTAGCAAAAATGAAAAGGATGAACTTGCCATCAATGAACAGGAAATTAAAGCAATAATTAGAAGTTATTTTACCAAACTGTATGCTAATAAATCTGATAATCTAAGTGAAATGGATGAACACTTATAAAAATATACACTGCCTGTTTGTAGCAGCTTTTTGTAGTGCTATAGAACTGGAAATAGTGGATGCCCATCAGCTGGGGAATGGCAAATGACTGAATAAGTTATGGTATATGAAAGTTATGGAATATTGTTGCTGTATAAGAAACGATCAGCAGGATGATTTTAGAGAGGCCTAGAGAGACCTAAATTGATTCTGAGTAGAACAAGAGAACATTGTACACAGTGGCAACAAGATTATGTGATGATTAACACTAATGGATTTGACTCTTTTCAACATTTAGGTGATTTGGGGCAGCTAGGTGGTGCAGGGGATAGAGCACCAGCCCTGAAGTCAGGAGAATCTGAGTTCAAATTTGACCTCAGACACTTAACACTTCTTAGTTGTGAAACCCTGGGCAAATCACTTAACCCCAATTGCCTCAGAAAAACAAACCAAAAAAAATCAAAAAATCAATGAGGTGATTCTAGGTAATTCCAATAGACTTGTGATGGAAGTCTACACACCCAGGGAAAGGGCTGTGAGGACTGGATGTAGCTCACAACATAGTATTTTCATCTTTTTTGTTAATTGTGTTTTTTTCCCCTTTTTGATCTGATTTTTCCTGTGCAACATGATAAATATGGAAACATGCAGAGGAGAATTGCACATTTAACAAACTTGCTGTCTAAGGGAGGAAGGTGAGAAAAGGAGAAAATTTGGCACACAAGATTTTGCAAGGATGAATGATGAAAACTATCTTTCCATATATTCTGAAAATAAAAAGCTATTATTTAAATTACAAATATAGCCCAGATTAAAAGATGAGGAAATAAATTAAAATAGTCCCATTTTAGAAAAAAGAAATTGAACAATCCATTAATGAACTCCCTAAGAAAAATCTCCAGGGCCAAATGGATTTAGAAGTGAATTCTACCAAATATTTAAAGAACAATTAATTCCAATACTATATAAATTATCTGGAAAAAGAGAGGAAGAAGTTCTACCAAATTCCTTTTATGACACAGATACCTGTGCTGATACCTAAACCAAGAAGGGCCAAAATAGAGAAAGAAAATTATAGATTTCCCTAATGAATATTAATGCAAAAATCTTAAATAAAATATTAGCAAAGAGATTACAGCAATTTATCTCCAGGATATGGCCAAGTAGGATTTATACCAGGAATGCAAAGCTGGTTCAATAACAGGAAAACAATGAGCATAACTGATCACTAACAGAATCATGATTATCTTAATTGATAGAGAAAAAGGTTTTGACAAAATAAAACATCCATTCCTATTAAAAACACCAAAAAGCATTTTCCTTAAAGTGATAAATAGCATCTACCTAAAACTATCAGCGAGTAGTATATGTAACAGGGGTAAACCAGAAGCATTCTCAAAAAGATGAAAGAGGAAACAAGACTGCCCATTATCATCACTACTACTCAATATTGCACTAGAAATGTTAGTTTTATCAATAAGGGAAAAAAAATAAATTGAAGGAATTAGTGTAGGTAATGAGGAATCAAACTTATCTTTCATTGTTAATGATATGATAGTATACTTAGAGAATCTACTAAAAAACTACTAAAAACAGTAACTTTAGCAAAGTGGCAAGATATTAAAATAAGCCTACATAAATCACTGGCATTTCTATAAGCTCCCAGTAAAGTCCAGCAACAAGATAAAAATAACAATTCTACCTAAATTGATCTACTTATTCAGTGCCATACCAATCAAACTACCAAGAAATTACTTTATAGTATTAGAAAAAGTAACAAACATCTGCAAGAACAAAAAATCAAGAATTTCAAGGGAATTAATGAAAAAAAAAAATGCAAAGGAAGACCACGTAGTCTAGCTATACCAGATCTAAAATTATATTATAAAGCAGAGTCAACAAAACCATTGGTACTGCCTAAAAAATAGTAGTGGATAAATGGAATACATTAGATTTACAACAAAGACTATGGTAATCTAATTCCCTATTTGACAAAAATTGCTGGGAAAACTAGAAAATAGTATATTAGAAACTAGGCATTGACCAACACCTAACATTCTATATATTCCAAGATAAAGTCGAAATGGGTTCAAGACTTAGACATAAAAAGAGTGATACTATAAGCAAATGAGGAATACAAGGGATAGTCTACTGTAACGTTCTGACTTTATTGTCTCCTTCAGTCTCCCAGTCTGTGCCAGCAGTCTCAATCAGTCTCTGCTCTTATCCAGTCAGCCAGTCAGCAATCTGCACATCCAAATGTAATGTCCTGCTTTCTAGAGCCCCCAAGTTGGGGTGACAAAACATACTACAGCTTTCTAGAGCTCCCACACTGGGGTGGATTAAAATATAGTGTCCAGTCTAGCTCCCTGGAGTATATAGGGACCAGCCTGAGTCCTTGGTCTTAGTGGAGAAGTGACGAAGGCAGGAGAACCACCATGATGCTGGTTGAGTCTTCTCTCTCATGGCTGAGTTTGTCCCCAGTGTATAAACTCTATTACAATTAAATCAATTCATCATAGTGAGTATAAGCCAATCATTATATCACTATGGAACCATTATTTGTTGAAAGATTAAATCAATCATATTGAACTAGAAAACTATTAATCACTATTCTAAACTAGATAACCACTGTCTTATCAATCTCACTGAGTTAACACCTTGTAGTAAGAATCCTTGCCTCAAGTATATTTCTCCAGTGTTCTGGCCCATTACAGTCTACCTCTCAAATCTCTGGAGAAGGAAGTAATTTATGACCAAAGAAACAGAGAACATTGTGAAATTCAAACTAGATAATTTTGATTATATTAAATTAAAAAGGTTTTATACAAACAAAACTAATATAGCCAAGATTAGAAGGGAAGCAAAAAACTGGGAAGAAATTTTTACAGTCAATGTTTCTGATAAAGGCCTCATTTCTAAAATATAGACTATTCACTCAAATTTATAAGAATACAAGCTATTCCCTAGTTGATAAATGACCAAAGAATATATAAATAGACAATTTTCACATGAAGAAATTTAAATCAGGGGCAGGTAGGTAGCCCAGTGGATAGAGCACCAGCCCTGAAGTAAGGAGGATCTGAGTTCAAATATGGCCTCAGACACTTAACACTTCCTAGCTATGTGACCTTGGGCAAGTCACTAAACCCCAATTGCCTTGGGGGGGAGAGGAGGAGAAAGAAAAGAAAAGAAAGAATGAAAAAAAGAAAAAAAAATGCTCTAAATCTACTGATTACAGAAATACAAATTAATACAACTCTAAGGTACTATTTATGGTATATGAATATGGTAAAAGAACGTTATAGAATATTACTATTCTATAAGAAACAATCAGCAGAATAATTTCAAAGAGGCCCAGAGAGATTTACATGAACTGATGCTAAGTGAGTAGAACCAAGAGAACATTGTATATAGCAATAACAAGATTATGTCATGATCCAACTGCGATGAACATGGCTCTTTTCAACAGTTGAGGTGATTAAGTCGGGTTCTAATGGTCTTGTGATGAAGAGAGCCATTTGCACCCAAAGAGAGGACGACTGGGGATTGAATGTGGATCACAACATTGTATTTTTACTTTTTTGTTGTTGTGTGCTTGCATTTTTTTCTTTCTCATTCTGTTTCCTTTTTGACATAATTGTAGAAATATGTATAAAAGAATTGTACATATTTAACATATATTGGATTACTTGCCATCTAGGACAGGGGGTGAGGAAAGGGAGGGAGAAAAAACATTTGGAACACAAGGTTTTGCAAAGGTGAATGCTAAAAACTAGACCTTCATTTTGAAAATAAAAAGCTTTATAACAATTTTAAAAGAAAAAAAGAAAAATGCTCTAAATCACTATTAATTAGAGAAATGCAAATTAAGACAACTTTGAGGTACCACTATGATGAATGTTGGAGGGGATGTGGGAAAACTGTGACACTAATGCATTGTTCGTGGAATTATAAACTGATCCAACCATTCTGAAGAGCAATTTGGAACTATGCCCCCGCTAAGGGCTATCAAACTGTATACCACTTGATCCAGCGGTGTCTCTACTGGGTCTGTATCCTGAAAAGATCATAAAAAAGAGAAAGAGACCCCCATGTGAAAAAATGTTTGCAGTAGCTCTTTTTGACAAGAGGCAAGGGTAGAAACTGAGTGGATGTGCTCATCAGTTGGAGAATGACTGAATAAGTTATGGTATATGAATGTAATGGACAATTGTTGTTCTATCAGATGATGAGCAAACTGATTTCAGAAAAGCCAGGAAAGACTTGCATGAACTGATTTTAAGTAAAGTGAGTAAAACCAAGAGAACAGTGTACACAACAACAATAAGATATGTGATGATCAATTGTGAGAGATTTGGCTCTTTTCAAAAATAAGGTGATTGAAGCAATTCCAATAGACTTGTTATGGAAATAGACATGCACACCCAGACAGAGAACTATGGAGACTCAATGTGGGCTAAAACATAATATTTTCAGTGTCAGTTGTTGTTGTTGATTTGCTTGAGTTTTTTTTCTTTCACCTTTTATCTATACAGCATGCAAATATAGAAGAAATGCACATTTAACCTATATTGGATTGCTTCCTGTGTAGGGGTGGGGGTTGAGGAAAAGAGGGAGAAAAATTTGGAACACAAAATTTTGCAAGGGTACCTGTTAAAAACTATCCTTACATATGTATTTGGGCAAATAAAAACCATTAAGAAATTATGTTGTCATCAAGCCACTATTATCATCTTCCCAGGATATTATCGATTAGAAATGGTCACAGTTCTGGCTTTGTTCATTTGGTCACAAATATACTATCCATGATGACTAATTTACAAACATACAGCAAAATAGAAAATACACAACAATGAGAAAACCCAAATAAATATTTGATAACATTCTCAGCAGTACAAGAAAATATGTAATGACATCTCCAGATATTAAGAAAAAAATAAAGGTTAAACAAGAACAATCTTTATTGTCGTTTTTTAAATGGAAGAAATAATTCCCCCCAAATTTCTCTAAAAGCCATAAAGAAAAAAAAACAAAATCTCTCTCACATTGTTCTTAAATTGTCAGAAACTTACAAAGAATTATGAAAAAATTTGATTTCACGTTTAACTTTTACTTACGTATGGTTTATCAAACTCAGAGATGTACAACTTAGACAAGCACGGTCTCCCAGACTACCTAAAACCAAAAACAAACAAAAAAAATTAAACCCCAACCACTCCAAATTTGTATTTATGTAAAAAGAATAATTTAAAATTTTTAAAAGAAATATTTAGCGAATTATTATAAAGAAATCACTATATGTTCAAAAATAATCATTCTGTTTAGCTTAATCCCAATTGCAGTTTCCTAGTTGTTTTCCTTTACACCATTTGCGCAGATTACAGATAAAAATATAATATAGCCTATTTGCACACCTAGTCCACCATGCATCTCTACATTGTCTTTTGGGTCACTTATAATTTTGAGCTTACAAAAACTGTATTCTTCCAAGATTTACAACCATAAAGCAACAATGAGAAAACATTCATTTAAAAATGTGCTCCAGGACCAGGAGATCATTATATACTTCAACAACAATACTAGATGATGACCAGTTCTGATGGATCAGGCTCTCCTCAGCAACAAGATCAACCAAATCATTTCTAATGGAGCAGTAATGAACCGAACTAGCTATACCCAGAAAAAGAACTCTGGGAGATGACTAAAAACCATTACATTGAATTCCCAATCCCTATATTTATGCACACCTACATTTTTGATTTCCTTCACAAGCTAATTGTACAATAATTCAGAGTCTGATTCTTTTTGTACAGCAAAATAATGTTTTGGTCAGGTATACTTATTGTTTATCTAATTTATATTTTAATATATTTAATATCTACTGGTCATCCTGCCATCTAGGGGAGGGGGTGGGGGGGTTAAGAGGTGAAAAATTGGAACAAGAGGTTTGGCAATTGTTAATGCTGTAAAGTTACCCATGTATATATCCTGTAAATAAAAGGCTATTAAATTTTAAAAAATAAATAAATAAATAAATAAATAAATAAAAAAAATAAAAATGTGCTCCATAACACTAAGTGAAGTGAGTAGAACTAAGAGAACATTGTGCATAGCACTAACAAGATTATGTGATGATCAACTCTGAGGGACTTGGGTCTTTTCAACAATGAGGTGATTCAGCTCAATTCCAATACATTTGTGATGGAGAGAGCCATCTGCACCCAGAGAGAGTACCATGGGGATTAAATGTGGATCACAACACAATATTTTCATCTTTTTTGTTATGGTTGCTTGCATGCTTGTGTTTTTCTCATTTTTTTTTTCCATTTTAGATCTGACTTTTCTTGTGTAGCATGATAAATGTAGAAATGTTTAGAAGAAATGTACATGCTTAATTTATATTGGATTACTTGCTGTCTGGGGGGCATGAAGTGGGAAGGGAGAGAGAAAAATTTGGTACACAAGGTTTTGCAAGGGTTGAAAACTATTATGTGTATTTTGAAAAATAAAAAGCTATTATTATATTTTTAAAAATGTGTTCCATATCAAGGGAGCTCTTTAGGGTTGTTAAACTATTCAATGTCCCAAATGTAAGCTAATATATTCTCTTTTTCCCATTTAAATTGAGATCCACTTCAATGTCCTTCAGTAGTACCTGTCCAATATACATGTATATGGTGATATATTAATTCAATAGATGTGCCATTTTCCAAACTAGACCATTAATAGACTACATAACACTCAGCACTCTCTTCGTCACCTAACTTATTTTTTCCTATGTGAATTATTATTTTTTTTTTTTTTTGCTTAGGCAATTGGGGTTAAGTGACTTGCCCAGGGTCACACAGCTGGGAAGTGTTAAGTGTCCAAGATCAGATTTGAACTCAGGCCCTCCTGACTTCAGGGCTGGTGCTCTATCTACTGTGCTATCTAACTGCCCCTCCTATGTGGATTATTAAGCCAACCTCTTTTTAAGTAAATCTGGATATCTCATTAATATATGCAATCAAATATTATATATATATATTATATATATATATTATATATTATATAATATAGATGCAATCAAAAGAACACATTATCAACAAATGAGAGCCATCTAGAGGATCTCATCATCTTTAAGGAATCCTTCAACTTTAACAGACTGTTTTCTATGACAGTACTGAACACCCTTGGTAAGTACACATTTCCCTCATTTGCCTCAACTGATAATAATCTAAGTATCTCTGTTTGTAGTGACTAGAAACTTTTTATGATTTTAATACATGCACGTTTAAGACTTCTTATTGGAAGAGAAATTTTAGGTCTGCATTTTATTCTAATGCTTGTAATAGCAAACAAACAATAAGCATAAATGGTTGTTATATCCCCTACATCCTTCAATCAACTGTGAAGAAAAAGGTGAGATCCACTGAAGAAAATCTCTTACAAAAATCTGCTTGTTATTGCCTCAAATTTACATCAAGGATACCACTAATGATTCTCAAAGAGATAAGAAAGTAGGCCTATAAATTGGTGATTGTGGATGTTTTCTTAATTACATGGTTTTTTTGAACAAAAGTGTCTAATTTTCTCCATTCTGCTATTTTCTCTCTTCTTTACAATCAAATGTAAAATATGCTGAGTTGAAGTCAGAAACTGAGTTCAGTTTTTTTCCCTCTCATAAGACTGGACAAATAAATCACCTGACTTCTAAACCTTGGTGGTCCTCTCTTGCAAAATGAGAAAGTAGGCATATTTCTTCCTTATTTAGGAGACAAACAGGTCTCAGTGAGAGCCGGAAGTTGAAAGTAGTGGGAAAGGAAGAAATTTAATTAAGATTAAATCATTTTTTTTAAACATAGAGAACAAACATTCTAGACAGCACAGCAAAAGGCATAGGCAGCTTTAGAATGGACAGGGATAGGTTGGGTCATGGATTATAGGAATAAGATGACAAGCAGTAGAAGAATTGGAGAAAGAATCTGAATAATGAAGGACAGTCTTGGGTTCTGAATCACTGGATAAGAGAGAAAAGAGAGAAATTGTTTCAGGTAGATTATTAACATCAACAGGGATTTAGCCTATCAGGGATTTAGATTCTAAATTAGGTAACTGAGGCCCAGGATGACATTCTTCCCCTTCACCTAAGACAATAGACTTAAAGATGCCTATGAAAAGAAAAAAGACTATTAGGAGTTAAGACAGATCTGAATTTAAATAGTATTGAACTAGCTATGTGCCTGAACTAACTATGTGACTACCAGTCAATCACCGAAGTTCCCTGGGTTTTTTTCCTCATTTGTAAAATGGCAATAATTTTTATAATACCTACTTCAAAGGGCTATTATGAGGATCAAAAAATTTAATAAAGCATTAAAATGTCATAAAATTCACTTTTTTTTTATTAATCCAATCCAATAAATATTAAGAAGGCAACATGGGTCAATGGTATAGAATACTCACCTCTGAGTTGTCAACAGCCTGCTTTTGACAGCTTAATAGTTAGGTGACCATATCCAACAAATATGGGAGATTTTACCTCTGTGAGATTAAGGTAACACAAGAGTATTTCAGAAGCTTGGTGAGCTTCAATAATAGAGGGAATTCCTTGCACGAATAAAATAACTCCATCTTTCACAAATGGATTAAGCAAATTAAAACATATCCAATGGCTAGACCCAAGGACATAAGATTAAAAAATTCAGTGAAGGTCAAATTCTTGTTTGGGAGTCAAGCAACAGAAGATATAGCTGAAAGGTAAATAATGGGAGTCAGAGACTGGAGCTGTAATTGCACTAGAAGAAATTCTGTACTGTGTACATGCTGTAGCTGTGAAGGAAGCATACCTTTAAAAAAGCCTCCTGGGGTGCTAGTAACTGGCCTCTAACAATGACAGTAAGTGTAGGGAAAGGATATAAGCTGATGGATGATCAAGACCAGTAGAGAATAGACAACTCTAAGGGGAAGATGGAGCATCCTGGCTCTAGGACCTACAAGCTGCATTTGCACATACAACTTTGCCTCCATTAGAATATGAGCTTCTTGGGGCGGGGACTAACAAGTAGTAATAAATGTTTGTTGTCTAATTGATTTACTGAATGAACTATTTCCGCAGTTCTACCAGCAGTGAAATTCTTCATAGAGCACCAGCCACAACAAATTTTATTATCTTAATTAACTGGATGAGCATAAGACCTTTCTCATTCCTCCCTTCAAGGTGCTATTTCCTTTCCCCTTCCACTCTGCATGTAAAACAGATAAAAATCACCAATGCTCTTTAATCAAATACAGATATTAGGTGAAAACACATTTGAATTTTTAACTAAGTTTGAACAAGGGGGACAAGTCAGGAGGACCTGAATTCAAATCTGGTCTCAGACACTTAACACTTCCTAGTTGTGTGATCCTGGGCAAGTCACTTAACCCCAACTGCCTCAGTAAAATTAAAAAAAAAAAAAGTTTGAACAAGGCTTAGTATGTTCTGTTTGGACAAGAAATTCCATTATACCCCCATAGAACTTATAAAACCATCAGGCTAATCAGATCAGATTTGCTAACCAAAGAGAAAGGAAAGTTTTCTGGCTAAACACCCTGAGAAGAATTTTTTTTTTTGGGGGGGAGGGAAAGAACTTTGATCTTACGGGATGACCTGAACTTCACACAGGATCAAAGGATCTGGATTTCCCTGATTCCCTTCTTAGTCCTACCAGCATCCCTGCCTCTGTATAAGGAACCTTAATGGGGAAGGAGGGGGGAGTGATTTCAAGATTTCTCAAGAAACCAAAAGAAACTATACCATACCTAAGGTTCCCCATACTTAAGGGGAACTTCTTGAGCACCCCATGAATAGGAAAGGACTTTCAGCAACAAAGTGAACTCCTGGAAAGCTGGGGCTATTTTTACTTTTCTTTGAATCACAACCCTTGATTTTTTAAAAACTGATAGTCACTTCCCTATAAACTGATTTTGTTATATGGTTTCTTCCCACAAAACAAAGAAGTAACCAATTAAGCATCAAGCTCTTTCATAGCAACTAGGATGTGATACCACCTCCTTCTCCTTTCTTCACAGCAAGGACAATCTGGGATATCACTCCTGTGAGCCAATACTGGCCTCTGTATTTGAGTTAAATTCTCTCCAGAGTTGTCCTCCTCTATCCTACCTGCCATTATGCCTGTCCTTCCACCACACCTCCAAGTAAATATCTTTTATCATGTTGGCTGAAGCAGCATGGCAGAACAGATAGAGAAATGGCCCCAGAGTCAGGAAGATCTGCATTCAAGTCCTGCTTTGGTCATCCATTGGCCTCATCCCTTAGTATCCCAGGTATAAACTCTCTAAGGTTCTAAGTGCTAGACCTGCAATGACAGTAGTTCCTAACTGAGAGTTTCCCACACTGATAAAAAAAAAAAGTTTTTCCATTAAAAAAAAAATGCGCTTAATTTGACGGATATGAAGTGTTACTTCAGTATTGTCTTAATGTTATTTCTTTTATTAGTGATTTAGGGCATTTTTATTTGATTGCTGATATAGTTTCAATTTCTACTTATATAATTTGCACATATTCTTTGACCACTTATGTATAGGGAAACAATGCACAGGGATGTATAGAGAAACAATTTCTAAGATAGAAATTTTCCATAAGAGATGTTTCATAAGAGCTATTGATTCTTCAGGAGACAAGTGGTTTCAAAAGAAATTCAAATTGTCTACAAATGCCTTAGAAAATGTTTACAAATCACTTATTGTGATGACCGCTTATCACCCAGGATACAGCCCCAGTCAAATCAGCAAAAATCCTTGATCTTTATTCTTTGTGGCTGTGAATGGAATGGCAACACGAATAGGCCAGGAGTGCCTCTGGCTCTCTCACTCCACCCCCTAAATCCTCCACCCAATCTCCTATGCAACAGATAAATTTGCATAGAGTAGTGGGCAGGGCCATTCTTTCTCCAAGCATACATTAATAGAGTATTGTCCAATTAGTAATTAGCCTTAAGTGCTAGGACCTCGGTGCATCTGCTCAGTTTCAGCCCATTACAACTTAAGAAAGGAAAATTAAAACAATCATGAGATCATGAGATCATACCTCAGTCAGTCAATAAGCAATTATTAAGCACTTGCTATATACCAGCTATTGTGATAAGCACTTAAGAAATATAAGGAAAAGTAAAAACATTTTGTCCTCAAGGAGCTGTTAAGTCTAATAGAGGAAAGAATATGTAAATAATTATATACATATAAGCAACACACAGATTTTGAGGGTTTTTAATCTCCAAACTCACATTGATGAGTCTCCAGAGCTTGGCTGTTCTGCCCTTCTCTCCTTCTCTCCCTCTCTCCTTCTCCCTGCCTCCCTCTCCCTTTTTTATTTTTTTTGCTGATATTATTGGGGTTAAGTGACTTGCCCAGAGTCACACGACCATGAAGTGTTGTCTGAAGCAAATTTGAACTCAGGTCCTCTTGACTTCAGGACCAATGCTCTATCTATCCACTGCACGCCATCTACCTGCCCCGTATTCTGCCTCTCTTTAGGATGGATCTAGAGACATGATTTAGAGTTTATGATTCCCCACTTGTGTACACTTCTCCCATTCCTTCCCCTCTAATAATTGACATCAATTAGTCAATGAGACTTGTTTAGCTTTTATAATAATATTTATTAGATAGTATAGCTGGTATAAACCATGCCCCCACAAGTCTATGACATACTTTATCACAAGTATATTCAGAGTTCAGGGAAAAGTAAACTTAAGTTTATAGAACATATGTGTCAAGAAGTAACAACAGTTACTTTTTTTTGGAAGTCCCATTCATGGGATACTCAAAAAGTTCCCCATCAGTAATTTGCTAGAGTTCCTTGTATAGCCTTGAAGTCACTGTTAGCTATTAAAGACATGCTGCTAGGAAAGTGCTGGTTCACCCAATCCTCTGGGTGAAGTTCTAATCATCCTCTCATCAATATTCACTTAACCTACCAGATAGCAAATTCACAATTTCACGTGCAACCTTCTTTCTGTTCATTAAGATAATGAAACCTTTTTTTGCTGATATTTAACAAGTTCTTAAAAAAAAAAAAATGTCTGACTAATAAAAACAACCTTGAAAGGCAACAAAACTCTGATCAAATACAACAGAAAATATTGGCATCACATGATCAAAATTAAAACACCCATCCTTCTTCAAGTCTTTAATAATACTGTTTCTTTTTCCCTATGCCCATACTGTTTTTCCTAAAGGGGAGGTCTGACTGTCATCCTCTGTTTATTCAACTCTAATGGCTCCCTAATCACCTCCAGGGTCTAACTAAAAAAAATTATTTGCTCTGACTGTCTCCCACTCCAAGAATGCTTTCCTTCCTCAGCTCAGACTACATGACCTCCCAGGATTCTTTTTGGTTCCAGCTAAAGTCCCATTTTCTACAGGAAGTATTCTCTAATCCCTCTTAATTCCAATGCCTAACCTCTTCTAATTATTTCCCATTTATCCTGTATGCAGTATACTTTTTATATGCTTTTGCATGATATTCCCCTCATTAGATTGTAAGCTCTTTAAGGGCAGAATCTGTCTTTTGCCTCTTTTTTATATTCCCAATGCTTAGCACACACAATGCCTACTACTTAATAGATAGATACTTAATAAATGTTTACTGATTGTCTATAGCTCTCCCCGCCCTTTATGGCTTTCTCCCTTCCTCCTTTTCCATTTCTCTTCTCCTTAGATCTTCTATAATGCGGTAAAAGTTAATTCCTAGGCTATTCCCCAAATCTGACAATCCACTCCCAACTTGGTACATACTCACTGGCTGTCCTTTTAGGCCTCCACATTTCTGCCTTCCAGCTTCCCTCAATCTCATCTCCAGTCCTTCCTTTCCATCTTTCTGCTGATGACCTCCAGTGTAGCCTGGATCCATCTTGTTTGTATAGAGCTGTTTGCCTGTAGTCTCCCGATTATAGAGTAGGAGCTCCACGAGGGCAGGGACTATTTGGTTTTTGTTTTGTTTTTACCTTTCTCTATCTCTCCAGCACAGAGTACACCACCTCATATGTAGCAGACAGTTAAAAAATAAATACTAATAGACAACCTGTGAAAGCTATTGTAATAGAGAATGTATCTAAAAATATCTGCCATATTCCAAGGAATTAAATGGGATCCAATATCAATAAGTCAATATATTTCTGAGTATACAGGGGTACATGGGAATTCCTTAAAAATACCCAAATATGAAAGAACTAAGATTTTTAAGTCACAGGAGAAAATATATCTCCTATGAGTTATTTCTAATAGTTATGTCAGGAAACAAGTAACAGAGGGTTTGATAAAAAATTTAAAAAAAAAAAACTTTTCATTATGTTAAACAGTAGCAAGAAAGATATTGCCAGCTTGAGCTAAAACAAAGAGAAACAGTATCACTAAAGTTGAAAGGCAATGTTGCCAGTAAGCTGGGCAAGGCTTAAGAGTCAAAAATTCCTGAATTCTAGTACTATCTCTGCCAAATAACCACTTATGATATCACCAGGTGAGACACTGAAGTTTTTCTACCTCACGCAACTTTCTAAGACGAGATATCAAGTGCCAATTTGTATGTCAGCTAGGATGAAATCACTACACTTGAATCACATCTATTCCTAATTTGTTCCCAAAATCATAACTATTATAAATTCATGAGTGGTCTTTCTGTACTTGACATTACTGACAATCTGAGTCGGAATTTTGTTGAACTGCTGATATTATACATACTGTCAATTGTGGGCTGTGAAGTCAGAGGAACTCAAGTCAAAGAAAAATACAATTCATGTACTATTTAGGACACACTGAAGTTAATAAACAATATCTTTACTAGTAATGAATACAAGACTTTTCACATCAAAGAATTTGAAATCTACAAAATAGATATCAAACAATTCTAATAAATCAGCGCAGCATCCTATTTCTCACTATGCTATGTGAAGAATCCAGGATTTAACAAGATAGGACCTTAGTTCAAATCCAATCTCTAGTCCTTTGTCTGACTTGGTCATTTCTGAGCAAATGTTTTCACTTTCCTTCTCTGTAAACTGATGGGAATGAACTAAATGGTCATCAAATTTCCAATAAGGGCTGTTTCCATGAGATAAATGGGGTGATGAAGAGAACCAATACCACTGGTGTGAGGGTTTGCCAGCCTTCTCTGAGCTGTTCATCCACATTAGTTGTCTATCTATTCACTCAATTCCCACTTGCGGCTCTAAGACACTGTATCATGTCCAATGGCCACACCCCAGTAAACCATCTCAGCAAAATTAAGCCAGGCTGAGGATAACCAAGAGGCACCAAAGTCAAGCATGTGAAGACTTCTCACAGCAGAATGGAACAATTGGTTCCAAAAGCTATGAAGGCAGATGAAACAGGCACTGTGGAACACATAGAGTTTGGTCAGAAATAGAAGACACCAAAATCACAGCAACATCAGTCATCTTGGCTCTTGTCCTTCCATTGGACTTCATGACTCAGGAAGAGAGAGCAAGGCTGATAACTGTGCAACTGTCTCACTTAAATCGAATTCATGAGCAAGTTAAGACATCACTCCCTGATGTCATTGGCCTTCTTTGAAAACATGATCTGTATTCCTAGCACCTAGCAAAGGGCTTGGCACTGAAAAGGAACTTAACACTTGGAAACTGATACAAGTATTCAAAAGTTAAGGTCTTATGATTCTATGACTAAGGGCACGTACAGTGAGAATATCATATGCCCTATACTTTATGTCTTTTAGTATTAAAAATCATATCATTTTTCACAATATTTAACTCCATATCTTTTTCAAACTGCTCCCTAATCTCATCTCCCATATCCTGCACCTAGGCTGTTTTTCTAAACTAAGAAGCAAAACTTCACATTTATGACCATTACATTTCATCTTATTAGACTTGGCTCAAAATTACTTGTCACAGATTATGTGATCATCAGCTGTGTTGGACTTGGCTCTTCATAACAATGCTTTGATTTAAGGCAATTCCAATACACTTGGGATGAAAAATGCCAATTGCATCCAGACAGAATTATGAAAACCTGAATGTGTATCAAAGCATAGTATTTTCATCTTTCTCTATGTCTGCTTTTGTTTTTCCCTTTCTTGTGACCCCCCCCCAATTTTGGATTTTCCTTGCACAACATGACAAACTTGGAAATATGTTTAAAGGAATTGCACATATGTAGAGTAAATATGTGCATTTGATTTAATTTACATAAGTAATTTAATCTATATAAAATTGTTTGCTGTCTTGGGGAGGGAGTAGGTAAGGAAGGGAGGGAGAAAAATTCAGAACACAAAGTTCTAAAAAATGAATGTTGAAAGTTGTATTTACATGTTTTTGAAAAAATAAAATACTATTACAATGTGAAAAAAAGAAAAAATTTGTAAAATTAACCAACATAATTAAAAATTATTTTTACATGTAACTGAAAAAATACAATTATTTTTAAAAATTAACAAATGTATTAGAAAAATAAATTAACAAAGTTAATAATCACAATCTTTCTGAATCCTGCCTTTGCCATCCAGTGGTATTAGCTATCTCTCCTTAGTTTTGTGTCATCTACAAATTTAATAACCATTTTTACTTTTATGCAAGTCATGAAAATATTATGCAGCCCAGATCCAAACACAAATGACTAAAGGCTTTAACTGAAAACTTTCTTCCAAAATAATATTAAACTACTGATAACTCTTCTTTAGGTTCAACCTATTTAATTAGTTCCTAAGTCATAAGCTATACAGAAACAACATCTAAAGCATTCTCAGACCTGCTAGCTTACTAATGGTGTCGAAAAGGCACTGCTATCACCTATTCCTTTGAAATGTTCACTAACCAGATCCTTAATAGTAAATTTAGGAATTTTGCCAAGCATCAAAATGAAGCTCACTAACCTATAGTTTGCAAAATAATTTTTTTTTTTAAAATGGTTTTTAAAAATCAAGAATTTTTCTTTGTCTATTATATGGCTTGTAAAAAACTTGACCTTTAAATATTATAAGCTATTACCTTTTAACATATTTGTAAACCTTTACTGTCTTCACCAACTTCATCTCATCCCCAAACTTTAGCATTCCTGAATTTATTTTTTCCCAATTACATGTAAAAAGCAATTTTTTTAGTTTTTAAAACTTTTTGAGTTCCAAATTCTCTCCATCTCCCCTCCTTGAGAGGAACAGCAATTTGACATTCCTGACACTATTCATAAGGGACCATATCACACTTTTGATTCATCTTCTATTGCCTACTACTGCTTTTAAAAAGTATGTGTCTTTTAAAAATCTAAGTGGGTTGATAAATTCCCCACACATACACATCAATCTCATATCAATATTTACATAATCCAATAGGTATGGCTTGAATATAGAATATAAGTGCATACATGCATGGACAATGTTAAAAGTTAAACCAACAGCATGGGATAATATAAAGAATATTGACTGGCCTTGGAGTCAGCACAGATCTGGGTTCGAATCCTACCCCTTCTGAGTTTAATTTCCTAATATAAAGTAAAAATAATGCTCCCAGTGGTATTTTCTTTACAGGGTTGTGAGATTCACATGAGACCATGTATTAAGTGTTACATAAACATCAAGTACAATGATCTTTAGTTTAACTGCAAATGTAAAAAAAAAAAAACTTAACATGCAGGAAGCCTTGCCCTTGATGTTATCAATCAATAAAAAATTATCAAATGCATACTCAGTATCAGATATTGTTATGGTATCCAAAAACAAAAAATTATATAGTCCCTCTTCTGAGGGAGCTTACATTCTATTAGGGGGCATATCATGTCCATGGAATATATGAGAAGAAAAAGATTCCTTTTGTGTTCAAAGTTTCAAATTTATATGATGGTCTCACCAGGAAAATAATCACCCACTTTTATGTATACAAAATGCATTCAATCTTCCAACCTCTCAACTCAAGTGATTTTTGTGAGGGTTTTGTGCTAAAGCAACATAAAAAAAGAAAGAAAAAACTACTTATATGAAAATATCTAGAGCTAGTCAATTTGTAATAGTAAAAACAGTTGTTAATAACATATGTCCAACTATGGTATATTATCATTATGAAGTAACTCAGTGCTATTTAAAAAAAAAAAACTATGAAATATGCAAGAAGCTCTGGAAAAACCTAGATAAAGTCTCAGAAAGTGCAATCAGTAAAAGTCTCAGAAAGTACAATCAGTAGAATCAGAACTAGAAAGACATTATTTTCAACTATTAAAAAAAGCAGACCTGGAAAGGAAGGCAGAATAAAATCATTTTTACATATTTTTTGCTTGTCAATTCAGTGGCCTTACTCTGTAATTGTACAAAACTGAGTTCATTTTTATTTTTGTTGGTGACTACTTAATAGAAAAAAAAAATTGTAATCAAGAGATTGTAATTTTGTCCCTTTGGATTCTTCAAACATCAATATAGACCACAATCTTTCTATGCTTTAATAGATAAGTTTTTGAAAATTACTGTGGCAAAAAAAAAATTCATACTTCTGCAAGCAATCAATCCAGTGAAGAGTCTGTTTGCATTCAGCTAGGCTGACGATGAACTACAGAGAGAGAATCAGATCCATATTAGCAACTGCTGCAGCTCTGCAGGTCCAGTCCCATGCCACACTCCATAGGCACTGTCTTTAATAAACCCAGTTAACTCTAGAACCTGAGAGAATGTGTATCAGAGGAGGCTCTGAGTTCAAGATATGAATATCACTCCACAATTTGGGTATAGCATGATTTGTAATTACAGATTTTGACAGAGCCCCAAAATCAATCATTTCCCTCAAAATATAGTCAAATAGTAAAAACCTTATTAAAAAACAAAACACTGAGCAGCTAGATGTTACAGTGAATAGAGCAACAGTCCTAGAATCAGGAGAACTTGAGTTCAAATCTAGCCTCAGACACACTTACTAGTTATGTGACTCTAGTCAAGTCACTTAACCCCCAACTGCCTCACATACCCACCCCCCCCAAAAAAAAAAAAAAAACAGAAGGCCATAAAAGTCCTCCTGGTATTCACTGTTAATATATACTAAGACAAAATGGTGGCACAGTGGACCTGTCAATTATGGAACTTGGGAATCTGGAAGACCTACTACTCAACCATATATTTCTGTAACATATTCAAAAAGAAACAACCTGGTCCTGAGTCCCAGGTCTGAGGGGAGAAGGTTTGAGTTCACATGAGGCTGCTGAAACTAGCCTAATGATTGCCCAGGATTCAGTGATCTGCCTTGGTCAGCACTGAAGATAGGGAACAGAACAATGTGAAAGATAGTCAAAAGTGGCTGGGCCAGTTTTAACAAACCTGTATCAAATCAAATGCAATATAAAAATAAACTAATGTGAGAGGTTAAAATAAATCACATTTCCCTAATACTTTAAGTTTAACAAATTCCTTTCTCATGCAAGTATTAAATGTCTAATTTGCACAGACAGATAATTTTGATGATCTGAGAAGTCAAATGACTTGCCTGAGATCACAAAGCTGAAAACACAGACTACTATGATTCTGTGAAGTGACAGAGTTAGGTGTAATGCCAAGTCTTCTGATTCCAAATTCAGTGTTCTTTCCATCATACAACTAACGGGATGGCACTAGGTCTCAAAACCCAGGTCTTCTGAAAAACAAGTGAAGGGTTCTTTCCGCTACCAATGAGTAATAAAGGATAAAAGGAGTTAGATCACACTCTCATATTATCAACAAGGAAGTCAGTGAACCCAATAACAACTCTCTAAATATCAATTTCTGAAATATAAGAGAAAAACAAGTTGACTTTTATGTAGCACCCATTCTCATTTGACCTTCACAACAAACCTAAGAGGGGGATATTACACCCTTATTATTACAAGAATACAGATATTACAATTTCATTTTAACAAACATTTATAAGGAGCATACTACATACGTTTCTGTTAAATTACCAAGCAGTTTTTATTTTCAAATATCAATTAATTCTAACTTACTGAATATGCAATTAAGATCTGCATATTTAGTAATATTCACTGTTAATCATTTTTGTTAGATTTTCATAGTCAAGATAATAGAGAGTAGCTATCTCCTACTATTATTATGTCTTTCTTTTGTTACATATATTTTGTTTTGTTTTGGGGTATGTTTCTTTTGTTATACCTCTTTTGTAAATTTAATTGTCAAATTTTAGTGTTTATAAAATGAGTTATTATATATATGACATTTATTTTTCCTTTCTTGACTTTGTCTATCTTTTAAAAAGTTATTAAGCACTGAAATATGAAGAGATAAAAAATTACAGCCTGCTGCATTTCTCAAGCTTACAATCTAGTGGGAGAATGTACTTTTATAAATGATGGGAAGAAAGGTAAGAGCCAGATAAAACATTCTAATAAACTTATAAGGAAGTTTCATTATGTATTCTTTGTTCTTACTTCCCTCTTTAGGCAGTTAGGTATCAGAGTGGATTAGGAGCTGGGCCTAGAATTAGGAAGACTCATCTTATCTCAGATCCTTCCCAAATGTGTGACCTTGGGCAGGTCACTTTACCCTGTTTGCCTCAATTTCTTTATCTGTAAAATAAACTAGAGAAGGAAATAGCAAACCGCTCCAGGATCTTTGCCAAGAAAATCCTAAACAGAGCCACAATGAGTTGCACTCTCTGGACAACATACATCTTTATTAAAATATTGCTAATTTTTTAATATATCTAATAACCAGCAAATGGAGAGAAATGATACTTTTGAAGTTCAGAAAATTAACATTAAGAATGCCTTTACAAGACTCGTCTTTTCCAAAGTGGAAAGAGTCCAGGGTTGGGAGTCCACCTAAGCTCTGCCACTCACTTTTGACTTTGGGAAATCATTTCACTTCTCAGTATCTAGATTTCCTCACCTGTAACATGAGCAAGTTGGGTTGGATGAACTTTAAAATCCCTTTCTGTTCTACATCTAGACTTCTAGTGCTTTTGAGACAGCACCAAGAAATAATGCCTACAGAAAAATCTCACAATCCCCTCACTTTAAAATATATAAGGAGCCATTCAATACAAGTGTCAATAAACCATCCCTCTGACTTCAGTGAAATAAAAGGGGAAAAAAATGAAAATGTCTCCAACTGAAGATGTGACTGAGGGGAAAGGAGGAGACTCCGGAGAAATTGGGACAAAATCAAACTTCATGTAGAGAGATAGGCAATCAGACAGATGGCAGGACCAAGAGTCGGAACCAGTGGCACCGTGTATGGCATAGCAAGAGGCAGCGGGCTGCAGAGTAATGAGGGCAGAGGACAAGGAGTAGTTAATGGTTATAAAGTGCTGCCAAGCATCCACCCCGGGACTCGGGACAGCCATGAGCCTGGAATGGGACAGGGGGAAGACAAAGTATTCTCAAGAGGAAACAGACAAGAGGGAGTCCCTTCCAGAAAGCAAGGCTTTTCCAAAGGGAAGTAGCAGAAAATGGAGAGTCTACCTAAAGAAGGCGGCAATGGGGGGGAGGGGAGTAATGGTTAGCCTCTCATCCTGGGCAGGGGAGGAAGGACAGAGAGAGGAGGCTGGAGAGTAGGGGAAGGGTAGACAAGGGGAGCATAGGAAGAAGGAGAGGGGAGAGAAAAGGGGCAAGAACACAGCGGGGGAGGAGGGGAAGGGAGGGAGGGAGCAGACGAGGAAAGGAAGCGGATGGAGGAGTGAGGAGAGTTAGGGAATGTCCGAGGCAACCAAGGAGGGCCCGGGGGAGGAGGGGAAGAGGCTGGCCGGGGCCGGGCACTAGAGGGCATCGGGGGACGAGGGAGGGGATGGCTTCCCAGGCAGGGCAGGCGCACAGGCACAAAGGTCACCCCATTCCCGACCCGCATCTCGAGGGCCGCCCGTGTGGTCACGGGCCTCCTCAGGTCACTCCCCTCGGGTGACCCCGGCGTCAGGGCGGGCCCAGGGGACAGGCCCAGGCGGCCGGCCCGGCGCTTACCCCTCGGGATAGCAGTGGCGGTGGCGGGGACGGCATGGGGCTGGGCGAGGCGGACGGCCCCACGTCCGCAGCAGTTCCTCAGTAAGATGGACGCCATGTGCCCGGCACTGACTCGCTGCGCTCCGTCGCGGGCTTCCTGGCTCCTCCCGGCTCCTCCGCGGCGGCCCGGCCCGGCCCAGCCCGGCCTCGCAGGCTCGCGGCCCGCACGTCGCACGCACCACGTACGCACGCACGCACGCCGGCGACGGCGGCAGCCGCGGAACGTTAGCCGTTGGCTCGGGGCGGTTGACGGCGGCAGCTCAGCTCGAGGCTCCGGCGCCGGCAGTCGCCATGTCCCGGCAGCGGCCAACGTAGGGCGCTGGGAGGGGTGGGGCAAGGACACGCCAGCACCCCCGCCCTCTCACACCACCCGGCTGCTCCCATTGGCCCGGCCAGTCTCGCTACAGACCCCGGCCTCGTGCCAGGTAAGGCGGGAAGCTCACGTTCGGCTGGCCGAAGTAAAAGACTACAAGTCCCAGCAGGCCATGGGCCAGTCCCTAGGGCCAGGTGAGGAACGTGCGAGCTGGCCGATTGCAATGATCTCTGGGGCTTGTAGTTTATATAGGGCACTGTGCCAGAGAGAGTCAGGGTTTCAAGCGAAATAAGGGTTCCCTGAAGGCGTTCTAGCTAAATAGCCTGCCTCTTATTCGGGTAGCCTTCTTCCTAGCCTAGCATGCTGATTTAAGTAATGTGATATAGGGTTTCGTTTTGGTTTTTTGACAGAAGCTATGATTTCATTGGCATAAGAAACTCCCCGCACTCTTGCACCGATCTGGTCCCCAGCACAGTTGCCTAGGAGCATTTACCCACCAGGTCGGCGCATGCGCGAAGGGGCTGGCGCGCGAGTCTTCCTGACCTCTCCCTGCAAGCCCAGCCATCTGTGCACCGAGCCAGGCTGCAGCTAAGGACATTGATCACACCGAAAAACTAAGCTCCGTTCAAAACCATAGCTCTTGGGCTCCCCTTTAAAAAAGCAAAAATCAAGGGAAACATACGCATAGTTGGAAGGAAGGGCATTTTTTCAAACAGGATCATAGATTTTGAGCAAGAAAGTTTTTAAAGGTCCAATATCCTCATTTTTCTAGTGAGGAAACTGAGGCTCATAGAGGATAGGTAATGCCTAAGATCACACAAATAGTGTAATTGAAAAAGACACAATGAAATGTGACCTAATGAGTAACTGTGGCAAATAGCCTCAGTTTTCTTATCTCCAAAATAGAGATAATAACAGCTAATCGGGTGCCTTCTCTCAGAGCATCATCTTCAATTTCTACTGTTTCTATCTTGTTTATACAAAATTGCTTTCCTGAGACTGTGTAACTGGCGCCAGAGCCGGAACCCCAATCAGTGCTTGTGGACTGAGTGATTGCGGGCATCAATTAATTGCAAACCTTAAAGAGCTGTGTACGTGCTACTGTTACTCATAACCCACAGCGGTGGCAAGGGGTACCTGGCTTGCAGAGGCCACTTGCAAAGCTTCTAATGCTGTCTGGTTAGACGATGCTGTTTGCACAGGGCCTGGCAGCTTCTGGGCACAGGGTTTATTTCTGCTAAGTATTGTCTACCAAGTATGTGGAGCACAGTGCCCGGCTCCTACTAGGCATTTCATAAGTGGTTTTTGACTCACTGGTTGTACAGCCTCTGCTTTTCAGCTGTTTTCAAATATAGATTTCTTTTCAAAAGAGTGACCATTTACTTTTAGCCAGAGCACATGAGCTGTAGATCGTTTTTAGTTATGAAAGAATTTATCTCATAGTAGTAAAAAGTATCCTGCCAACATCAATATCATACGACAGATAATTCTGATGGACACGATTTTTTCCAAACATTAGATGATTGAGGCCAGTTCAATGATCTTGTGATGAAGAGAGCCATCTGCACCCAGAGAGAGGACTGTGGGAACTGAATGTGGATCACAATATAACATTCTCACTCTTTTTGATGTTGTTCACTTATATTTTGTTTTCTTTCTCATTTTCTTTCCTTTTTGATCTGATTTTTCTTACGCAACAAGAGAATTGTATAAATATATTTACACATATTGGATTTAACATTTATTTTAACATGTACATCATATTGCTTGCCATCTAGGGGAGAGGGTGGGGAAGGAAGGAAAATCAAAAACTCAAGGCTATGCAAGGGTCATTGTTAAAAAAATTATCTGTGCATATGTTTTTAAAATAAAAAGCTTAAAAAAAAAAAAAAAGTATTCGGCCAGTTCCCTGAGATTTAATGGGTTGTGACCTTTTTCTCCCTGAAGAAATTCTTTGCTCCTGGGGCCAAAGGCTGGAAGCTAAATACTGCTAGCTAGATAAGTAGACCCACAAAGTATTTAATTGGTCTTTGATCCACTATTGCTAAACTGGAATTGTGACTCAGTCCTAAATCTGAGGCCATGATTAGTTTATGGGCTAGGTGTGGCCCATGGTCTATACCCTTTGGGTTAAAAGTTAGTAGTAATTCTCTTGTAACCCATAATGGAGATCCCTTGTCATCAGATCCATCGTAGGTGTTATACTATATTGTTGTGTCCTGCTTTCCAGAGCCCCCAAGTTGGGATGATTAAAATATACCATACTAGTGAAGAAGCGATGAGGTGGTACTCCTGAAGATGATGGAAAAAATGGAGTCTGTTTATTTCAAGGACTTTCCCCTTTATATAATGTAACAAAAACAACACTGTGCACGTGGGACCACATAAACAACTTGCTATTGTAGTAGTTTGCCACCTGGTATCACTCTGATTCAATCACAACACAGGTGGTCACCTCCCCCTCACTTCTCAGGAAGGCTGAGAGCCCTTAGGGGAGATGAGGAGCTGAACCAGACATTGTTAGCAGGTTCCCTCTGGGCTGAAGGGTCTTATACCTTACCCAAAGTTCCCCACTGACTGTGACCCTTTACATTGTATCCCACCATCTCCACTCTCAAACCTACTAGAATTGTGTGCTTCTGAGACATTTCAGTTTTTCCTCATTTCAAGATTCTCTGGGTCTCTCATGCAAATAAATTCAAGTGGAAAAAGCAATCAATCAACAAGCATTTATTAGTCACTTACTATATTCCAGGTAACTTACTAAGACTTTGCAAAAGTCTTGTATAGCAGCAAAAAGAGAGGTAAAATCATTGCTAGACATCAATTATATTTTAGTCCTCTCTTCCCAATTCTTGGATCTACTTTGCTTATAGAGCCAGCAGCAAGCCTTCCAGCCTTTAAACTGCCCTACACTGAGTATCTACAATTTGTTTTTTCCTACAGGTCTAATAAATTGTGAGTCCTGCATAAGAAAGCATTAACAGATTTTCGGTAACAGAATACACAGAAATTGTAAAGCATGGTCACTGCTATAAAGTAGCTTTTTTTCTAATGGGAATGTCACAAAATATAATTTAATAAATAAACATCTGATAGTTTAGGCTAGGGGAGCTAGATAGCTTGGATAAAGAATTGTGTGCTTCTGAGACATTTCAGTTTTTCCTCATTTCAAGATTCTCTGGGTCTCTCATGCAAATAAATTCAAGTGGAAAAAGCAATCAATCAACAAGCATTTATTAGTCACTTACTATATTCCAGGTAACTTACTAAGACTTTGCAAAAGTCTTGTATAGCAGCAAAAAGAGAGGTAAAATCATTGCTAGACATCAATTATATTTTAGTCCTCTCTTCCCAATTCTTGGATCTACTTTGCTTATAGAGCCAGCAGCAAGCCTTCCAGCCTTTAAACTGCCCTACACTGAGTATCTACAATTTGTTTTTTACTACAGGTCTAATAAATTGTGAGTCCTGCATAAGAAAGCATTAACAGATTTTCGGTAACAGAATACACAGAAATTGTAAAGCATGGTCACTGCTATAAAGTAGCTTTTTTTCTAATGGGAATGTCACAAAATATAATTTAATAAATAAACATCTGATAGTTTAGGCTAGGGGAGCTAGATAGCTTGGATAAAGCACCTTCTCTCTTCATTTGTATGAGAGACTCAGAACTCTTGAACATCTGAGTTCAATTATGGCTTTAGCTACTTCTTAACTATGTGACCCTGAACTTGTCATTTAATCCATTTGCCTCAATTTCCTTATCTGTCATACGAATTGGAGAAAGAAATGACAAATCACTTCAATGTTTTTGCCAAGAAAACCCCTAAAGGTGTCACCAAGAGTCAGAAACAATTCAGCAACAAAAGTTTAAACTAAGTGCCAAATGGGGAGACATTTGGATATGGAATTTATACAACAGCCCACATCCCCCCCAACAAAGAAGAGTTAAAGTTTTAATAAATTGTAAACTTGAGTTAAAATTGAGCCAACTCCATTTTAGATTGTTATTAAAAGTCTAGAATGAGGAAAATGATAGACAGTTCTGTTGTTCTTTGTCCTGATTAAAACATTTCTGAGTTTTGGATTTACTTCTAGATTTCATATTTGAGGAAGAACACATAAGCTAGAGCACATTCATAAGGAAGAGACAACGATGAATATGGAAAAAGTCAAAGAAGACTCACTGAGAAAACTGGAATTAGTTAACCTGATGAAGAAAAGACTTGAGGACAGAATCAATGTCCAAATTGTTTAAGTGCTGTCAAAATAGAGGATGAATTCAATTGGTCTTTTTGGGCCCAGAAGCCTGAACTAAGGACAATGGGGAAGTTAATCACAACTTGATTTAAGGAAAAATATCTTTTTTTCCTGGTAAATTTATTTATTTTTAATACATATTACTTTATGAATCATGTTGGGAGAGAAAAGTCAGAGCAAAAGGGGAAAACCATGAGAGAGATTTTAAAAAAACAAAAACAAAGAAAGAAACCAACATAGTATATGTTGATTTGCATTCAGTCTCCTTAGTTCTTTTACTGGATGCATATGGTATTTTCTGTCCAAAGTCTATTGGGATTGCTTTGTATATCTGAACCACTGAGAAGAACCAAACTGGATAAATATCTTGAGGAGAGCTGTCCAGCTCTGCAGTGAGCTGCCTCAAGAGGTGCTCATTTACTTGTCTTTGGAGAGGTTTAAGCAGAAAATGTTATCAATGATATTATAGAGGAGAAGATCAGGTGGAGTAGGTATCCCAGGAACTTACTTCCATCCCTGAGGTTCTTTACTTCACAGGTGAAAGAGAGCACCAAGACTGGAAGATTTTGGAAGCTTTCTGAGAGAATTAGCCCTGGGGGATCTAGGCCCTGAATGTAGGGCAGGCCAAGAAGTGGGGAGACTATATGAACTAAGACAGAGAAATGCATATTCAATATGTGTCTGATAGATAGTAGTAGCTATCCCTGCAAAAGGAGGTTGAGATAAGGTTGAGAACAGTGGAATTGAATGTCTTTCTGAGGGATTTGGATTGTAGTCGATACCAATGATACTAGTGCCCACTGATTTATCCACCCGAAGTGACATAAATTATTAGTAGGTGATAAAGATATATCTCACAGTTCCACAGATTACATATATGTAGTCTCTTGAGAGAAATGATTATTTCTCTCTTAGTTATTAAAATTAAGGAGCCCTGCAAAGGAATCTAGCAACAAGAATGCTAGGGAACAAAATAACAAGAGTCTGCATTAATCTTGAGACCCTTCATCTTGTACCTTGCACACAATGCCCCATTTGTATAGGCAACAAGTCTGTGCAAAGACAAATCTTGTGCAAACCTGGCCCTTGTGGTCTTTGGCTGGTTGGATCTCGGACAGCTCACTCTTGGGAATGGATGTTGAGGTCTCGGGTTTGGGTTCTGTCTCATTGGCTACAGGTCTGGGGCACACCCTGTAGCACACCAGGACAGGCATCGAGCATGCACCAAATCGAGATCGCCCCTACCATCTCAGGAGTTGGGCTCCTGGATGCACAAGCTAAACACATACTTGTTGTTGGGGCACGTTGGCAAGGGTGATGAGAGGGGTATAAGAACAGGATAACAGAAAGAGAAAGAGGAAGCAGAAGGAGAGACAAGATGATGTAACCAAGCAATAAAGCTTCTCCTAACTGCATAAGTGGTGTCACACTACTCTGTCATATCCGAAGACGTCCGAAGGTCATAGAGGCAATGATAATTGTGGGTAAGTGCTCAGACTCCAGCTGATGTCAGCAGGTCTGCACTAACTGAGGACCCCAACAGAGACCCAAGCCTTTTTTTTTTTTTTCCTGTTTTATTTCCCTATCCAATCTCTCAAGGACAGGTCTGATGGAACATAAAATTACTCTCATTCAGCAGTATTGCAGCTGCACCCAACTAGATCAAACTTCTAATCTAAGATGCAACTCCCTTTTGCTCAGGCTATGGTGGGGGATAAATTCTTTGAACAGATTGCTGGAGATTTGGGGTAACTTAGAAGTAAATGACATAATCAAAAGTTATTAGAATAGGTTCAGCTCCTCCTTTTAATATTCATCATCTCATTAATTGTTAGCCAATCAGTTGATTTCCACTCTCAGAATACCCCTTCTTGAGACCCACATGTGGAAAAATGTTTGTGGCAGCCCTTTTTGTAATGACAAGAAACTAGAAATTGAGTGAGTACCCATCAGTTGGAGAATGGCTGAATAAATTATGGTATATAAATGTTATGGAATCTTATTGTTCTATAAAAAATGATTAGCAGGATTATAGAGAGGCCTGGAGAGATTTACATGAACTGATCCTAAGTGAAGTGAGTAGAACCAGGAGATCATTATACACAGCAACAGCAAGATTCTATGATGATCAATTCTGATGGACATGACTCTCTTCAACAATGAGATGATTCGGGACAGTTCCAGTAGTCTTGTGATGAAAAGACCCATCTACACCCAGAGAGAAGACTGCAGGAACTGAATGTAGATCACAATATAGCATTTTCACTCTTTTTTGTTGTTTACTTGTGTTTTGTTTTCTTTCTCATTTTTTTTTTTTTTTGATCTGATTGTTCTCATACTGCATGATATTTTTGGAAATATGTATAGAAAAAATTCACATGTTTAATAAATATTGGATCACTTGCCATCTAGGGGAGAAGGTGGGGGGAAGGAAAATATTTGGAACACAAGGTTTTGCAAGGGTGAATGTTGAAAATTATCTGTGCATATATTTTGTAAATAAAAAAAGAAGAAATTAAAAAAAAAAAAAGAATACCCCTTTCCCAAGGATATGTAAATTGTGAGCCCACGGCTACAATTGTCTTTGGCATTCAAGAGTACCACAGACCTCTGTGTGGAAAAGGTGAAGAACTTACAGATCAAGCACATATTGATCAGAACTGTTAAATTAGTTGAAGCCTTATGGCCTAGTTTCAGCTTCTCTGCAGTCACATGATTTTAGATAAGGCCTGAATTACATTCCATTGTCCAAAGAAGGGATTAAAGAAGTATAATGGCAGAAGGAGCTATACATCACCTTATCTACTGCATTCCACTAACCAAATAGGGGAATCCAGACTTATGTAACCAATCATAACATATAGAGGGTGGGATTTGGAGGGTTCTTTGTCTGAAATGTATAAAAACTGTGACCACCCTCAAGGGAGTGGCCTTCCTGCTGTGAGCTTCCTGCTCACAGAACAGGATGGTCCCCTTCTCCTGATTCTAATAAATTAGTTCTGCTTTCCATGAGTGATCTCTTGAGTAGTCATTTTTGGATAGAGGTCTTTTTACGTCCCCTACACCTCCTTTTATTAAAATGCTGTCATTATTAATAAAATGACTAATCACCCAAAAATTGTCTCAAGCTTTTTAAATGCCACACTCTTCTAATGAAACACGACTCCAAAGTTTGAGTAAAATCAAATAGGTCACATAGGCAGGCTTACAAAGCAGTTTTGGATAAGATTGCCAGGATATTTAGACAGGAAAAGGTATATTTTTTAAGAAAAGAATAAATGTCTAACTTTCCCAAAGGCCTGTAGCCATTTATACCAATCCCATTTGTTAAATTTCTACTATTTGCCTTATTAGCATAGAAAAGTAGGTTAATTCTTGCAGCTATTCAAAGTCCTTTGAGTTTTCTTTTGTGCCATTGAATGATTAGAGGAAAGAAGGTATTGAAGGAAACATTCAGTACATTTATACAATATTAGCAAATATGGCACAAAATGGAATTAGGCACTCCCAAAAATCTACTTTCAACAATTCTCCCTTTGATCCTGAAGTAAAAAATAAAAATTTTAAATCACTAGGCCATCTAAAGCTTCACAATACCATGAGACAATTATTTGTATACAAAATAAATTTGACATAATAAATTAAGAACTGTTCAAATAAAACAACGGTCTACTACATGAAGTCCTCTATTTCTGGGAAACCTTTTCCCTTGGAAATTCTGTGTCAAATGGATCTGTGCTAGACTACTAGCCAAAAATTGGCTGGCTTACTTCACTCAAACTCAGAGCTGAATCAGCATCTCAGTGTCTTTAACTGGGTGTCAGTTGGGAACAAAACCTGGAATGGGCCTTCTACCTTGCTTCTGCAGATTTTGCAAAGGTTTTTGTTCCAATAGATTGACTTTCTAAGTTCAAGTCACTTATGGAGATTTCCTAAATGATATTGCTTAAATCTGTTATAATAATTTAATAGGGTATTATAAAATCTAATCACATCAGCCTTTAGTAAATAGTTCATGTGGTGAAAACCTTATGAACATCAGGGTTTTAGGATAAATATCAAATTAAGCTACCTACAATATATCTGCAATATATAATGTATATATAATATATCTGGAATTGAAAAGTTTCAGTTTTCATGTATGATTTATACTTTCTGTTTTTGTTTGAATCCCATTATTTCCATGGATAATGCTATCTATAAGCTGGAAGTGTCCTAAAAAAAAAAAAAAAAAACCTCTAATATTTGAGTACCTGCCATAAAATAAGGTTTTCTCTGTCAAACAGAAAAAAAAAAAAAAAAATCATGATTTAAAAAGTTTTTGTGTAATTAATTAAAACAATTCTATAGATAAGAGCTTAATCCAACTTGAGAGCTTATGGACGATTTAAACCACATCCAAAGTGTATTTAGTCATTTGTATAGCTGATTATCTGGATATTCAAATGAACCTGAAGAAAACTCCCTACTTTGCTCTACTATTTCCAACTATAATCTCCATTACCTTTACAATCAAATTTAAAATATCTCATTTAGGACCATCATTTTTACTTAGTCTTTTATTATTGCTTGTAGCAATACCAATAGCAACATTTTCAAGGCTTCTAATATAATTATGGTTACCAAGAATCTAAGTATATTTTTTAACCCAGTGGAAAATATTTGGTAGCCAATCACATATATAAACTTTACATAAATATAAAGTTTTTTTTCAAACTTGTTTGCTAATCCATTAAAATTGAAACTTTTACATTTTTATCCTGTCCTCCTTTTTTATATATATATATATTTATTATAATAACTTTTTATTGACAGAACCCATATCAGGATAATTTTTTACAACATTATCCCTTGCACTCACTTCTGTTCCAATTTTTCCCCTCTCCCTCCACCCCCTTCCCTAGATGGCAAGCAGTCCTGTATATGTTGAATATGTCACAGTATATCCTAGATACAATATATGTGTACAGAACCAAACAGTTCTCTTGTTGCACAGGGAGAATTGGATTCAGAAGGTAAAAATAACCTGGGAAGAAAAACAAAAATGCAAACAGTTTACATTCATTTCCCAGTGTTTTTTCTTTAGGTGTAGCTGCTTCTGTCCATCATTGATCAATTGAAACTGAATTAGGTCTCTTTGTCAAAGAAATCCACGTCCATCAGAATACATCTTCATCTGGTTCTGCTCATTTCACTTAGCATCAGTTCATGGAAGTCTCTGAAATCCTCTCTGTAGTCATCCTGCTGGTCGTTTCTTACAGAACAATAATATTCCATAACATTCATATACCACAATTTACCCAATCATTCTCCAATTGAAGGGCATCCATTCATTTTCCAGTTTCTGGCCACTACAAACAGGGCTGCCACAAACATTTTGGCACATACAGGCCCCTTTCCCTTCTTTAGTATCTCCTTGGGGTATAAGCCCAGTAGTAGCACTGCTGGGTCAAAGGGTATGCACAGTTTGATAACTTTTTGGGCATAATTCCAGATTGCTCTCCAGAATGGTTGGATTCGTTCACAACTCCAGCAACAATGCATCAGTGTCCCAGTTTTCCCGCATTCCCTCCGACATTTGTCATTATTTTTTCCTGTCATCTTAGCCAATCTGCTGTCCTCCTTTTTAAAAATATATTTCATTCTCATCATTCAGGAAAGATGTAATACTTCCACATAATCTTAATACATGAATATTTAGTTAATTAAACCAAATAAGCAAAGAAATAGCAAGACTAATAACTAGTTTTGCTTATGTTTATTTAATATGATTGTACATGTCTAAACTATATCAGATTGTTTGCTGTCTTAGGAATGAGGAAAAGGGAAAGAGAGTGTGTAATGCCAGAGAAACTGAGGCAAGATAGAGATTAGAGTGTATTTAATAATTTATTAGAAGGGAGAGATTTACTGGGACCAAATGGATCCATGGTTTGGTCCCAGGGCTGAATGAGACTATGGTGTCCAAGAATCAGCAAACAATGTGAGTTGCAATGACATATATATATACGTGGCTCAGACTCAGGGAGTAGACTGAGGCAGGCCCGGAGTCAGGGTGCTGAGAGCGGGAACAGGACTCTGACAGGGTGGGGTGAGCCACCAGAGATGTAATGACACAGGAGATGGGATAACCTAATGGGCGGAGGAACCCCAGAGATGGGGAGAGGCATTCTGATATTCTAAAACATAAGATAAGGATCTCTTATCCTTACAAATATTCAGATAAAGAGGGAGGGGTGGTTTCCCAAGACTGAGCAGATAATTATAAACTGAAGTAGAACAATTAGAGAAATTGAGGCAGGACTGGGTCAGGATAAGTAGGGAAACTGAGGCAGGACAATAAAAGAGAACTGTGACATAATGAGAAATTTGGAGCTCAAAATCTTACAAAGGTGAATGTTGAAAACTTTCATTATATGTAATTGGAAAAAATGTTATTGAGCAAAAAAAAATTAAGACAACATATGGAAAAACATTAAATGAGCTGTGCCATTTGGACATGACTAAGACAACAAAATATATAATTAGTAATTTTAAAAAAAGAACTGGATTCCTTAATTGCCTGAATTAGGAATTTGAAACAAATAGTGGTCAGATATTCAGAACAATAAAAATCAAAGCAAGTAAATCCCCTATATTTGCATTTCATTAGAAGAAGAGGATATTATATACTTCAACAACAATACTATATGATGATCAATTCTGATGGACGTGGCCCTCTTCAACAATGAGATGAACCAAATCAGTTCCAATAGAGCAGTAATGAATTGAACCAGTTACACCCAGTGAAAGAACTCTGGGAAATGAATATGAACCACTACACAGAATTCCTAATCTCTCTATTTTTGTCTGCTTGCATTTTGGATTTCCTTCACAGGTTAGTTATACACTATTTCAAAGTCTGATTCTTTTTGTACAACAAAATAACTATGGACATGTATACATATATTGTATTTAATATATACTTTAACTCATACATATACTTTAACATGTATTGGTCAATCTGCCATTTGGGGGAGAGGGTAGGGGGAAGGAGGGAAAAATTGGAACAAAAGGTTTTGCAATTGTCATTGCTGAAAAATTACCCATGCATATATCTTGTAAATAAAAAGCTATAATAAAAAAGCAAATAAATAGATTGGTATACTATATTATGAGAAAAGTCCTTTGGCTATGATTAATATCATGTATAAAATATAGATACCTTCTTTGGAATAACTAATCATAACAAGAGTTCCACAGTATCCCCAGATTATCACAAGCTTTCCTATTCAGAACAGAAATAGCATAGTAAAGAAACTGAGCTAAAATCCTTCCAGTACCTTTGAAAGACCACCTTCTCAATAGTCTCTGAGTAGCTCTTGGCATTTCCCTTGAGTGGTAGAGTATCAGTTTAACAATCAAAGAATTATGCATTAATTCACATCACATTATATTATAGCCCCAAAATATTCCATCTCACACAGCAGGTTTAACTCCTGGTTTAGAACAGAATGTAGTTATTTTTCATGTTGCAATATTAAGTTTCAATAAATAGAACATTTTTGCAGCCCTTGGTAAATATATACAAGGTCTTTCCAAAGGCATTCATTCATGATTTTACTTTTCTTTTTTAATTTAAACATATCTTTATGTAAAAATCATTTATGAAATCAAGAAACTATTCATATTCTAGAGTTTTATACATAGTGAATATATATAATATGAAAAAACTGTCTTACTCTTGCAAAATAAATTTTTTAAACTAAAACAGATTTTTTAAAAAAATTTTAAACTGCAGATACCAAATTGGTTCAAAGATGTAACTCTCATACATATTATTCCAGGTATAACTTAAAATTTTTCATATTCAAAAATCACAAATCCATATAAATCACTTCTATATTAAAAACTTAAATAATCTCCCACTTTGTCTTCTGTATTAAGAACTGAGCCCTGTAGCTCTCACAAAAGGCTCCTATTTACATCTTTCCAAGTAGCACCCCTCCCTCACAACGGATTTTACTTGGATTAAAAATTCTGTCTGACAAAATTAGAAGGGAAGCAGAAAACTGGGGAAAAATTTTTTTTACATCTAAAGGTTCTGATAAAGGCTTTATTTCTAAAATATAGAGAGAATTGACTCAAATTTATAAGAATACAAACCATTCTCCAATAGATAAATGGACAAAGGATATGAATACACAATTTTCAGATAAAGAAACTGAAGCATGAAAAAAATATTCTAAATCACTATTGATCAGAGAAATGAAAATTAAGGCAACTCTGAAGTAGTACTTCATACCTCTGAGATTGGCTAAGATGACAGGAAAAGATAATGATAAATGTTGGAGGGAATGTGGAAAGATCGGAACACTGTTGTAAACTTAACCAACCATTTTGGAGAGCAGTTTGGAACTATACCCAAAGGACCATCCAACTTTATATACCCTTTGATCCAGCAGTGTCTCTACAGGGCTTGTATCCCAAAGAGATCATAAAAAGGAAAAGGACACACATGTGCAAAAATGTTTGTGGCAGCTTTTTTTTTGTGGTAGCAAGGAACTGGAAACTGAGTGAATGTTCATTAATTGGAGAATGTAAATAAGTTATGGTATATGAATGTTATGGAATATTACTATTCTATAAGAAACGATCAGCAGGATGATTTCAGAGAAGCCTGGAGAGACTGACATGAACTGATGCTAAATGAAATGAGCAGAACCAGGAAATCATTGTACACAGCAATAGCAATATTATACAATGATCAATTCTGATGGACTTGGCTGACTTCAACAATGAAATGATTCAGGCCAGTTCCAGTGGTTTTGTGATGAAAAGAGATCTTCACCCAGAGGATTGTGGAATTGAGTGTGGATCACAACATAGTATTTTCACTCTTTTTGTTGTTGTTTTCTTGCATTTTGTATTCTTTCTCATTTTTTTCCTTTTTGATCTGATTTTTCTTGTGCAGTATGATATTTGGGAAATATAGAAGAATTGTACGTAACATATACTGGTTTAATTGCTGTCTAGGAGAGAGGGTTGAGGGGGGTAGGGAAAAAATTTGGAACACAAGGTTTTGCAAGGGTGAATGTTGAAAATTATCGATGCATATATTTTGAAAATAAAAAGCTATTTTAAAAAATGATCATCAAGATAATTTCAGAGAGCATCAGTTCATTCAAGTGTCTCCAGGCCTAAGTCAAGTGAGTAAGACCAAGAGAACATTGTACCCAGCAACAACATGATTATGCGATGATCTAATGGACTTCGCTCTTTTCAACAACGAGATGATTCATGCCAATTCCAATAGACTTGTGACAGAGAGAGCCATCTGAGAGGACTGTCAGATTGAATATGGATTGAAGAATAATATTTGCACCTTTTTTGTTGTTGTTTGCTTATTTTTTCTCCCTCTCATTTTTTTCCTTTTTGATTTGATTTTTCTTGTGCAGCATGATAATTGTGTAAATATGTATAGAAGAATTGCAATATGTAACTTATATTGGATTACTTGCTATTGAGGGGAGAGGGAACAGAGGGAGAAAAAAATTGGAACACAGGTTTTGCAAGGGTGAATGTTGAAAGCTATATTAGCATATATTTTGAAAATAAAAAGCTATTTTTTTAAAAAATTCAGTCTGATAAGGTCTCAAAGACTATGAGACTTCCCAAAGTAACAAGTTTATTTTGAACAACCTGGAACATACTATTTGAATATGAAAGACAACTTTTAATCAGAAAATTATTCTGCTAGAGAGAAAAGTTAATTAGTTGCACTAGGTGTAGCTTCAAACTGAAAAATCACTTTCCATGATTGGAATATAAATTTTTTAAATCTACTTCAATTCTGTTAAAGATTTGAGTATTTTCTCTCTCCTTCCAGAAGAGTGAAAATGATAGGGAGTGTACTGTTTGTTGTAAAAATTTCATAAAGTTAAATGCTGGGAAACTATAACCTCCAAAATCCACTAAGTTATTTCATCATTTATAAAATCTTATCTTTAAGGTTCTTGTTTGGTTTTCTGGAGGTCTTGGGAGCAGCCTTAATTTTAATTGAGTAATCACCACAAGAATAGCCAGGTGTTAAAGTCCAAATTCATTATTATCTCCTTCCTGGGGCTGGGCAACTTTCTGGAGAGCCTTTCAGACCAGCCTTGGTCTCAATGGAGAAATGCAGGAGGATAGGCCAGCCATCACGAGGCTGATGAAGATGGAATGAATCTGTCTCTGGGTCCCTTCCGAGTCTGTGTCTGGCCCTTCTGAGTCTGTCTCTGGCTCTAACAGGCCTTGGTCTCAGTGGAGAAATGAAGGAGAGCCTGCCACCAAGAGCCTGACTAAAGATGGAATGAATTTCTCTCCTTGGCTTTGAGAGCTTGAGCTCCTGCTTGTCTTCTCTGGCTCTGATTCTGGCTGAGACTTTCAGCTTATATGCTTTCTTATAATTACAGTATCATAGGTGTGAATCTTGTAGATCTATATTAAGTACTAACTACATGTACTGAACTAGAGAACTAATAATCACCATGCTAAACTAGATAACCATTGTATTTATCAATTCCACCAACTTAACATTTTGTAAGAATCCTTGTTTCAGAGTTCTGGCCCATAACACTTATCTGTCTCTTTCTTTACTTTCCTAACTTGACGAGAATGGGGAATAGAAAGAAAATCAGTCAATAAATATTTATTAAGTGCCTATAACCAAATGTTAGGCACTATACTAAACATTGGGAATGGAAAAAAATAGACAGGACAGTCTCTGCCCTCCAGGGACTTGTAATTTAATAAAACAATCCATAAAATAATGCAAATTAATAAAACAATTATGGGTAATAGTGCCATAATTCTGTAGCAACCTGCTACAGAAACTTTTGTCAGCTTTCCTGTCTAATCTTAAAACTCATCTCCCACCACCTTGTTTATTGGGAAATAGAGGTTAGCATTAGAATTGGCTCTCTTACTCTTTAGAATGTGTAAAATGTACCATTTAGATTGATGTATTAAAATTATACTTTATTCTGATTATGGTGACCACTCCCTTTCCCTTCCCTTTCTTGTCAGTTTAATAAACTTAAATAGCCAGCATAAAGAGAGTAATAGTAGGAAGTTTGATTGCAAAGGAGAACCTGGAAGTCACAAACTATCCCAAAGATTAAAGGAAGATATTATAAATTGTATTATATATTAACCAAAATCCACCTCCTGGGAGTATGTGCTAAATCAGCAAAAGCCATCTAGGTACTGCTGTCAAAACCTGATATTCCTTTGAGATATATATATATATAAAGCTCAGAGAAGTTTCAAACAATAAGACCTATAGTGCTGATAATTTTGAGATGATATGGATATATTAACTTTAAAGTTTTACCAACAACTTTGGTTTTTTTAAATAGTATTTTATTTTTCCAATTATGTACAAAAATTGTTTTCAATATTCACCCTGGTAAAACCTTGGGTTCCAATTTTTTCTCCCTCTCTTCCTCTCCCTGCCACCATCCCCAGACAGTAAGCCATTAGATATAGATTAAACATATGCATTTCTAAAGATATTTCCATATTTGTCATGCTGCTCAAGAAAAATCAGATCAGGAACAGAAAGTTTTGCAAGGGTCAGTGTTGAAAAATTACCTATCCATATGTTTTGTAAATAAAAAACTTTAATAAAATTTAGAAAAAAGAAAAATCAGATCAAAAGGGAATAAAATAAGAGAAGGAAAAAACAAATCACCATAACAAAAAAGGTGAAAATATTATACTTTGGTACATATTCAGTCTCCAGAGTTTTCTCTCTGGATGTGGATGGCACTTTCCATCAAAAATCTAGTAGAATTGCCTTGAATCACTTGATTATTGAAAAGAGCCAGCAACCTAGTCTTTGACAAACCCAAAGATCCCAGCTTTTGGGATAAGGAGGTGGCTTAGCTGTACCAGATCTAAAATTATATTATAGAGCAGCAGTTACCAAAACTATTTGGTATTGGCTAAGGAATAGATTAGTTGATCAGTGGAATAGATTAGGTTCAAGGGATAAAACAGTCAACAAATATAGCAACCTAGTCTTTGACAAACCCAAAGATCCCAGCTTTTGGGATAAGAACTTACTGTTTGATAAAAATTGCTGGGAAAATTGGAAACTAATATGGCAGAAACTAGGCATTGATCCATACTTAACGCCATACACCAAGATAAGGTCAAAATGGGTTCATGACCTAGGCATAAAGAATGAAATTATTAATAAATTAGAGGAACATAGGATAGTTTACCTCTCAGACCTGTGGAAGGGGAAGGTCTTTATGACCAAAGCAGAACTAGAGATCATTACTGATCACAAAATAGAAAATTTCGATTATACCAAACTGAAAAGTTTTTGTACAAACAAAACTAATGCAGACAAGATTAGAAGGGAAGCAATAAACTGGGAAAATATTTTTACAGTCAAAGGTTCTGATAAAGGCCTCATTTCCAAAATATATAGAGAATTAACTCTAATTTATAAAAAATCAAGCCATTCTCCAATTGAAAAATGGTCAAAGGATATGAACAGACAATTCTCAGATGAAGAAATTGAAACTATTTCTAGTCATATGAAAAGATGCTCCAAGTCATTATTAATCAGAGAAATGCAAATTAAGACAACTCTGGGATACCACTGCACACCTGTCAGATTGGCTAAGATGACAGGAAAAAATAATGATGATTGTTGGAGGGGATGCGGGAAAACTGGGACATTGATGCATTGTTGGTGGAGTTGTGAACGAATCCAACCATTTTGGAGAGTAGTTTGGAACTATGCTCAAAAAGTTATCAAACTGTGCATACCCTTTGATCCAGCAGTGTTACTACTGGGATTATATCCCAAAGAGATTATAAAGAAGGGAAAGGGACCTGTATGTGCACGAATGTTTGTGGCAGCCCTTTTTGTAGTGGCTAGAAACTGGAAACTGAATGGATGTCCATCAGTTGGAGAATGGCTGAATAAATTGTGGTATATGAAAATTATGGAATATTACTGTTCTGTAAGAAATGACCAACAGGATGATTTCAGAAAGGCCTGGAGAGACTTACACGGACTGATGCTGAGTGAAATGAGCAGGACCAGGAGATCATTGTATGCTTCAACAGCAATACTGGATGATGACCAGTTCTGATGGATCGGGCCATCCTCAGCAACGAGATCAACCAAATCATTTCTAATGGAGCAGTAATGAACTGAACTAGCTATACCCAGAAAAAGAACTCTGGGAGATGACTAAAAACCATTACATTGAATTCCCAATCCCTATATTTATGCACACCTGCATTTTTGATTTCCTTCACAAGCTAATTGTACAATAATTCAGAGTCTGATTCTTTTTGTACAGCAAAATAATGTTTTGGTCATGTATACTTATTATGTATCTAAGTTATATTTTAATATATTTAGCATCTACTGGTCATCCTGCCATTTGGGGGAGGGGGTGGGGGGGGGTAAGAGGTGAAAAATTGGAACAAGAGGTTTGGCAATTGTTAATGCTGTAAAGTTACCCATGTATATATCCTGTAAATAAAAGGCTATTAAATAAAAAAAAAAAAGAAAAGAAAAGAGCCAAATCCACACAGATGATCATCACACAATCTTGTCATTACTGTGTACAATATTCTCTTGATTCTGCTTACTTTACTTAGCATCAGTTGTGTAAGTCTTTCTAGGCTTTTTTGAATTCAACCTGTTCATTATTTTTTTTAGAACAATAATATTTGATTACATTCATATACCATAATTTATTCAGCCATTCCTCAAAATCCTCCTTAATTTCCAGTTCCTTTCCCCTACAGAAAGAGCTGCTATACCTATTATTTCCCAACAACTTTGGCATTATTTGGGCATATTAATAAACCAACCCCAAGCCAGCACAAATAAAAGTTTTTTTCTACCCCCAAAAAATGAGATCTCGAACTATTGTCCCTAAGCACTGTTCTATCTCCAAAAGATCAATAATGCCTAGAGTTCCCAACTCAAATCTTTGGCTACATGAGTGATACTCTTTGTCTTTCCCCTTTCTCATTCTTTTCCCCAAACTACCAGTATCTTCCTAGCATCCATTTCCTTTGCTTTCCCCTTCTCCATTACTTTTTGTGCTTTATTAATATGAAGTCAGTTCTCTCTGGGAGATGACTATAAACCACTACATAGAATTCCCAATCCCTCTATTTTTGTCCCCTGCATTTTTGATTTCTTTCACAGGCTAATCGTACACTATTTTAAAGTCCGATTCTTTTTGTATAGCAAAATAACTGTATGGACATGTATACATATATTGTATTTAACTTATGGGGGAGGGAGTAGGGGGAAGGAGGGGAAAAACTGGAACAAAAGGTTTTGCAATTATCAATGCTAAAAATTACCCATGCATATATCTTGTAAATAAAAAGCTATAATAAAAAAAGAAATGCAAAAAATATGAAGTCAGTTCTCTCAAAAATCTAGTTTCAATAAGATCAAATAAGAATTGTAAATTATTTATTATTTCTCATCTCTCATCTTCCCTGTCACAATGCTGAACCAAATTCTTAGAAACATAGAACAAGAGTTAGAGCTGAACAAAACCTAGCCAAGATCTATTCCAACTTCCATTTTACAGAAGAAAAGCAAAGGAGATCATTTGGAGATGACTTCCTAGGCCTATCCTAGAGCTATAGAATTAACATATCCATGATTGAAAGCTATATAAGTGTACTTGATGTAGCTTCTTTACTGGATTCTACTTAGAATTCAATCCACTCAGTAATAGCATCACATTGCTTTTAATAAACTTTGCCCCTTAACTAGGAAGGAGATGGGTTCAAGCCTGCAAATTCTTTTGCGACACCTTGCAGCACTGGTCTGGAACTTTTCAGGTTCTCCTCCCCAAACTCAACAATATCTAACCTTTCATCATGAAAGGGTTTGGGGGTCTTCTTGGCAAAGAATGATTCACCATTTGCTTCTCCAATTCATTTTACAGATAAAGAAACTGAGGCTAATAGATTTAAGTGACTTGCCCAGGATCATACAGCTAGTAAGGCTGAACTACTAAAGTTCTGAGGCTGAACTTGAATTCAGGTCTTCCTGATTCCTGATTCCTCCACTTTATCCATTGCACTATCTCACTGTTTCTGGAGCAACTAGAGAACAATAAAAATCAGGATTTAATAAATGCTTTAGTGCCTTCCTCAAACTTTCTACTCCATTCCCATGTCTCATTGTGCTTCAGAAGTGACCTTGCCTGGGACTCTTATCTTATATATATATCAGTTTGGCAAAGATTACCAAAATGGAAAATGACAATCATTGGAGATGATGACAGGCACAGTAAGCACTGTTGGTGAAGTAGTGAAGCCATTCCAGATAGCAGTTTGGACAAAAATCATTAAATTGTTCATACTTTTTGACCCAATAAGACCAGTTCTGGGCTTACACCCTCAAAAGAATCAAAGGAAAAAAAAAAAGGACTCAGAAGTACACAAATATTGAAAGAAGTAAATTTTGTTATAGGAAAGAAATGAAAACTAAAAGGATGCCCATTCATTGAATAAATTATGGTATATGAATGTAATCGAATATTATTACAACATAAGACAAAAAACTGAGACTTATATAAATTGATTCAGAGTGAACAGAAAAGTAATTAGAGTGTAATAAAGTGAAGTGAACAGGAAAATAATTTTTATAATATATAATAATTTATGAAATGATAAATACAATAATTCATACAATAACTTCACCATAAAACAAAATAGCTTTGAAAGACTTAAGAAGTTTGATCAGTAAGGGTCCTTCAGCACTAAAAAAGATTAAGATCTCTCCTAAATCACTTTGTCCCATTTAAATATAAGGGGTTCTTGGACATCAGGGCTATTATCATACTATGGGGACTCCCAACAGGCCTGTTTGATACCCATTTCCACAAGGGTTTAGAGAGCAGATCACCGGGAAAAGAAGCCTAATGAGATCTTGAGAGAAGTGCTATATGGCTTTTTCACTAAACTCTATGCAAATTATCATGAGTACAGTCAAATAGAAACCCTTGGGGTTGCCCAAATCATCACAAATTATTATATTAATGTTAATTACATGTTAATGCCAAATAATACGGGGTCCCCTGAGAAGTAAAAGATATGAAACAAAAAAAAAATCTAGCATTCCTCATTATGCTAACTCCCCTTACAACAGAAATTCTTAATATGGAGTCCATGAATATATTTTTAAAAATATATTGGTAGCTATTTCTTCCATATATCTGGTTTCTTTGTATTCTTGTATATTTTATTCACCTAAAAAATGATTCTGAAAAGGGTCCATAGACTTACTCAGGCTCCAAAGATGTATGCTATACAAAAATGGTTAAGAATTCTAGTCTTACCAATTCTGTGTGGCCCATGATGATGGCAAATGGCATCTTGCAATTCATAGGAGCCAATGGAGCTGAGCAAAATAGTTTCAGCTATTTCTGTATGGAATTATCTCCCTCACTAGTAGTTTTTTCTTTAGAATTGTGACTTATACTCACTAGTCAGAACAATTCACTTTCACCTTGGCAGGACTTTAGTTTTCTTTCATCATCTCCCCCAGTGATGAAGATTCTTTCATACTGCTAAAGTCTGATGGGCAGAGACCTGAAACAGACCTCCATTCTTTAAAGCATTCTTTATTAGTGGTGTAAAATAGAATTGGGCCACTAAACCATACAAATCCAGATGCATATTGACTCAGAAAATTTCATATCAACATCATCTATGTTCTATTTTTTTTTATTTCATTAAATTCCATACATTTTAATCTAGTTCAGGCTACTCTGGAATATTACAGCTTGGGTTTGACACCTCTGATATACATCATCACTACAGATTAGGCAACAGAGGGAAAGGGATGGGAAATTGCCTCTAAAATAATCTAACATCTAGCCAACACAGCCAAATTTTAGGGAATATGGTATGTGGAGAAAACTCAGATGATTTCAGACACAGTCAGGAATAAACTACTTGCTTTCCCACAATCTAAAAAGGAAGCCCAGAAACTTATTGTACTCTTCAGGTTTTGGATAATCCATATGACCTACCTGAGTAACTCATTGACCTCTATTTACCAGACTGGCCATGTATAAGTCTACTTCTTTCAAGTGAGGCCCAGAATATGTTAGAACATTGAAAGAATTAAAGCAGGCCATCTAGACATCTCTGCCCCTAGACTCTTATTACAAAATGGGGCATATGTTTTTAAAAGTTTCTGTCCACAAAGACCAACCAGAGTGAAACCTTTGGTGGGCATCAAGATTTGGTCAGACCAAGTGATCATTAGAGTTCTGGAGCTAAAATCTCCTCAAAGTGATCACTTGCTTTACTACTTCTGAGAAGAAATTGTTTGCTCATTACAGAATCCTAGTTGCTGGGATTGCATAATATCATTCATCCAAAGTTGCCTATAATGGGTTAGGTAAGATAAAAAGCCTCTAAAAAAAAGCTTCCACTGTTAAATAGACACGACATATAGTATTCAGAATTGTATTCTGAGTGCCCTTCATGAATAGATTACTAATTGCTAGAGACTGGAATCTCTAATCTCAGCCCCAATACACTTCCTTCTATGCTAGCCAGCTGAATAAGCCACCACCCTGGCTCCTGAGGAATGTCATTTTTCCTGGTTCAGGACAAAAGGTTTGTCCTTGAGAATTCCAATTTCATTATTATGTCCCTGGTAGCTTGGATTAGGACCACCTCCTATAATCAGTTCCATTCTAGGAAGGGGCAGAGCTCTTCATTCCAAAGATTTCTTACATTTAAGCTCCAGAAAGACTTGATGTTTTTGTACATAGATCCTCTTCAGTTAAGTATCCTGAGAAAACAGTTCAGGTCTCCCTCAACTGGTAGATTTACTGCTCCACCCCCACCCGGTAACTCCTTCCAGAGAGGACTTGAGCAACCAAGGAATGGTATTGTTGGGACGTCCTTGCCTTTGAACAGCATTAAGGAGGTGAATACTCTGGCGAATAGTGAGTGCACCTGGAAGAAAAGGAAGCTCCAGTTCACTTGGTGGTAATCCTGAATTCCTAGATAAAAGTAAGAAAGAGTTCTTCTCTAGCCTGTCATAATAAATACATTTTGTTTTACTTACTTATCAAAAGCAAGGAGGAAAGCTGTGAATAAGTGGATACAGGTTTTATGTAAGAAAAGTATCCTAAAAATACGAGCTGTCCGAAAATGGATTGTGAAACTTCAAGTCAGAAAGACTTTTCCTAAGTGGAGATCTTCAATCAGAAGCTGGACTACCCATTTTTAGCAATCATTGAGAACATTTCTCTTTAGTAGGAGTAGGAATTTGATACCCATCAAACTCTGAGATTCTGTGATTCTGAATGCACTATTAAATAAAATCGGCAACCTTTTTTAAAGGTCATACCTTTAGCAATCATCCACCCTTAAGTTTCTTCCAGTTCCCACATTTTGATGCTCCTTAGTCACATTTTTGTGATGTTTTGATGGAGTAGCCTTTCTTTCTAAACCTGGGGCAAGAAAGAAAAAAAAAAAATTCCTGTCTTCCATGGCATCTTTTCTCTCCACCTTGGACTCTTGAAAAATTAGTGCCTTTCCTTCTCCATCTAAACCCCTGCTTCTTTCCTCTTGCTGCTACTTCCTCTTACCACAGGAGACATCCTGGGAAATAGTTTACACACAGAATGTCACACAGTACAAAATTGTATTGCATTCAAGTAAATTATAGCCTCATAAATCAGGTTAATAATGCTACCTCCCTATTTTGCCTCTAGGACTGTGGTGAGGCTTAAAGGTGAAGATTAATGGGTTTACAAACTGCTTTGTATTCCTCAGATGAAAGATACTATTTAATCAAGTATTATTATGACTGACTTTATAGCAGAGCTTTTCTATGGTCTAAAGTAGGAAAATAGAAATATCACAGCTCTTGAGAAACAGAGATAGATTTGTCCTAATTGGACTCAGAAAACAGAATTAGGACAACTGGAGGTGGGGGTGAGGGGTAGGAGGAACTCTAGGTTAGAAAATTTCAGCTCAGTATTAGGGAGTTTTTCCTAACTATTCTAGTTTTCCAGTTGTGAAAAGGGCTGCCTTGGGAGTCAATGAGCTGTCTGTTAATAGAGGTTGTTATAAACCCACTCACACTCCACTTGGATGTTCTGGCTCTAACTCTGTTCACAGTGCCCAAGGGCACTCTCTCTTCCCAGGCAGAGATTTAGAACTGTGCCATTCAGATACATCATCTGTCAGGACTCTTTTATCATTGTCCTCAAAACTCTGAATGGGAAACAATGGGCCTTTTAACACTAAATACTAATAATTTAGGTGTCTGGGGCAAATGTAAGTGACTTTGGGGAAAGATGACTTAGGAAGATAATTTAGACTTTAGGATCCAGAGTGTCATGGTGTGATCCCATGGCATAAACTATGGTAAAGGAGAAAAGATCATGGAGCCCCAGGAAAGAAGGAAGCAGGGCAGGGAGGAATTAGAGAGAAGGAGCTCACCAATAGTGAGGGAAGTCCTTAAGATAGCACCTTAGTTATATATTGACCCTTAGGACACCACAGGGGACATTCGTGTGAGCTACTCATGATCTGATGAAGGATTACCTGAGGAGGCACAATTACTTTCCCACAGAAAATCTAGACAGTCAGCAGGAATAGGAAAGATACGGGGGTGGGGAGGAGTGGGGTGTATGCATATGTGTGTATATATGTACATATGTATATATAAATATATATCCTTTCATAATTATAGCCTACTAGGAAGTGGGGAGAAATAAGGGAAGAGAGGAGATGAAAGGGAGACAAAAAATAGAGTAAAAAAGGTACACAACAGAGAACAAAAGAACAATTTACAAGGAAGTAAAAAAAATGAATATAATAATATAATTTCTTCTACTAATATATATATGCTTTTTGAACTGTTAATTTGTTGTTACATATTTTGAATCCCCCTGATGCTCCGCTGAGCATACGACAATGTTCTCTTTTATTTTATTTTGTTTTGTTTTCATTTTCTGTTTTCCTTTTTTTCTTATTTTTAAAAAATAAAATAAATTAAAATATTTTTTTAAAAGATAGTTTCTCTATGATATACCTCTAGGGCCCCACCCCTCTAGAATGAAATAAGTAGAGGGAGATAGCAAGCACAGCAATGGGGAAAGACACAATGGTGGTCACTTCTCTCAACCTCAGAATGTGAAGACGTACACTGTAAGCTGGGTTCTAGGAGGAAGATATAATGTAAGAAGAAAGAGGGTATAATATGGCAGTCACGAACTGGTTAAAGTAATACAGATAGATACTGCAAATGCTGAGAGCTATGGTCCAGAGCTGGTCGTTTCTATATATCAGTCACTTTCGGACCAAGCCCCTGTCATCCCGCTCTAATTACAGCTATGCTAGTATACTCTTGCCATCTGGATAAAAAGCAAGCAGCATCTGTCTCTGTTGCTGCCTTAATTCTCCATGTTTCTCCTGCTCTCTAAATCAAGATTTGTCCTAGAGACAAACCCAATTACGTAGGGATGCAAGCACCCAGAGGCATCCATAAGACTCTCAGAGAGCCATACCCGAGCTCACAGTCCCTCCCAGTATTCTGCATCCTTTCTGACTCACACTGCCACAGATCCTGGGGTATCAGGGCAAACCGGAGCATCCCTTTTGCAGAACGGTCCAAGGTATCAGACCCAAAGTCATGCCCCCGCCACCTGCTGGAGCTGCTTAAAACTGCAGGAAGAACACAAGGCATTGCACCTGCTTAGAAGTCCTATCAGGCACGCCATTGTATGATGGAACAGACTGAACGGATGTTTCTAGAAGACAGGCATTCATTTACTGGTGGTTCTGTTTTCCCTGATTTCTGTCTTCAGTTCTTTTTGTTTTCTGCCATAAAATTTTCCTCTTTGAATTTTGTGAACTGTGTATTTGTCGGGATCATTGCTGAGAGGGGTCCCAAAGTGAGTTTCCCAGATTTTTCCAGAGGGGGATTCTAGGAGCCAGAAACGGGAGAACTTTCCCAAAATGTGCCTGGGGGCTTCAAGTTTTTAACAGCTGGGCTACAATCGTCTTACAATTTGTCATGTGCTTGGGGGAAAATCACTTTTCTGCCTCTTAGTCTGTTTCCTCCTAGTCTATAGATGATAATCCAGTGCTAAAGTCCCTTTTGGGCACTGTACTCTCTGCCCGCTACATTTTGAGACCCCTCCTGGCTCTGAGAGGGAAATAAATATAAAGCAACTGTGAGAATCAGGTGGAGGATGTGCAAAAGAGGGGATATAAGCTTGCTCCTAGAAGCCAAATGTCTCCAGAACCAGTGAGGGCAGCCCTTGGATGCTCTTGGATGCTGGCCAGAAGGGCAGAAAGGGAGGATACTGCAATGATTTAAGCAGGCTCATGGAGCCTCGGGAGTGGGGGCGGGAGAGGGAAGAAGGAAGGAGTCACGCACCAAGTGCCTTTGCGGCCATTACCGGGCTGGCCTATATTCCTGGTTACCATTTCGCCTCCAGCTCAGCCGCGCCTTCCCCATTTGTGGGTACACGCAGCCACAGAGCTCATAAAATTCTCCTCTGCAGTTGCATGCGCAGGGAAATTTTATCAGCCTTGCGGCTGGGGAATCTGTTGCCATGACGACAGCGAGGTTGTCTCCTCTCATAGCTTTCAACCTGCAGTGATTAGCCTCACCTTCTCTCACCATCATCTGCAGAAGAATAGGATAGAAAATGCATTTAATGGAATTGTTAAATCAAAAAGGGACCCTCTTTAAAAAAAAAAAAAACAAGTACTTTGGATGTTTTGTAAGGGGGGGTTTCTAATTAAATTTGCTTGTTTGGTTAGTTGGGGTTTTTTAAGTTTATTTTAAAGGTTAAAATGCAACTTCCCTCTTTTCCTCCCTTCAAACATTTATTAAGCACCTACTATGTTCAGGGAATAGTGCTCAAGGCTAAGAGAAATATACACACATTCTTTATCTTGTAAAATTAATATTTCATTGGTGCCTTTTATTTTTTTACATCTTTATCATTTCCAAGTGAACCTGTATCCACTCCATGAGTCGTCCTTTGTAACAGTTAAGTAAACCAACTAAGTCTACAAAGGCTGACTAAATATGCTATGGTCCACACCCATACTCCTCCCCATGCCCCTCAACCCCAAGAAAGGAGGGAAAGCTACTTCCTCATCTCTTCTCCCAGGCCAAAACTGACCATTACAAGTGCACGGGATTCAGCTTCATTTTAGTAAGGATGGGTTTTTTTTTTTTGTTGTTGTTGTTGTTTTTATTACATTATTGAGTCATTGTGTTCACTGTTTCTTGGTACTGCTTGGTACTGCTTTTTTCACTCAGTTTAAATTAATCTTCATCTTAATTTGTTAATTTAAGTCTGTCACAATTTGCTGGGACATTTCTGAATCTATGGGCACTCTCTTTATTTCCAGATTTTGCTGCTCCTTTTCCAAAAATGTTTCTGAGAATACTATTTAATGGAACCTTTCTCTCTTTGACCTCTTTGGAATATATGCATATTACACACACACACACACACACACACACACACACACACACCCCTACACAGAGTTTAGAGACATTGTTTTCAAGAATGATTTGACCAGTTTGCAGCTCCACCAATAGTGTGTCTATCTTCCCAACATCCCTTCAACAATAGCTATTTCCCTCTTTTGTCATCTTTGTCCATTTACTGAGTGTGAGGGAGAAAGCCTCAGTTATGTTGATTTACATTTCTTTTATTATTAGTGATTTGGAGCATGCTTTTATATACTTGTTGATAGCTTGCAATGAATCCTATAAAAACTAATTTTTTTCCATATTTTTGACCATTTATTGGTGAACTATGAGGGAGGAAAATTTTCTTCCTCAGAAGAAAACTGAGGAAATCATGGCATTTTCTCTGGCTGATCCTCATTCTTAGAACCCTCTCCTTCCTAATGGTTTCCATGGCTTACTTTAAGTCCCAGTTAAATTTTCACCATTTAGAGGACATCTTCACAACTCCTCTTAATTTTAGTGCCTTCTCTTTCTATTGTTTTGTATTTATTCTATACATAGCTTGTTTGTATATATTCGGTTGTTTGTTGTCTCTTCTAACAGATTGGGAGCTCCTTGAGTGCAGGTACAATCTTCCCCCAGGAGGTGAATTTGAGACAGGATTTTTTAAAATGTATCTCATAAATCAATAACACAAAGAATCATTCCCCAGGCAGTAAGTGGCCAAAGGAATCGAACAAAAAAGTATTACAAATTACAAATTGGTTGCAATTCTGCCAGTAGAGACAGGGCATTTCCTCCTGGCATGACAGCAAACATGATGAGATTGTCTCTTTCACAGTCTGCCACCAGCAGCTCAACTGAATTTGCCTAGATATTAAGATATTAAGGATGACTCTTATTCTAAGGAATGATGATGAGGATACAAAGTTGCCATTACGAAAAATATCTTTAGTTCTGAATGAAAGAATAAGAAAAAGAATCAAGGTTGGGTGACTCTTTGGTGAAGAGTCAAATCCCTTTGGTGAGGGGATTTGAAAAAGCTACAGATCCTCCTGACTTGGAGGTGCTCATTCTTCCCAGAGTGCATATTTAGCCAGATATTAAACATCTATGAAATATTTTGACATATTATATGCTAAGCACTGTGCTAAGCTCTGGCAAAAAAAAATAATAAAAAGAGACAAAAGATAGAACCTCCATTCGAGGAGCTTCCAATCTATTAGGAAAGACCTGATATGTACAAATAAGCTATATACAGAGTAAATACAAAACAATTAACAAAGAGGAGACACTAGAATTAAGAGGGGTTGGGAAGTTGTCCTGTAGTTGGTGAGAAGCACTTAACTGGCACTTAAAGCAAATAAGACAAACCATTAGGAGGAGATGAGGAAGGAAAAGGGTTCCAGGAATGGGGAATAGCCAGAGAAAATGCCCAGAACTGAAAGATGGAATGTCTTGTTTATGGAAAAGCCAGGAGGATTGAAGAGTACATGGTACATCAAGGAGAATTTCTTGAAACTATCAAAGGTAATGACAACTGCTTCTAGTGATCCACTATACATAAATGATACCACCAGGAAAAGCCTAGAAATCTTGCTGGATATTATAATGTCTTGAGCAAACACCTGAAAACATTAGAAGCATAAGGGCTTTTTTCATCATTGCCTTATTAGGCTTTGTTTTTAGAGATAAGTAGCTCTGGGAAGTCTTTACTCCAAGTCCAGAACTCATTGGGATTAATATGAAATTTAGGTAAAATACATTTATTACTTTCTTGGAGCAATTAACTGCTTAAGTAGGGAGATAAGACATAAACATTAGTGAAAACATGATGTATGGTATTCTTTTTTTCTCACTTGATAGTCTTTTATTGTTCCTAATTACATGTAAAGATAGTTTTTAACACTCACTTTTGTAAGATTTTGAGTTCCAAATTTTTTTTCTTTCCCTCTCTTTCTTTCCTCTTCCCTCCTCAATACATAGATTTAAGTTATATATGTACAATCATTTTAAACATATTTCCATATTAGTCATGTTGCAAAAGAAAAATCAAAATAAAAGGGGAAACCATAAAAAACAAACAAAAAACATGAAAATGATGTACAATATTCCATGATACATATATTATTAGAGAGTTACAAAGTGTGATATGTTCCCAGGGGGAAAGGGGAGGGGGATCAGGGAAGATGTTTGGGAGGTTTTTTAATAGAGAAGGTTGTATTGGAGATGGACTTCCCAAGATGGATTTAGGAAGAACAAATCCAGGGGTGAAGAGATCAAGGAAGGATCTTCTACAGACAGATTGTTGTTGTTTTTTGTTCTTGAAGAGACCCAAAATGACATTAACTATGTTAGATTCAAGTTAGTGTGTCTGACTATGGCTGGCCAGATAATATAAGCTCCGAATGCCCTGCTATAGGTCAGACACAAAAAGTCCCTATGAACATTTGGGATGGTTTTCCAAACACATCTTGCATTTCTCCTGAGCTAATTCAATTCTGCTTTGCTCATAGAGCAGAACATCTTTGATGAGGGCACACCATGCTGGGTGGGCCTGTGCCAGTGTCTGCCATGTCATTCAATCAATTTTAAAGTTCTTAAGAAAGACCATGAGAGTATCCATGTATCACTTTTTCTGAACACCTTGTGAGTGCTTGTTCTGTGTGAGTTCTCAATAAAATAGTCTTTGGGGCAAAAGCACATTTGGCATTCAAACAATGTGGCCAGGCCAAAAAAGTTGCGCTTTCTGCAGTAGAATGGGACAGGATAAACAAAGACACAGAAGGAAAGTGGTGAGACAGGCTGAGAGCACAGAGAATTGTCTATTTTCTGGAGCATGAAATATGTAGAAAAAAATAACATGAAAGAAGACTTAATCATTCCCCAATTGATAAATGGTTGAAGAATATGAACAGATCATTTTCAGATGAATAAATTAAAACCATTAAAAAATTTCATATGAAAAATATCCTAAATCACTATTGATTAGAGAAATACAAATTAAGACATCTCTGAGATACCTCTTCATACCTTTCAGATTGGCTAAGGTGACAGAAAACAATAATGATAAATGTTGGAGGGGATGTGGGGAAAACTGGGACACTAATTCATTGCTGGTAGAGTTGTGAAATGATCCAAACATTGTGGAGAACAATTTAGAACTATGTCCAAAGGGCTATAAAACTCTGCATACTATTTGATTCAGCAGCATTACTACTGGGTTTGTATTCTAGAGATCAAAAAAGGAAAAGGACGCACATGTGCAAAAATGTTTGTAGCAGCTCTTTTTGTAATGTCAAGCAACTGGAAATGTAGTGGCTGCCCATCAATTGAAGAATGGTTGAATAAGTTATGGCATATGGATGTTATAAAATATTATTTTATAAGAAATGATGAACAGACTTATTTCAGAAAAACCTGGGAAGACTTACATGAACTGAAGCTGAATGAAATGAAGAGAATCAAGAGAACATTTTACACAGTAACAGCAAGAAAATGTGATGATCAACTATGATGAACTTGGCTCTTCTCAACAATGCAGTGGTTTAAGGCAATTGCATTAGACTTGTGATGGAAAATGCCATCTGCATCCAGACAGAGAATTATGGCACTGAATATAGATTGGAGCATAGTATTTTCACCTTTTTTGTTTGTTTTTTCTTTTTTCATATTTAGAAGAATTGTACATATAACATCAGATTACTTTCTATCTTAGGGAAGAAAGAGGTAAAAGAGGAAGGGAGAAAATTTTGGAACACAAAATTTACAAATGAATGTTGAAAATGACATGTATTTGGAAAAATAAAATGCTATTGAAATAAAAGAGAAAGAAGCCTTGAAAGGTATCTTATGGCAAATGACCTTTTAGTTCTATCTCTTAATATTCTATGATTATATGATCTCCAGCACTTAAAAGCTTCCCAGCTTAGCATGTAAAGCCCATCTCAATATAACTGCAGCCTACCTTTCCAGGCTTACCTTTTACCCAGACTGCCCTGCTTGCTATTCCCCAAACTTGTTATTAGATCTCCCGAATCTGAGCTTTCACCATAACTCAAAATTACTCCTTCCTCTCTTCCTCCCGACTTACCTTCTTCTTAATTCAATCATCTCTCTCCTCAGATACTTTCTCCAAGCCTTCCAGATAATTTTCTCTTCACTACACATATTTTCTATGAAATCCGAGAATAAGAATTGGAAAGGATCTTAGATTCTATCCAATCACAAATCTTCATGTTACCGATAAGAAAATGGAGCCATGGGCAAGCTATGGTTTTGCTTTGTGGGCTTCTTAAATTTTTTCTACTCATGACTCTTTTTCACCTGAGAAATTTTTTACATGATGCTAGGTATATAGGTGATCCCATATGAGATCAGGACTCACAGTTTAAGAAGCAGGGCTCTATATCATACACATAATAAGTCTCGAAAGTAGCATTTGAATTCAGTCAGGTCCTTTGACTCCAAAGCTAGTTCTTTTTCTTCTTTACCTCAATTTTTCCAGCATTCATCAGTTAAACATTTAGGGAAAGAAAAAAGTGGTGGGGGAAGGAATCGCACATACAGTACAGTGCGATAGGGATGAAGATAATGGAGAAGTAGTCTAGTTTGAAGCTTATGGTTAGATTAAAGATGTTTATTGAGAATCACTGTCAATTGGTAATTGTGGCTACTTTTCTTGAGTAAATGAAGAAGGTGAGTGGGATGAGGCTGGTGAAGAAAACAAGTTTAACTGTATTTTTACATAATGTGGGGAAGTTGTTAGTTTTATGTGGGAAACTAATGTTATAGATTAGAGGAAAAGTAAGTATGATAATAGATAGTGAGAGTGAAGAATTTATTATTAATATACCAAAGTGAACCTGCTTGTTAAAACCTAAACCACACCTAGCAGATCTTAGCTCAATGCGGCTTACACAGAAACTTTTTGTTTCTTATTCAGCAACAGTTAACCAGCTAAGACAATTTTAACATCAATTAAAGATGATGTGATGTGTGGTAAAGAAATCTGTTCAGACATGATTCTCTGTGAATTGAAGCTGATGAGGCAAAAGAGGGTTTAACTTAAGCTCCATCCTGGAAGAAGCCATATTTTATCAGGAAGTTAAAGGAGAAATTTAACATTTCAGACAAGTTGAGAGGGGAAGGAGGTTTAGCTAGAAAGAAGAAAAATTTCCACAGAACAAAACTTGGAAGGGACAGCTGCATGTTTGAGTAAGAACAATGATGCAGGAGAGCTGCTTCCAGAATATGGCTCTGATATATCTAGGCAGTCACTTCTCTTCCCAGAGTGTCCCCTCCCATAAAACAGGGACAATTATACCTGCACTCCCTATCACCACTAGGTGATTTTGAGGAAAGTACTCTATAAATCCTACAACATTGTAGAAATATGAATTGATTTTGTAACTAATATTTGAAGAGCACTGAATTTGGGGTTGGAAGACCTAGATGTGAGCCTAGATTTTGAATTCTTTTAGCTATGTAAACTTGAACAAATTGCTTAAACTCTCTGAACCTATATTTCCTCATCTGTCAAATAGAGGATCATAGTAAAACTTGTATTGTCTCCTTCACAGTATTATCTTAAGAGTAAAATAAGTATGAATTGTAAAATACAGGATACATATTTTTTTTTTTTAACATAGATTTAGACTTTGGAATTCTGATCAGTGTCATGTTATACCCTGAGTGAGTCTAGAGGACTGAAAATGAAACTCTCTCTCTCTCTCTCTCTCTCTCTCTCTCTCTCTCTCTCTCTCTCTTTCTTTCTCTCTCTCCCCCATCTCTTTCTTTCTCTCTCTCTGTCTCTGTGTCTTTCTTTTTTTGGGTTTTTTTTTTTATTTCTTTACAACATTATCCCTTGCACTCACTTCTGTTTTGACTTTTTCCCTCCCTCCCTCCACCCCCTCCCCCAGATGGCAAGCAGTTCTATATGTGTTAAATATGTCTCTGTGTCTGTTTCTTAGACTCTCTCTGTCTTTGTCTCTGTCTCTCTGTTTCTCTCAAGGTCTTTGTCTGTCTCTCTGTATGTTTTTGTCTTTGTCTGTCCTTCTCTGTCTCTTGTCTCTTTCTCTCTTCCTCCAGCAACATGCACACATCTGCCAGAGGGGTGATACTTCAGATGCAAAATGAGACAAATACTTTGGGACATAGACAATTTATAAAGTCACTGCTTTGCTGGGTTATGCGTATTGGTTATAAAGATTTTATTTTTTATGTTATTGTTGTTCAGTTGTTCAGATCAATGAGAGGGAGAGATAAAAATGCTAATATAAGTGAACTTTAAAAATAAGCATAGCTTTAAAGGAACATTTTTCAAGGGAAGAAACATTGTGGGAGGGAAAGAAAAAGAGACAGTTCAACCAAAAGAAACACCAGCCCATCTTGGTGAGCAGAGGAAAGAGAAAATCAACAAATGCTAGACAGAAGTACAAAGGTAATGAGAAGTACTGAGCCAAGGTAAGACTCCTGTATCTTTTCCAGCTCTAAATTCAATAACTCTTTGAGGAGTTTACAATCTCATTGTAGGGTTGATGTTTAGACAAAAATTACTGATACAAAGGAACATATGATGAATACAAAAGTGACATTGGGATTTTCTTTGTGAAATCATCTTTCTCCTGATTTTAGTCTTCCGGTTCTGGGCCCATAGAAGCAGCATATATGCTGGAGAGCATGTAGAAAACTGTGACAAGGCAGGTAAAGGGCATCAAGGTCAGGCCATATGAGAGTCATTTAAATGGAAGGGAAAAGAGAAGATTGAGGATGGGAAAAGAGAAGCTTGAGGGCAGGATATGATAGTAGCCTTCAAGTATTTGGATTTTACTATGGGGCATATGGATTATATTGTTTGCCTTTGATTGCCCCAGAGGACAGAACCAAAAACCATGGGTGGAAGTCACAAGGAAGTATACAGACTTCTATTTGATGTAAAGAGAGCAAATCAAATCAAAACTGCCTAAAAATAGAATGAGCTGCCTTATGAGATAGTGAGTTACCCACTACTGGAGGTACTCAAGCAAAAGCTGAGTGTATTCTTGTTCATTGAGGCAGATGGCCTTCAAGAGTTCTTGCAGCTTGGAAGTACTGATTCCAAGGTTGTCTCACCTCTAGTTCCTCTTATATGCTGTACTTCTGCCAGATTAAGCTGCTAAAAGTACAATTCTGATCACATTCTATTTTCATAAATCTTTAATAGCTCCTTACCTACTACAAAAGTCCATTCAGTTTAATTATTTACTAAGCACCTATTATGTTCCAGGCAGTGTGCTAGGCTCTAGAGCAGTGTTGTCTAGGTACCTCAAGTATTCCCCAAGACTGTCTCAGGGAATCCATAAAATCAAAACTATTTTCAGAATGAGCTCCTGGACAGCTGGGACTAATTTTTTTGCCTTTTTTTTTTTTTGGGGGGGGGGGGAGATATCCTCAGCATTTAGTATAGTATTTGGCACATAGTAGGTGCTTAATAAATGTTTATTGACTTGATTACAATACTAAGATGTTTTAATTTTGAATAAAGTAAACATCAATAGCTATAGCCTATATAAGCCAAAATCTTGGAGATTGCTTACTAATTTTTAAGAATATAGAAGTCCTGAGACCAAAAAGTTTATGAACAACTGCTCCAGAGATAAAAAAGAGAAAAAAAAACAAACAGTACCTGCCCTCAAGGAATTTATATTCTATTAGGGAGAAGGAGCATGTATACAGATAAGCAAATATTAAAAAATTAGAGTAGTAAGTGACTCTCTTCCACTATTCCTATTCACCATAAAGGATCCTTGGAGGCCACTTTCAAGCCATTCTAAAAGTCCACTGATTGGCTTCTAAGACCCAAGAGACTTTTTTTTCTTTGAAGGGAGAGTTTCTGGCTGGTCTTCCTGCTTATCACTCTCTTAATGTTATATCAGACATAACGAGAATGAAGAATGGAAAGAGGCAACTTTCCTATCTCAGTGTCATGGTGAATTTGCTTTTTGGACCAGAAGACTTAAACACTTCTGCCTAAGCAGAGGCTCCTGACTGCCTAAATCTCTCACCCCTTCTTTCTTTTTCTTCAATAGGTGAGTGGTTTAAGGAGTGGTCAGAGAAGGCCAAAGAAAGAGATAGTCTAGCAGAACAATTATCATTATAGAAGCATTAGCAGGATCTATTTTGAGACAAGGAAAACATCAAAATCAAAGAGAGGCCATCAGAAAAATCCATCTGGACTCTTTGACTGGGATACTGTCCAGTGAAGAGACAAAATGTGAAGCTCCTGATCAGCAGTTTTGTATTAATTAACATGTCCCAGTGAGGCTGGAATATTGCCCTCAACACCTGACAATGCTGTTGATAAAAACTGACCTATTAAACTTGGTAATGTCTACTATGATTCTCTTGTATGCATCATGACTTTTTTCAAGTAGGAATAAATCACTAGTCCCATATACAATTTATATTTGTGCATGGAATGTCTCTTTATTTTCTTCTTATTGGAGGGAATTGTAGGCTAGAGACAAAAGTAAGATAGCATTAACAGGGATGTTGATCCAGTCTATTCAAGAAATGAAGAATAGCTTCTCCAACTGAGAGCTCAGATTGTCCCTAGCAATAAGCTGAAGCAAATATGTTTAGGTAAATGTTTAGGTAAAATTCAGCAATTCTTAAAAGTCAGAAGTCTGGAGTATCAGCTAAGTGATTGTCTCTAGTTTATGTGTTAGATATATACAAATTAATTTCAGATGTAGTTAGCACAAAAAACTTCAGAGACCCAGAAGGGCCTTATATGTAAATTGACATAATTTGATCATTGTAAAGAACTAGGGGTTCTAAGTATGTAGTATTCCCAACAGGAGTATTCATTTTTAACACTATGTAAAATCATAGAAACAGAATATTATGTATAAGGAGCTGCACATCAATCAATTTCACTAGAATAGTATATAAAAAGTAATAGGAAGCCATGTATTTAGATTGGAACCGGACAGAGAAAGGCTTTAGATACCTTAAGAAGTAGTTTGTATGTAAGGGCATATACTATGACCTAGGCTCCAAACAGCTTTGTAACCTCATTCCCTACTGCCCCACCCTCTAGCCATACTTTATGTAATATATACCATCCACCAAATATGTATCACATGTGAAATACAAGTCCTAATTTCAAGGAGTTTACAATCTTTTTTTTTGGTAGCTTTTTATTTTTCCAAATACATACAAAGATAGTTTTCAACATTCACCCTTGCAAAACCCTGTGTTCCAAATTTTTCTCCCTCCCTTCCCACTTCCCCCTTTCCCTAGACAGCAAGTAATCCAATATAAGTTAAACATGTACAATTCTTCTAAACATATTTCCATATTTGTCACACTGCGCAAAAAAAAAATCAGATCACAAGGGGAAAAAAATCGAGAAAAAAATTTTATGAGGAGGTAAGACAAATGCTCCAATAGCTGTTATTTATGGTATATACTAGAAGAAAACATTTGAAAACCAGCATATGATTCTGGTGGCATCCTTGCACGAGCAGAAAATTCTGGTGTTCCTTTGTTCCTGCAATGCAGGTCAGTCCAGGCCAGGGTACTGGGAATGATAGAAAAAGGTTGAGAGGCTCTGAAAGCAGAGACCCTAGGTCTTCGTGAGCTTTTCCTCCTTCAAACCCCAAAAGGGCTCAGTTTGTACCACTCCTACAATACACATCACACACTGCATGCTATCAGAGTTGTATATTTGCATATACAAGGTGGGAATTCTGTGTCCTCCATCTTCACAGCCTTCACAGAACTCGGCCCATGAAAAGCTTTCAATCTGTGAATATACAATACATCTATTGTATATTCAGGTAGTTATACATATACTTATGAGTATGGATCTGTTTATTTGTATATTCATATCTCTCTGTGTATGAATATCTGGTTTTCTATAAATGTGTATTTTTGTGTATTTGTATGTGTCCACCTTTGAATGCATATATCTCTATATGTGTGTATATATACATGGAAGAGACATAAGAGACTGTGTCAATCAACCTTCTCATTTTACTGAGGCACAGAAGTCACTTTCTTGAGATATACCATGTGTACATCAGTGTGTGTGTGTGTGTCCATGTGAATAGTGTGTACGTACTTTTGTAGATGGATGCATATATGTGTTTGTGAGTGTGTGTATGCGTGTGTGCACACTTGTACCTATCTCTCTTTGTGTGATTTTGTGCATAAACTAACAAGTAATGACTGGCCCCTTGCCTGCACCAAAGAAAGAGACTTTGGAAAGGAATGTATAAGCAATGTGACCTTTTGTTAACGCTTTTTAGAGAGAGGATAGGTACAAGGGTTCCTCTGAGAAAATTCAGGAAAGGAGGCAAGATCAGAAGATCCCAGTGGGGGATTACTGTGAGTGCCTGGATCTCTGCAGAAGGACAGTTCTCCTAGCGATAAAGATGAAAGAAAAGTCCCTTGCTTGAAGGAAAAGTAGAGGGGTTTTAAGAAAAAATCACTTTACAATCTCTGCTGCTGAAATAGTCATCTCGAGGGGGAGATGTTCTGGATTGGGGTCAGGGGACATGGATTTGAATCCTGGCCTTGATATTGCAAGTACGATCTTGAGAATGTTATTTCTCTCTGGGGCTCAGTTTCCTTCATTTTAAAATGAGAGGATTGGACTAGATTGCGTCAGATTTCTCCCAGCTTTAGATCTGAGCTCCTGTGTTTCAATAATCTCTAAACTCCCTTCCAGCTCTGATATTATGGGATTCTTTAAATTCCAGGTCCAGTCCTTAATCGGATGCTTGGCCAAGCTCTGTGCATCTATGCCTGGCTCCTTTTACCTCTCCTAGGAGATTCCCGGGCTCCAGGCTCCTCCTCTCCCCTCCCCCAGCACACACCCCCACCCCCAATCTCTTTTTTTTATTGTTGGCTTTCTTTCCACTCCCCCTTATTTGCCAATAATGTCCATGCATTGTGGCCTCCTAGCTGTTCATTGCCTTCTCTTTCACAGTCAGAGGGGAGAAGGTGAAGGGCCTGAAGGCCAGATTCCCATCTCTTAAGACCCTGCTCTGTGACTGGCTGGGAGGGAGGAGGAGGAGGACACCCCCTTCCCCCACACACATGCACACAATGCCGGAGGTACCCAGTTTGGCCCCAACACTGGGATTTCCACTTGGAAGACCTCTTTATTCTGCCCTGGGAACAGAGAAAGGCTAGGGGTCAAAGTGCAGGTGTCACCATGGAAACCAGGACAGAAATGGTCATCACAGAGACCTTCAAGCCCTCACAGCCTGAAATTATAACCAGGCACAGTTGGACACAAGTGGGAGGGGGATGTGTGTGGAGGCAATGTGGGAGGAAGAGATAGTTCTTATTCAAGGCTGGGTATGCTCTATGTAGCTGAAGGAACTCCCAGTATGGGTTGAGAACCTCCTAGGCTGGAAGAATAACAGGGGCAAGACACCCCACCGCAGCATAGCCTGGGAAGGGGAACCTAGGAGAGGCAGAGAGATATTGGTCACTGAGAGGCAGAGTGAGCCAAACTCCCGCGATGTCCAACTTCCCTCAGTCTGACAACAGTTAAACTTCGTTTGGATATTCCTCAGAAGGGCCGTGGGTAATATCCAGCAGTTATAACCATCTGCTCCATTTCTATATTGCCTTATACTTTCTAACACATATGGCTTTTCTACATACATTTAATACTTTCAATAATCCTTCCAGGGAGGCAGGTGAGGAATTGTAGCTCCCAAAATGATTTCCCCTCTCCCCCAATTTGATAAAGGCTTAGCCAGGTTATTCACATCATAATGCAATTATAGAATTACTAAATAAAAGTGTGCAACTATATGAGCATAAAGCTTAATAACAACAATTATTTCAATACAACCAAAAGATTAGCCCTTGATGTCATTGGTAAGGATACCTCTTCCATTATTTTAAATGGCCATCCTTTTTATAGCTTAGTAGATGGCCTTTTAACAGTGGGTGCAGCTGAAAAATTCATGACTAAGTTCCATTGCCAGTCTGGGAATTGGAACACACTCAATCTTGCTAGGCTGGTTTGGGAATTATATAGTTTCTCACCAAACTCACGCTTGGAGCCTTTGCAGTCTGGTTAAAGACAATGGGAAGAGCAGATGTATATTCTGAGGAGTCAGAGAAATGTGAGCTTTGAGGGATCAGTTCTCAAGATATCTGAAAGAAACAAAGATGCTAACTGCTGGGAAGGAGGGAAGAATTATAAATGCTTTAACTACTAAAGAATGAAAAAACATCAGTCAACAACCCATGTGTTTGCTTTCCCATTCTCTGCAAAATCCTTATGAGAATTATCTACAGGTTTAGAAGAGTAAGCTTAATGAAAGTATGAGATGGCAGATAATTAGAGCTCTTATTTTGCTTATTGTTTATTGATTAGGACTTAAAAGCTTTCCTCCAACAAGGCAGTCTGTCTTTCTGATATGTGAAGATAATGCAAGATTCCTTTAAAGAGGTAACATCAAAGTGTTGCATTGTCAAAAGTTAAAGTACAAATGCCTTCTTGCTGTTAATAATCAACAAAATTCTTTAGGGAATGTTCTCCATAGGAGGGATGGCTTAGGTGTTTCAGGGGAGAGTTGTGCTGTGTAAAAACAAAATGTCTCAATTTCTTTTTCAAGAGCACAGCAGTAGATAAAATGTTGAATGATCCTCTGTTTATTAATCTATAAGAAAGGTCTGGCTCAAAATGTTTGTGGTAGCCCTGTTTGTAGTGGCTAGAAGCTAGAAACTGAGTGAATGCCCATTAATTGGAGAATGGTTGGGTAAATTGTGATATATGAATGTTATGGAATATTATTGTTCTGTAAGAAATGACCAGCAGGATGAATACAGAGAGGCTTGGAGAGAATTACATGAACTGATGCTGAGTGAAATGAGCAGAACCAGGAGATCATTATATACGTCAACAACGATACTGTATGAAGATGTAATCTGATGGAAGTGGATTTCTTTGACAAAGAGACCTAATTCAGTTTCAATTGATCAATGATGGACAGAAGCAGCTACACCCAAAGAAAAAACACTGGGAAATGAATGTAAACTGTTTGTATTTTTGTTTTTCCTCCCGGGTTATTTCTACCTTCTGAATCCAATTCTCCCTGTGCAACAAGAAAACTGTTTGGATCTGCACACATACATTGTGTCTAGGATATACTAGGACATATTCAACATGTATAGGACTGCTTGCCATCTAGGGGAGGGGGTGGAGGGTGGGAGGGAAAAATTGGAACAGAAGTGAGTGCAAGGGATAATGTTGTAAAAAAATGACCCTGGCATGGATTCTGTCAATAAAAAGTTACTATAATAAAAAAAATAATAATAATAAAAAGAAAGGTCTGAATCATTTGCAGACCTTATCAATCTGCCCCCTTGATGTAACTCTGGGTGAATCAGGATAACCCATAAGGGAAATGCCTTGGAACGTTATGGAGCTTACCTAGACATTTCAAAATCAATTCCTTGAAGAGACTAACTCCATAGTGAAGAAGAAACCCTCTGTTAGCCTCCAGAGGCATTAACAAGACTTACCAGATTCCCTCTTTCACTCTTGAGGGATCTCAGGGACTATTTTTCTCCTCAGGGCATCTATATTGTACTGGTCTGGACCCAGAATCTGAAATGCCAGAAGGCCAAAGTTTGAACTCTGTTAAAATCACAAGACCACCGAGGATCTACTCACTTTATCTAGGATGGAAAAGAAGAGTTAAGGTTAAGGACCAGACCTGTTTCTCTGTGCCTTGTGGTCTCAGAGAAGAGAAGGTCTTAAGTCCTTTTGCCTTCCTACATGGTTTCTTACCAGATACTATGATCACCAAGAGTAAATGAGGTCAAAGCGATTGTACCTGAAGCTGCAGTAGCCCATCAAAGAACCTTTCCTTCACCACATGGTAAGTTAACTAAAACCATTCATAGTTCTAGTCCACTCATGTCCCATAGTCTTTTCAAGGTACTCCCTGTTCATGTTGTCACGGTTCTCCCAGAAATAAGCTTCCTAGGATCTTCCATGTGAAGAAGCTGCATAAGCCAATCAAATTGATGAATGCAGATAATATTACAAATAAATTACCAAAAAGGGAGACAGCTCTCCAGGGATACCCCAGGAATGAAAGATATACAGGGTAAAGTCCAAGTGGAAGGGGAATTCTGGTCAGATGGTGCAGGAGTGTGTACTGATTTCTCATCTCTAGGAGCAGTGAAATGTGGGGAAGCAAGCACACAGAACCCTTTTTTCACCACTGGGGGAGGCTTCCAGTCTCCTACCTGGGATGCAGGGAACAGAGAGAACCACTGCAGTCAGACTGAAGCTCCTAGTCCACCTTGTGGGGGAAAGCAGCTGTTTGGAACAGCTTATGACCTGTAGTTCTATCCATAGTATCTGGAACCAGCAGTGGACAGACTGAGAAAAAACTGTGGGCCTTGATTGCCACTTGTCCAGACCAAGTCCAAAGCTGCAATGTTCAGTTCTCAAATCAGTGCTGAAGAAGCACCAAACTCAGAACAGAAACAGACCTAGAGGAAGGCCTAAGCCCCTGGAGACTGTTATCAAGGAGACCTTTCTCCCTATGCTTCTCTTATCTTCCCATCACCCTAATCCCAGGACCTTTCCTCAAATACTTCAAAGAAGGTAGTCAGAAAGAGTCCCAGGGCAGTTGGGAAATAGGTTACATGTTGTAAATGCTTAGCCATTTTCTCTTTTATTTTTACTATCCCTAATACACTTTATGACTACAATACATTATTATCTATTGTTAAGATTACTTATTAGAAAAAGAAAAGTCCAAATACGGGGAAAGGGAAGAGCCATAGATTTTCCAATTTTTAAAATAATCATGATCAATATGCTATCTACCTCTAGTCTAAATTTAGAATCAAACCAATAGAGGTTTTAATTTCCTCAAGTATGGAATAAAAAACCCAAAAGAATCCAAGGTGATCACTTGGCTGGTGGCTTGAGAATGGCACCACCTGGTGGCTATCTTATAAGTTACACTCCCTCTCTGGATAATTAATATAGTGACACACTGCCTTTCTACAGGCTTAAGGAAGGTGGCACTGGAGCTGATGTGAACAGCTAGGGCTACCGCAGGACCACACGTGTCATGTATGGACACTCAATGCAGCATACATAAGTTGTCACAATGGTGAAGGCCACCAGATTCTATTATTCTCAGATGGCCTAATTATCCACACACAAACACCAAATGAATGAAGAACATATAGACTGATGCTTAATAAATGGTTGTTCCCTTCCTTCTGGATCACTAATGTGATTATAATTGATGCTTAAAATAGTAATAGTATATTGGAGGTGCTTTTTTGGTACTGTGTACCTTCAGGCATTGTGCTAAGTGCTGGAGATTCCAAAAAAGATAAAAGACAGTTCCTGCCCTCAAGAAGCTTAAATTCTGGCAGTGCTACAGTAAATCAAGGTATCTGGAAGAATTTGAATTTTAAATATCCTTCCTAGCCTCCATATAAATGGGTAGAACAATAATGAGTGTAATTGAACTACTGTCGAGTGGGAGAATAAAGACATGAATTTGAAATTAGAGGACTTGGGTTCAGATCTTGTTTCCATTGCTCATTACCTGTATAACCTTCAATAAATTATTAGGCCCTCATTTTTCTTTTTCTTTTTTTTAATTAAAGCTTTTTATTGTCAAAACATATGCATAGATAATTTTCAACATCCCCCTCGCAAAACCTTGTGTTCCAAATTTTTTCTCTCTCCCTTCCTACTCACCCACTCTCCTAGATGGCAAGTAATCCAATATATGTTAAACACGTGAAATTCTTTCTTTTTAATGTTTGTTTTTTATTACTAAAGCTTTTTATCTTTAAAAACATATACCTAGATAATTCTGCAACATTAGTCCTTGCAAAACCTTGTGTTCCAGTTCTCCCCCTTCTCCCACTCTCCTCCCCTAGATGGCAAGTAGTCTAATATATGTTAAACATGGTAGAAATATATGTCAAATCCAATCTATACATATTTATATAATTATCTTGCTGTACAAGGAAAATCAAATCAAACCAGAAAAGAAAATGATAAAGAAAATAAAATGCAAGTAAATAACAAAAAGAATGAGAATGCAATGTTGTATTCCTACAGTCCTCTCTCTGGGTGTAGATGGCTCTCTTCATCACTGAACAATTGGAACTGGTTTGATCATGTTATTGTTGAAGAGAGCCATGTCTGTCAGAAATGATGGTTGTATAATCTTGCTCTTGCCATGGACAGTGATCTCCTGGTTCTGCTCATTTCAGTCAGCATCAGTTCATGCAAATCTTTCCAGACCTCTCTGAAATAATCCTGCTTATCATTTCTTATAGAACATATTATAGAAATATTCTATAACATTCACATACCATAATTTATTCAACCATTCACCAACTGATGGGCATCCACTCAGTTTCCAATTTCTTGCCGCTACAAAAAGGGCTTCCACAAACATTGGGTCTTTTCCCCTTTTTTTAATGATCTCTTTGGGATATAGGTCCAGTAGAGACGCTGCTGAATCATAGGGTATGAAGCGTTTGATAGTCTGTTGGGCATAGTTCCATATTGCTCTACAGAATGGCTGGATTAGTTCACAACTCCACCAACAATGTATTAGTGTCCCAGTTTTCCTGCATCACCTCCAATATTTGTCATTATCTTTTCTTGTCATAAGAGTCTCATTTTTCAATGAAAATCTGAAATATGAAGGAATTAGACTAATTGATCTCAAGCTTTTTCCAGCTTTAGATACATGATCCTATTCTTTGTCTTCCATGCAATCTCCATAAACTATAATCTCCCATGTTTTCCCAGTCCAAAACCTCTTCTCGGATCTCATTTTTCTCCCTTCAAAACCCTGATGCTATAGTCATCCTTTTTCCTTTAAAGCTGTCCTCCAGTATCCCCTATCTTATCACATTCATTGCCAATTCAACCTTAGGATACCTCAATATCTGCCCTTTCCACTAATATTCATGAGTTAGTGAATGATGCTAATGGTAGTTACATAGTCATGCTGACAGGGTCCAAATTCATGCTATCTAATCTCAACTAAACCCTCACTGCTGCATGGCAATTTGCCTTTTCCCTAATTGACTTCCTATCACATTTCCCATGGCATCTGTTCCAACATTCTCTCCTCAAGCCACCAACATTATTTCTTCCCTCATCACTCTCAATAGAGGAGGCTATTATATAATCTACAATCTCCTACTTCTACCCCTGAAATACCCCCAACACCATTTCTCACTTTCTCCTTTTTTGTCCCAGTAGAAGAAGAAATGGTCCTTTTCCTTACTAATACAAATCTCTTGGTCTATGCTCTTTGTTCCCATTTTCTTTCCTCTCTTGCATTAGTCTATCCTTTTAGTCACCTCTTTACTCTTTTTTTCCCCCTGAGGCAATTGGGATTAAGTGACTTGCCTAGGATAACACAGCTAGGAAGTGTTGTGTCTGAGATCACATTTGAACTCAGGTCATCCAATTTCAGGGCTGGTGCTCTATCCAAGGTGCCACCTAACTGCCCCAATTCCTTTATTCTTTATAATTTTTTAATCTGTCTTTATACATGGACTCTTTCCCTACTACCTATAAACATGCCTAGATCTTCATTTTAAAAACCAAACAAATCCACATTTGACTGCATTATTCCCTTAAGATATCATTTTATGCCTCCTTTTCTTGGCCAAACTGGCTGGGGAAATTTTTTTTTTAATAATTTCTTCCACTTCTTCACCTCCCCACTTACTTTTCAATTTTTTGAAACCTAGGTCCAGATCTCATCACTCAAGTGAAACTGTTCTTTCTAAGGTGACCAATAATTACCTATCTACTAAATTAAATGGTTTTTTCTCAGTCCTCATCTTTTTTTACCTTTCTTTGCCATTTGACATTATTTACCATTCCCTTCTTCCAGGTATTTTCTACTACTTGAGTTTCCTTCCTTTCTTCCTTCCTTCTCTTCTTCCTTCCTTCCTTCCTTCCTTCCTTCCTTCCTTCCTTCCTTCCTTCCTTTCTTCCTTCCTTTTTTTTAGGCAAAGCAATCAGGGTTAAGGGACTTGTCCAGGATGATCAAACAACTAATACATATGTGTATCTAAGATCAGATTTGAACTCAGGTTTTCCTGATCCATCTAACTGCCCCACTTACTTGTATTTTTATGACATTATTCTCAAAAGTTCACTCTACCATCTGACCTCTTGTTCTCAGCTTCTTTACAATCTTCAAATATGCACACACCTTCCTTCTCCACATAAACTTCCATCAATGAGGTGTCCCAGTTTCTTTTTATATATTAATAGATTCTCTTTCCTCTCTCAGCCAAACTCCAGAAAAAGCTGTCTACATTTTCTGCTTCTCTTTCTCTCTTCTCATTCCTCAACCCTTTGCAGTCTGGCTTCTGATCTTATTATTCAACTGAAATTGCTTTCTCCATAATTACCAATGATCTCTTAATTGCCAAGAAAGTGATTTTTTCTCAGCACTTACTTAACCCGTTCACTCTCTCTACTGTATGTGATAACACTGATTACCCTTTGCTCTTGGATATTGAATAGATACTTCTCTGGGTTTTCATGACACTAATTTCTCCCAGCTCACCTACTACCTGTCTGGCTGTTCTTTCTCAGTCTCCTGTCTGGCTCATCATCCATGTCATATCCTCTAAGATTGTACTTCTAAAAAGTTTGGCCCTCATCCCCAATATTCTCTTAGAATTTTTATCAACAGCACTCAGCATGAGGTCCGGTATACAGTAAATATTTCCTAAATTTTTGATACCTATTTGACTGATGGATTCTTCTCTTTTTTTGTATTTGAAATAGATTTTTTAAGTGATATCTTTGATAATTTTTTTTTTTTTGCTAATTGACTTTTTTTTTTTTTTTTTTTTTTTTTGCTGAGGCAATTGGGGTTAAATGACTTGCCCAGGGTCATACAGCTAGTCAGTACTAAATGTCTTCCTGACTTCAGGGCTGGTGCACTATCCACTGTACCACCTAGTTGCCCTTAATTGACTCTTTTTTAAAATAGCTTCCTATTTTCAAAATACATGCAAAGATAGTTCTCAACATTCATCCCTGCAAAACCCTGAATTTGAATCCCTCTCCCTTTCTTCTCTCCCCTTCCCACAGACAGCAAGCAATTTAATATATGTCAAACATGTACAATTCCCCCACATACACCTCCACATTTATCATGCTGCACAAGAAAAATCAGATCAAAAATGAAAAAAAATATGAGAAAGAAAACAAAAAGCAAGCAAACAATAACAAAGGTAAAAATACTATGTTGGATCCACATTCAGTCTCAACAGCCCTCTCTCTGGATGCTGATGGCTCTTTCCATCACAAGTGATGGATTCTTCTTCATGATGAATATTTTGGTCACAGTAAATCATAAAACTATCTACCAAGGCATGTAGGGATTGTGATCTTTATTGCTAGGTGAAGTAACCTCATTGATAATGCACTCCCACAAGGCTCTGCCCTGAATGCTCTTTTCTTTCTTTGTACTCTCTCAATCCTTTGATCTCATCAACTCCCAGGAACTCTGTATAATTGCTATACAGATGGTTCCCAAATTTATATATCCAGCTCTAATCTCTCAGAATGCAGGATTGAACTCTACTCTTGCATTACCCCCTTCCTGCTGGCATTTCCATCTGTATTTCCCATAGCCATCTCAAACTCAACAAGTCCAAAATGGAGCTCATTATCTTTCCTCAAAACCCACTTCTCCTGCTGAGTATTTTTTCATCCTGCCACTCTACTTAGTATTTCAGTTTGGAGTCAATCCCCATGTACAATCAAATGCCAGGTTTTATTGATTTTATTTTCACAAGATCTTTCACATTTGAACTTTTCTCCCTATTCATATAGTCACAACCTTAGTTCAGATCCTTATCATCTCTCACTTGAATTTCTATAATAACCTCCTAACTGGCTCCTCTACTCCCAGTCTCTCCCCTTTTCCAAATCCTCCTCCAAAAAGCTGCCAAATTCATTCTCCCAAGCCACAGTCTGACCTTTACTCTCCTATTGAAGAATATTTAGTGACTCCCTACTGCCTCTAAGATATGACACAAACTCTTTCCCTGATACTTCATAATCTGGCTCCCACCTACTTTTTTAGATTTATTACATAGTACCCTCTGGAAAAAGATCTATACAAATTGTCACAACAGTTTTTTCCAACAAAGATATTGAAATCACCATTTTTAGACCCTAATATCAGTCCCAGAGGGGCTTACCACAGAGGTAGAAATAGCACTAAATATTGGAAAAGCAGCCAGATTAGATCATATCTATGTAGAGAGAAATGTGTAGGGAAATATTACAGTTGTGAAGAAATTGTTCATAAGAACTCAGTTAAATGATTGCTAGAGAAGGGGAATATACCAAAGAGGAAAAATATTAGACCTTATTTATCCCCCCCCCAAAAGAAAACTGAGAGAACATTAATACTACTGACTAATGCACTTACTTTCTATTTGCACAAAACTTTTATAAGAGGCACTTATATACAAATTGAAGATATCCTGGATGAAGATATTAAGAAGGAACAAGCAAGCTTTACAAAGCAGAACTCAATGATGGATCAAGTTTTTACTATCTCACAGTTGGCTGCAAGATGGAGAGAACATAACCATATAATAAGATCTCTTTATGCTTATTTGTTGATTGTGGGAGGGGGAAAGCATTCAACTTGAAACAAAATCTCTCCTTCCAAGTTTTTTTTTTTTTTTTTTTTTTTTACAATTAAGTTTCTCTCATCCTTATTCAAGATCCATTGGAAGATATAACAATATCAATAGCCTTGTTCAATTATCCTTAGACAATCTTTATCAGACAAGGCCCAAAATAGAGAACCATGTTCTCAGTATTCACCAATATGATGAAGATCTAGTGATAAGTCAAGAAAAGCTCTTCAGTGTATGGTGAGAACCTCCAGGTAGTCCTTTCTGTGTATGACATTATTTGATTACATCAGGTCCCAATATATTGGAAAGAGTTTCAGAGTCTCACACAGACTCACACAGGAAAGAACAAGTAGATGAAGAATATCTATTGCTCAGATTTCAACATACATCTTTCCTAACACCTTGAAGCTCATCCAGCAGTTTGTATATCTAGAGTAATCAAGTTAAGTTAAATCAATAAGCATTTGTTAAGTATTTACTATGTGCCAGCCACTCTACTAAGTATTGGGAAGACAAATATAAGCAGAAACAGTGCCTGTCCTTAATTTATATTCTATGCAATGGGAATTTTTTATTTTGTCTTTCATTTTATTATTTGGGACTCAGGGCCATTCCTCCTGCTCAACCTCACCTGGACAAAATATAATTCATGAAATAAGGGAAAACTGTTTGACATTCTTCACATAGAAGCCAAAATGATTTTGTTGTTTTTTAGTTCCCCTAGTTAATTGATAAAGGAAAGATTTCCCTGATACCCAGTCTTCTTGATTTTCTTGGTGACATGTGAATATTCCCTCTCAACTAGCCTATTTGTGAATCCTAGTTTAATCTGTAACCTGATCTAATTTACCTGTAAAGTTTGTTTAATGTGGTTTGTTTCCTTAAAGGATATATGAGATTATAATATAAGGTATATTATAATTATAAAATATAATAATTATATGAGATTATTTTATGACTCTTCTTAACTGTTTGTTCAATTTTTATGAGATTGAATGCAATATGCTATTATGGATCTACTCTTTCTTTAACTTTTATGACCTAAAAGGAATGTACAAGATCACAATCTATATACATGAACTGATGCTAAGTGAAATGAGCAGAACCTGGAGATCATTATATACTTCAACAACAATACCGTATGAGGATTTATTCTGATGGAAGTAGATATCTTCGACAAAGAGAAGATCTAACTCAATTCCAATTGATCAATGATGGATAAATCAGCTACATCCAGAGAAGGAACACTGGGAAATGAGTGTGAACTGTGTGCATTTTTGTCTTTCTTCCCAGGTTATTTTTACCTTCTGAATCCAATTCTCCCTGTGCAACAAGAGAACTGTTCGGTTCTGCACACATATATTGTATCTAGGATATACTGTGATATATTTAATATGTATAGGACTGCTTGCCATCTGGGGGAGGGGGTGGAAGGAGGGAGGGGAAAAGTCAGAACAGAAATGAGTGCAAGGGATAATGTTATAAAAAAATTACCCAGGCATATATTCTGTCAATAAAAAGTTATAATAAAAAAAGATCACAATCTATAAAATATCTATTTTTCCATCACACTGATATAATTTTGCCTAAAAGAGGACTTATTAAAGTCAATAATGGTTCAGGTTTTCTCTGAGACCTGAACCAATGTTTGAGAATAATAATTAAACCTATGTTTTTGCTTCTGTAATTTCTGTGTTGTGGTGAATATATCTTGGCAGCAGTTACCTGCTACATGAACTCAGAAAGAAGATATTTCTCCCATAACAATACTAACAGAGGAAGAATTTGTTGGGTGTTCCTTCTATGCAAAGTACAATTTATCCATGCTTGTTCAGCTCCTGTGATTTCCATCCATATCTTCCCAAAAGGAAGCATTTAGCAAACATATAATTGCCATTCTTTGTCCTGAATTCCCACATCTACTCCTAGATTAATTACTATTTTTCTTTAGAACTTGTCTTTGTTCATATTATAAAGCTCATTAGTAAAATGTAAGGTCTTTAAATTAGCCAGAACTATTTCCTCTTATTTTTTGTTATCTGTGGGATCTTGCATTGTACCTTTGCACACTATAGACTCTTAATTAAGTGTTTGATCAATCCGATTGAGAAGCACATCTTTCCATATCATCTCCTGCATCTAGCCATTTCATTCCTTTCACGTGGCCTCTCTCCTAGTTCAAACCTTACATTTCCTTTCTCCTGGACTGTTATAATAACCTTCTTAATGGTCTCCCTGCTTCGATTCTCTACTCTCTCCAATCAACCCTCCCCACAACTGCCAGATCGATCTTCACTGAACATGTCAGCCATCCCTTTATCCATTCCCCTCCTCTGTGCCTTTGAATAGGTGATCGTTCCTTCATGTTTGGCAGTCACTCCCTCCTTATTTCTGCCTCTTGAAATTCCCAGCTTTCTTCTCAGCTGTCCCTTCTTAAAAGGAGTCTTTTCTAAGATCCCCACTGCTAAGTTGTTACTACTCTGTTCCTCTTAAAAATTACTTTGTACTCTTTGTATACACTTTGTATTTACTTTTCTTTGTTCTTGTTTTGTCTCCTAAGTAGAATGTGAGCTCCTGGAGAGTATCCTTTTACTTTTGTCTGTGAATCCCCAAGTGCCTAGCATAATGAATTAAATCTAATAGACATTTTAATTAGATATATTAATAAATACTTGTTGGATGAAACAGAAGCAATGTGGTATTAGATTAAGATCACTGGATTTGCAACCAGAAGAATGGGTTTTGCATTAATCTTTATGGTTTTGCCATATAACAACTTTTACAAGAAGAGGCAATTTTTAAGAACTGCTTTGAATTTCAGTTTTCTCATCTATGAGATGAAGCTTCATCTCTGGAGCTCATTTAAAGAAAGTGCTTTGTAAAACTAAAGGTGCTGTGGAAATGTTGGTTGTAAAACTAAAGGTAAAGCCTCATCTATGGAGCTCATTTAAAGAAAGTGCTTTGTAAAAAGTAAAGGTGCTTTGGAAATATTGGCTGTTCTTTTTGAAGTATTTGAACATTGTGTGTGTGTGGGAGGGGGAAGTATTTCTAATGTCAAGCTCCAGGAAATCAAGAGTTCTTACTTTGTCATTTTATTACATGTGTGATCTTGAAAAAGTTTCTTCCTTTCTAATAACGTCTCTCAATTTTCTCAGCAAAAGGAGGGTTGGGAGAAAATGATTTCTCTGCTTCAATAAGAAGTCGGTTCATCCTTTATTAATAAATGAGTTTCTGCATAGCACCAAGTTAAAGGATTTCAGGTTAATTTTGTAGACTATGTAACCTTTAGAAGAGAAGTGGTTCTTCTCTTAATGAAGTCCATAGAGTGGCTCCTTGGTTCCCACTGCTTCCAATGACTAGGAAACAAAGGCAGAGGGGGAGCTTTGTCCTCTCCCCTTCTACCCCCCACAGGGCATGCCACTTAATCCCCTCTCCTCTCCCGGCCTCTCCTTTCAGCCTGCATTGGGAATGAGCTCTGTGCAAGATGCGGATTTAGAAATCAAAACCTCTCCCTGCCAACCTTTGTAAAGTCAAAGCCCCTCCTTGAGTTTTTGCACGGGTTTGGGCAAAAGCACACTCAAAGCAAGTGGTTTGAATTCAAACTGTTGTACATTTAATAAGCCCACTAGGAATTTGCAGAGATCCTCAGCCACCATCCTGATGCTCTGTATAGTCTGGCCCCAGACTTGGAAGGGAATCCAAGAGGGTTTCAAAAGATTGGCTTCAGTTGTAAATCTGGAGAAGTTCAGGCTTTTAACAGAAAAGTTTCATGGTCCATAACTCTCTTCAAATGATGTTAGCTCAGGAAGCAAGGGGGGAAAGAGATCAGGAAGATGCTGAGCTCTGTTTGAGTGTACCTCCAAGCTCTTGCCCAGCAGTCCAGCCTGTTGCATTCCTGCAACTTTCAGTAGCCCACCATCAGACAGGGGTCACAATGGTTAGGGCAACTGGATTTGGAGACAGGAAAATGTGAGGTTAAATCCTGTTTTAGTCACTTGCACTGGCTACATGATCTTTGGTAAATCATTTAAGAATTTTAATTAAAAAAAAAACATTACAGCCAGAACCCACTAATTATCAGCATAGGAGCTTTGACCTGCTCTATTTCCAGTCTCAGAAATTTTCTCTTCCCTAGGCAGCCTGGAAAGTGGGATGCCTCCCATCTCCTGAGGGCTCACCATTTTGAAGCTAGGCTTGTGATGAACATACCATCAGTTTAATCCACTACAAGTTAGAATTCCAGAGTTTAAGTGATCTCAGCCTCCCAGAGATCACACAGAATTAATGTATTAAAAGCACACAGAAATGTCAGTTGTCATTACAATTCAGATTTATACAGGCTCTAAACTCTGTGCTTAATCCTAGAACTTGTAGCTTTCTTTACATTTCTATCCCAGAACATAGGATCTTTAAAAAAAATTATTTTCAAAACATATGCATGGATAATTTGACAACATTGACCCTTGCATAGCCTTGTGTTTCGGATTTTCTCCTGGTCTCTCCCCATCCCCTCCCCTAGATGGCAAGCAATCCAATATATGTTAAACATGTTAAAATATACAACATAGGATCTTTTTCAGACATTTGATAAGTGTTTATGCAACTGAACATCCAAGTTGTTGCTTTTGTTTTTTAAATGAAATGAAATGTTTTTTAAATTGAATTTAAGTGAAATCTACCCCATAGTAGGGTGGATGAGATTTAAGCTTTCTAGAGGAAGAAAAAAATTAGATGCTTTCTGAGGCCCCTTCTAACTCTAGAAATCTATAATTCTTTTTTAAAAAAACAAACAAGATTTGCAGAGCTGTGCAGCTGATTCTTGGGTATCTTTATGGACCCACACAAAAATAAACAAATGATGAAGCACCTGCTGATTTTGATGAAACTACTGTGGCTTTATGCCCTTCAATACAGTTAGAATGATTTTTCTGTTTGCCAGAAAGGAAATTTGGAGGAAAACTCAATCTTCTCAAATATTTTCCACATGGTTAATGGGCCCACTTTGTTTGGAGTTCACTGGCTCAGGATTGTTTTTGATGGCCTTGAATTTAATCCTATTTACATACTACCACTCTAACATCTGGGTTAACAGGTACTTCTGGGCTTTCTCAAATCAGCCAGGATATTATACAGAAAAATTGTCCAGGGCTGGAAAAAGACAGCTGGTCCCAAATGAGACAACTACATTTTTCTACCACAAGAAAATTCAAGAACACAGATTTGGTTGGCATTAGCATGCATTTGCATGTTGATTTCAGCAATTTTACTATGGTATGGGGTAGAAGAGACCAAACTTTAAAAATGAAAAGGCAATTCAAATAACTTAGTTCAGCTTACTACAATTAGACTAGGGGGCTCTAAAAGATCAAAACTAAAAGAAGCCAGTGAGTTAATAGACCAGATTCTATCTTATATTCTCATATTCTAAATTTCAGCTCTCGTGATGGAGAAAAGAATACCTTGCAAAGCAAATATCAGTATTCCAAAATCTTTTTGGAATTCAGGAACAGATAACTTTTGTACATCTGATATCAGTTAAGTCTGAGGCAGGCCTCAGTCAAACTGAGACCTGTTAAAGACCTTAGCTTAAGAAGTCCAAGGGCTTGGGGCAGCTAATTGGTATGGTGGATAGAACACCAGCCCTGAAGTCTGAAAGACCTGAGTTCAAATGTGACCTCAGATACTTAACATTGTTAACAGCTGTATGACCCTGGGGAAGTCACTTAATCCTAATTGCCTCAGGGGAAAAAAAGAACAAGGGCCACCTCCAGTCTTCCTGATCCATATCTTGCCATTGGAGGAGAAAGTGAGGCAGATGATCTTGCACAGCTTTCCCTCCCTCAAATCCAATTCACTTGCATGTTGTGTGGCATCCCCTCCCTGATATCATGGTCCTTTATAAGAACAACAATAAGCTTGCCACATGAATTTACTATTCCTTTCAACTGGCTCCTCAGTTTCAGTCATCTAGTCTCAAGGTCTTACTATAGAAGCAAGCAGCATCTTCTCCCATATCTGAATCCATATGCTAATTAGTAACTCCTCTAATTCCCCAGAACCATTTCAATATGAAATATATCTTTCCTACATCATTCCTTTTATAATCTGCCTCTTTAGTTGACAATTTGTTCCATATTTTTAGCTTTTCAACTCCTTCCATCTCCTCAATTTAATAGAAATCTGGCTCCCCAGTGAGGGTATCATATCTTTTGTAACCTTTTCCTGGTGGCCAAGGATTCCTCTCTAATCATTCCAAATATACAGGTCCAGCAGGAGCGGTGGTTCCTCCTTGCTTCATTTCCAGATATTATTTCCAATTATTTCTGAACCATTTATTTAGTCTTATCACTCACTGACCTTTCTTTTTTTTTTTTTTTTCAAAATCTATGCAGTCTATTTGCAAACCAATTACCATCTCATTATTTTTGTTGTTGTCATCTACTTATCTCTAAATCATTCTCCCAACTTTCTCATTGGCTTTATTTATCCATTTATGGTCTTCCCTTCCACATCATTCCTTGCCATCAGGAACTTATATTCATGCTGGTGACCCTTTTCACAATCTGACTTCTCAATTCTTCAGCCACTTCAATTTCAAAAACCATCTTCTCTTTCTCACTTCAAACACACATCAATATAATCAAATTTCTGACTGGAGACACAATCTCCTTTCTTTTCATGTCTTCCACTCTCTGAATTAAATAAAATTTACTCTTCATCCTTCTTGGGATCTTTAGTCCCCTGACCCATCCTATTTTGAAAGTCCTTAAGACCCACTCTAACTTTACTTGGCTCCACCCAGCTCTGATCCCAGAGTGTGACATTAATCTAGCTATTACCCTAGATTCTCTAGCCCCTGGAACTTCCACTCTTCTCTCCAAAGTCTAGTTTTTTTTTTTTCCTGCTTTTATTCTTAGGCTTCTGAATGTCATTGAAAAAAGTCAAGAAATTAATCTGATTTCACCCTCTACAAATTATTTATAATCCCCAGTGGGTACTTGCTACTTGACACCTCTCCTATTTTGCTTTTTTGGAGGGGAGGTCCAATCTCATCCATCACAGTAAACATTTCAATCTTCCCCCCCCTCACTCTTTTTATATGAAGCTGTATGACTTTAGACAATTTACAGAATATGGAATCTCAGAGTCAAGATTGAAATCTCCTATGTATCTGATTGGCTTTTTTTCTTTTCTTTTCTTTTCTTTTTTTTTTTTTTTAAACTCTTTCACGCCATGAATGTTCCCAGAAACTTTGTCCTGGGTCTTATTTTTGTCTCTCTCTCCTATTTCACTTGGAGATCTCACTACTTCCAGTGGGTTCAATAATCATCTCTATGCAGATGATTCTCAGATTTATCCAGCCCTAATCTCTCTTTTGACCTCCAGTTTCACATCTCTGGATACAAACTTAAACTGGATGTCCTGTAAATATTTTGAACTCACTTTGTCTAAAACTGAACGTAATATCCTTCCTTCATATATTCTTCTCTCTTCATGACTTCCTTATTCTTCCTATGGAAGTCATCACCATTCTCTCAGGTCCCAGATACACAACAAAGCTGTCATCTTTGACTCTTCATTCTATTTCACCCATTTCCAATCAGTTGCCAAGGTCTGTGATTTCTACTTTTATAACATTTCTTGTCTATATCTCCTTCTCTCCTCTGATATTTCCCACCCTGATGTTGATTAGTCTCTGTCTCAAATCTCTTCCTACTCTACTCCATCTTCTAGTGAGCTGCCAAATTTATCTTCATAAAGTGCAAATGGGACAATGTCACTATCATTCCCTCCAATTTAGTCAATTCCAATGGATCTCTCTCATCTCCAGGATCAAAAATAACACCTTCAAAATGTCTTTTAACCTTTTAACCTCTATAACCTGATCTCTTCCTAGCTTTTCGATTTTCTTAAACCTTACTCTGCAATCTAGTGACAATGACCTCCTTGCTATTCTTCAGAATAGACATTGAATCTTCCAGCTCCATGCATTTTCACGGCCTGTTTCCTATAGATGGAATACTTTCCTACATTATCTCTGCTTTTCGGCTTTGATTTCCTTTGAGTCTTATCTAAAGTCCTACCTTCTAAAAGGACCTGATCTCTCTTAACATTAGTGACTTCTCTTTATTGATCATCTCTAATTTATTCTGTGTATATCTTGTTTGTATATTCAAGCATATCTCAAAGATATGCAGGTTCAGTTCCAGGCCACTGTAATAAAGTGAATATCTAAATAAAACAAGTTACATATTTTTTAAAATTTTCCTAGTTCACATAAAAGTTACCTTTATACTGTATTATTATTATTATACTCTATATACCTATTATTATACTTATCTATTAAGTGTACAATAGATTTACATCTTTAAAAATGTGTATACCTTAATTTAAAAATATTTTATTGCATATATATATATACTGTAATCTGAGCCTGCAGCAAATCATAAACTTTTTGCTGGTGGAGAGTCTTGATGTTGATGGCTATTAATTGATTAGGATTGTGGTTGGGGTTGTAGGTTGGGGTAGCTGTGGCAATTTCTTAAAATAAGATTACAATGAAGTTTGCCTCATGGATTGATTGTTCCTTTTCACTTAAACACTTAGAGGTCATTGTAGGATTTTTCACTGGTCTAATTTCAATATTTTTGTGTCTCAGGGAATAGGAAGAGCATTATTAATAGGGGGAAAAATGGGGATGCTGGTTAGTGGGGCAGTTAGAACACACATATATTTATATATTAAGTTCACAGTATTATATGGATCAGTTTATAGTGTCCCCAAACAATAATCAAAGTTACATCAAAGATTCCTGATCACAAATCATCATAACATATGATAATAATGAAAAAGTTTGAAATATTGAGAGAATTACCAAACTGGGACACAGAGATATGATGTGAGCATATGCTGTTGGGAAAATGGCACTGATAGACTTAAACATTGCAGGATTGCCACAAATCTTCAGTTTATTTTTATTTTTATTTTTTATTATACCTTTTTATTTATAACCTATATGCATGGTTAATTTTTCAGCATTGACCCTTGCAAAACCTTCTGTTCCAACTTTTCCCCTCCTTCCCTACCCTCTCCCTTGATGGCAGGTTGACCAATACATGTTAAATATGTTAAAATATATGTTAAATACAATATATGTATACATACCCATACAGTTATTTTGCTGCACAAGAATAATTGGACTTTGAAATAATGTAAAATTAACCTGAGAAGGAAATAAAAAATGCAGGCGGACAAAAACAGAGGGAGTGGAAATGCTATGTTGTGGTTCACACTCATTTCCCAGAGTTCTTTCACTGGGTATAGCTGGTTCTATTCATTTTTGAACAAATGGAACTGACAAATCTTCGGTTTAAAAAACCCCCACCACCATCAACAAAAAAACCCCACAATATCTGTGAAGAGCAATAAAATGAAGTATGTCTGTAGCTCTTTGAATGTTGTCTCCCTCATTAAACTATGAGTTCCTTGAGAATCAGGATTATCTTTCTGCTTTTCTTTATATCCCTGATTCTCAGCCTGACACATTGTGGATATTTCACACATGCTAGTTGGCCTTTGCCTAAAATCTGTAGTAAGGAGGAACATACCTCAGGAAGGAGGAAATACCTTTGCTGGCAGCCCCTCCATTATTTTCAAAAAGCTCTGATCCTTAGGAACTTTATCCTTACATCAAGCCAACCTGACCTCCTTGGAACATTTCATTTAGTCTAGTTCTGCCTTTTGGGGCTAACAAAACAAATCTAACCCCTCTAATTCCTCTACATGACAACCTTTCCATGACCTATCATGCTTCCTTTTGGTCATATGTTTCCAAAGTCATTTCCCAGTAAGTGGTAATGCTGGGATTTTAATTCAGGTAAAAAACTCCTTCTATTACATCACACATCCTAGATTAGATACAAATGGAAGGAAATAAAGATCAGGGAAGTGGAATTTCAGAATACATGATCATGGCATAGTGAGATCTAAAGCATGACTACCATCCCTGTGATTGACTGAAGTGAAATCAGAAAAAGATCATAGAAATTGAAGGGGTTAACATAGTAGTGAGAAACCAGATTGTGTTTGAGGAGTTACCAAAGTACATATTGAAGTCCTCAAGTAGACTAGAGGAATAGATAAAGAATATGAGCCAAGTTCTGAATTACTTGAGAAAGTAGGCCATTATATTACAGAATTAAAGATCTGGAAATAGGGATTAGGAAGAAGTAGGGATAATCTGGAGAGGGATAAGAGGTCATGGAGAGGTAAATGGGAAAGGTGTTTTCTTTTAGGAATCATCAAATCTAAATCACAAGGATTAAGAGGGCAGCAGGTAGGAGCATGTCAGCCATAAAATGTCACTATTTATAATTTCTTACTCTAAACACTGGGAATAAGGGCCAGAGGTCTGGAAACATTTAGGCTTGGTGTCAGAGTCAATAAATACTTGGTAATCAACTCTCCAGGGACAGGATAAATTCACATTCAGTACAATTCCCCAGTCTTATTCCATGCACCAGAAGATAAGACAAATCATTCACTACTTATTCAGGTATGAGGCTGGGTATCAGGCACTGTTAAGCTTTGGACATGTAAGTAAAAAAAGAAGCACCCTTCCCTTCAACAACTTTAAGCAGCTATGGCTGAAGTCCATAAAAGGAGACCATTAGACTAAACTTTCACTGAAGTTTACAACAACAACAGTTCTGAAGATCCAACAGTGTCTCTACAGGGTTTGTATCCCAAAGAGATCATAAAAAAGGGAAAACATTTGTAGCAACCCTTTTTGTAGTGACAAAGAACTGGAAACTGAGTGGATCCCTCTCATTTGAGGAATGGCTGAAAAAAAATATGGTATATTAATGTAATGGAATTTTATTGTTCTATTGTACACAGTTACAGCTAGATTATATGATGATCAATTCTGATAGACATGGCTGTTTTCAACAGAGAGGTGATTCAGGCCAGTTCCAATGGTCTTATGATAAAGAGAGCCATCTACACAGAGAGAAAGGACTTTGGGAACTTAGTATGGATCACAACATAGTATTTTTATTTTTTTATTGTTATTTGTATGTTGTTTTCTTTCTCATTTTTTGCCTTTTTGATCTGATTTTTCTTGTGCACATGATAATTGTGGAAATATGTATGGAAGAAGAGCATTTGTTTAACATATATTGGATTACCTGCCATTTAAGGGAGGGGGTAGGAGGAAAGAAAGGAAAAAATTTGGAATAGAAGGTTTTGCAAGAGTGAATGTTGAAAATTGTCTGTGCACATATTTTGAAAATAAAAAGCTTTAATTAAAAAAAGGAATATTATTTTTCTATAAAAAATCTGGCTTCTTCTCTTCCCTCCACCCCATCTACTATGTCATGGAACTTCTCAGTAATAGATTATGGACAAGTTATGCATGAGTAGTTTCTGCAAATATTTCAACCTTGAGGAAGTGGCATCTCATGATACATACTCTGTTTAATTTATTTTGGCATAAGAGTTAGCTATCTTTAATCTAGGTCAGTGATAAAGAGAAAATACTTTTATTTTTCAAATTGTTTTCATGGAATCCTAGACTATAGTATGTGAAATCTAGAGGAGCAGCAAGGATTTTGGACCCAGCTTCTTGGAGAGCAGAAGAGAAACTTCTCACAAAAGGAAGAACAAACCCATGGAGGAAGAAACCTACTTTGATTAATTTGTGCTTTAATACTCCTTTTAATGATACAAGTTGTGTATAACTCAGGTTTGCTCATTCTGTGTGATTCCTATTTGTGTCCTCCCATAAGTCTGCTATGGAGAGTCTATTCAGTGTGTTAAGGAATCCTTTAGTTCTCAGGAATTATTCAGATTGTGTAACCCTGGAGGAGGAAGGCCTTAGAACCTAACATGTCATGGCTGAAAAGGACCTTAGAGATTATCCAACTCCCTTATTTTATGGATGAGGAATCCAAGATTCTAAGAGGAAAAATGATTTGTTAGTGATTATATAGAAAGTGGGACTAGGGATGAATACTTTGTCATTGATCAGTCTTGTCCAACTCTTCATGATGCCATTTGGAGTTTTCTTGGCAAAGATACTGGAGGGCTTTGTCATTTCATTCTTCAGTTCATTTATAAGTGAGGAAACTGAGGCAAATAGGGTGAAATGAGTCGGCCAGGGTCAGGCAGGTAGTAGGTGCTTGAGGTCTTTTGGCCTGACACTCTATCCATTGTGTCACCTAGCTGCCCAGTACTAGTCTTATTAATAGGTCAAGGCGCTCTCCAGGGTACCATTGCAGCCTCCAAAGATCTGGATCCTATTTTCTTTTTCTTTCTTTTTTTTTATTATATACATGCCAGCTCTTTTATTATTCTCATCTTAATTATTATTACTCTTGTTATTTTGTCTTAGTCATAGTATAATTGGAATACTGGATTCAGTTCCAATTGCCACATTTTATTTTTTTTTTTTGGAGGGCCTAGATTGATTTTACTTTTAAAATTTTTTTCTTAAAAAAAAATAAAATAAAATTTTTTTCTTTTTTTTTATTATGGCTTTTTATTTACAAAACATATGCATGGGTAATTTTTCATCACTGACCCTTGCGAAACTTCCTGTTCCAACTTTTACCCTCCTTCCTTCCACTCCCTCCCCTAGATGGCAGGCAGTCCAATACATGTCAAATATGTTAAAGTACATGTTAAATACAATATATGTATATATATTTATGCAGTTATCTTGCTGCACAAGAAAAATTGGATTTAGAAAGAAGGTAAAAATAACCTGAGAAGAAAAACAAAAATGCAAGCAGATAATAACAGAAGGAGTGGAAATGCTATATTGTGGTCCGCACTTATTCCCCAAGTTCTTTTGCTGGGTGTAGCTGGTTCTCTTCATTACTGATTTGAATCATCTCATTACTGAAGATGGCCAGGTCCATCAGAATTGAACCTCATATAGTATTGTTATTAAAGTATATGATGATCTCCTGGTTCTGCTCATTTCACTCAACATCAGTTCATATAAATCTCTTCAGGCCTTTCTAGAATCATTGTGCTGGTCATTTCTTACCAAACAATATTACATAATATTCATATAACACAATTTATTCAGCCATTCTCCAATTGATGGGCATCCATTCAATTTCCACAATTCTAGCCACTACAAAAAGGGCTCCTGTTTTCCAAAAAGACTGTAAGTTTTTTGAGGGCAGTTTCTTGTGCAGGACATTTTCTTGGGTATTTCAAACTCGGTGGCCAATAAGAATTTATGAAAAGGATTTAAATCCTCCCTTTAATTGCCCACATTTTAAATTTTTTTTTTTTAATTTGCCCACAGAGCCTTAGGCATCCAATCCCAGGGCACCCATATCTATGCTGCCTTAATGTTAAAGTCACCAAATTGAGCCTTTCAGCCTAATCTTTGGAGGAGAGCTTTAGGTCGACTTCTACCCCTGGCTAATTATGTTTTCCTAAACTTCCCTCTTTTAAACTTCTCGTCCTAAAATGTAGAGCTAGAAACACCTTGGACATGGCAGAACTTATTCTTTCCTCTCTGGGGCCCTTTCCTATTTCACAAAGAAGGTACTTTGCTCACCTCTCTCTGATGTTTTTATCTGATCTTAGCACGTATTATAATTATTTGTGTTTGTATCTTTTCCCTGGATAAAACATGTAAGCTCTATGAAGACAAAGGTTTCTAAACTTGGTGTTTCCTCTGAAGCTGTGTACTATAGTTTGTGTGCGATAAGAGCTTTTAGAAATGTTGATTGGTTTTAATGGAATTAAAACTGGCAAGGAGATTACTGTCACATAGAGTCAGGGTGATTGAATCCAGCTAGAAGCTGAGACTCTTAGGCTTGTTCAGTGAAAGAATCGGGTTAGATGGTTAGGGAAGCAGATCACCGTGAGACCTGGCAGGCCAAGCCACAGGGTTTCTCATGTGATTGGATGCCTGCAGTGACATTTCATTCTGTAAATCTCATCTTGGCAGCTCTGAGAGCCAAGCCAGAAGCTCTGGGCAGAGGTGCTCACAAGCTCATTACATTGTTGGCTCTACCCAAGGTGACTGCAGACACAGGAGCTCACTAAAAATACCAATCTATTTCCTTTCTATCACCTGGGAGGAAACCCCCCCCCCCCAACTCTGCTGCTCCCTTTGTGGATAAGAATAACTTTGTTTTTAGGAGAAACTACTTGAGAGCCAGGAAGGCAATATATACAATGGTGACAACAATGTAAATGAGAAGAACCCCCAGACTAAACTTATACTGTAAGTGACCAGGCTCAGCCTCAAAATGTATTAAGGAAGGGTAGCTCCTTCCCTTCACTGCAGGGAGAAGAGGGACTGCTTGAGGGAAGGAGACAATAAATCTGGAATATTGCTTATACAGTCAGATATGGCTATTTGATTTTTCTAAATCTCTTTATTTTTCTCCTTTTTCTCCTTTGTTATAATGGATAGCTTTTTCAGTAGGTGGCAGGAGGAAGGGATATATTAGGAAATGAAAATGATGTAAAAATAGAAGATATTAATATCTTTTAAAATATATATATTTCTTAAAAATTATGCTTTAGGGGAGGAAGTTGTAAAACTGACGCTAATGTAAAATCAAAAGGTGATGATGAAATCTATAAAAATAAAAAAATGCAAATCTAAGAAAATTAAAATTTCAATTATTTATCGGAATTCTTCTTAAAGAGAGCACAAATATTGTTGATAGCCCAGACCTCTGCTTTCAAGAAACTTTTAGGAAATATTCAGGTTTCAAGACAATGGCTGGGAATAAGCACTAGGTATTTTTTAAAAATAGGTTAAAAAAAAGAGAGTCTATTTTTCTTCTCAAGCTATTATCTTAGGACCACACATCTGACCTAAAAAATGCAGCTGGAAAAGAAAGCTACTTGAAAATCCTCCCATAGAAATAAACAGTATTCTTATATTGCCTTTTAATTGAGACTCAGAGACAGTCATTTTACAGAGGATAAGCCTGAATCCTAATGCTAGAACCTTTCTTCTGTTAACTATCTCCAATTTTTCCTATTTACCTCATATTTGTATGTAATTGTTTACATGTCATGTTATTTCTTCTATTTGTTTGTGAGCTCTTTGAGAATAGAGTCTGACCTTTGCATCTCTGTTTTCTTAGAACTAAGCATAGTGCTTGGCACATAGTAAATGGTTTTATTTTATTTTATTTTTAATTTGTGGAATAAAAATTTCATAATTCCATAATATAATATAATATAATACAAAAATAAATAGTAAGTATTTATTGACTTACTGACTATAAGAGTCTGAGGGTCAGAGAAAGGAAGAGACCTAGAATGCTAGAATGTTAGAGCTGAAAGGAACTTCAGAAATTACCTAGATCACCTTTCTCATTTTACAGAAGTCTCTGAGTCCCAGAAATGGAAAGTCCCTTGTCTATAGTCACAGTTCTAATTAGTAGGAAAATCTAGGACCACAGCTACCCAGTTCTGTCAGTTAGTATCTATGTAACATAAGGTTTCCCTGAGCCTTGATTTCTTCATTTGTAAAGTGATTTATCTTTGATCCTATGACCATCCCATTGCCTTTCTCTTACTCTTACCAAGAATCTTAAATACATGGTAGCCTGAACTAAACACAGCACTCTAATTGTATTCCACTAGGGCCAAAATGCAAAAAGGTTCTACCTTCCCTACCTCTGGACATTATATTATGCTTCTTGTAATGCAGCTAAAACTTTAATTGGCTATTTTGTTTGCCACATCACACTAGTGATTTATATTGAGTTTACCATGCATGAAAACTCTTAGATCTCTGGTACTATATAAATATTATTTATTATGAATTAATGAGTAAATAAATGAATTGAAAACATTTATTAACCACATATGTGTCAAGCACAGTGCTTGCCTGATATCTGAACATAAAAACAAAGATAATCCTTACCTTCAAAGTTCACTATGGAAGGGTAATTAGAAGGGTAGTGATGGTCAGGAAAAGGAACTTTAATCAAAAAGTCCCAAATGTGGTGAATGGGGCCATAAGAGAATAGAAGGATACATCCTGTCTAGCAACAATGGCTGAACTTATTTGATCACTGTTCTTGGTTTAAGAACTTCAGATGAGAGGGAGTACATCTTTGAGGGGTGGTGCAATTATGGAGGAGAGATGACTGAAGAGTAGGAGTGAAATGAAATATAACCAGGCCTTCCTGAAATGAGATGGAGATGAAGTCACCAATCAGTCCAGTGTTGTCTCTGACAAGGAACTTCTGTAGATGAAAGAGTTGAAGCTTTTATCGAATGGTCTTTGGTGTGGTTAGGCTTTTGGCAGGGCTGTGAAGGAGATGGCTATAAAGTAGTATCATGCAAACTGCTAGCTCATTAATGTCTTCCCTATTTTGTCCTTGTAAAGTTGATTATTTGAACCCAGAGATAAGACTTTATATCCATTTCTGTTAAGTTCTAGATACAACATAGACTAGTGGATATGGAAAGTTGTTTTCAAAGTCAAGAAGACCTGATTATCTAATTGAAGAAGTTTCAATATTTCTTGGGCTCATTGTCCCTGCTGGAACTGGTCCAGGAAAATTTCTTCATATAAAAGAATATTTCTTGTGTCCTAGTAATACTTCCCCTATATATGATAATAGAGTCACTATCTTATGCATAGTGCCAAAGACATCTCAGATATAGGAAAACTCCTACATTAAATGCATAAAATGCAGAGGACTCACAAGTGCTTACAAGTAGGATCAGAAATACATAAAGCCCACAAATAGTTCATCACCTCTCCCTAAAAAGGGAATTTATGGATGCTACCAGTGCAACTCTTTGATATTTCAATGAGTCTCTCTTTCCCACAGTCCTACACAAATTCCCCAAGACTCATAGTGCTAAACTGGTTTAGATTTCCCTCAGAAGGTAAACATACTTGGAGGACTGCCAAACAAGCATCTTCCCTTTTCATCTCACTGAAATTGGGAACCATTGGAATAATTTGCTGGCTTTGCCCTCCTATAGGATACTGTTCAGGAACTATACAGATTCTTCTTTCTCCAAGAAACATGCTACACCAGGAGATCCCTTTTTCCTTCTAGAAGATGTAATCCCTAAACTCTTAAACTTGGAAACCCTTAATTTATTTTATTTTTAATTTAATTTAATTTTTTTTTGGTTGAGGCATTGTGATTAAATGACTTGTCCAGGGTCACACAGCTAGGAAGTGTTAAGTGTCTGAGGCCAGATTTGAACGCAGGTCCTCCTGACTTCAGGGTTGGTGCTCTATCCACTGCCCCACCTAGCTTCCCTGTAACTCTTTTTTTATTAAAGCTTTTTATTTTTCAAAACATATTCATGGATAATTCTTCGACATTAATCCTTAAAAAACCTTGTGTTCCAATTTTTCCCCCTTCCCCCATCACCTCCCCAGATGGCAAATAGTCTAATATATATTAAACATGATAGAAATCTATATTAAATCTAATATATGCATACATATTTATATACAATTATCTTGTTGCACAAGAAAAATCAAATCTAACTGGAGAAAAAATGAGAAAGAAAATAAAATGCAAGCAAACAACAACAAAAAGGATGAAAATGTTATGTTATGATTCACATTCAGTTCCCACAGTCCTCTCTCTAGTTGCAGATGGCTCTCTTCATCACAAGATCATTGAAACTTTCCTCAATCATCTCACTGTTGGAAAGAGCCACATCCATCAGAAATGATCATCATATAATATTGCTATTGCCATGTACAATGATCTTCTGATTCTGCTCATTTCCCTTAGCATCAGTTCATGTAAGTCTTTCCAGGCCTCTCTGTATTCATCCTGATGGTCATTTCTTATAAAACAATAATATTCTATAACATTCATATACCACAACTTATTCAGCCCTATTCTCCAACTGATAAGCTAGTTCTAATTTCTTGCCACTACATAAAGGACTGCCACAAACATTTTTGCACATGTGGATCCTTTACTCTTCTTTAAGATCTCTTTGGGATATAAGCCCATTAGTAACACTGCTGGATCAAAGGGTATGCACAGTTTGATAACTTTTTGGCCATAGTTCCAAATTGCTCTCCAAAATGTTGGATCGATTCACAACTCCACCAACAATGTACCAGTGTCCCAGTTTTCCACAATCCATAGTGTTTTAAGCTTTACAAATATTTCCCATATATTATCTCAAGAGAAGAAAATCTAGTCCTTAGAATTCTTCTCTCAGATCACTTATAAATTCACGTACATTTTGGGCATATACTTCTACTACAAATTGCTAGCAGCCTACCATCAGGAATTTCTTTTCACTTATTAGGTATCTATATGACATGGTTCTCTCCAACCTGACAGAATATTTGCTGTTATATATAATACATGGTAACATACAGAGTAAGAATTATGGTTTAATGGTGAAGCAGCTAGTGATATCATAGTGGCCTAGAGTTAAGAAGAACTGACTTCAAATTCAGAGTAAGGCACTTACTCTTCACTTAAACTTCTTTTTGCCTGAGTTTCTTCAAGTGTAAAATGGGGATAAAAAGAGCACCTACTTTCTAGGTTTCTTGTGAGGATCAAATGAGAAAATATTTATAGAGTGCTCAACACAGTGCCTGGAACATATTAATAATATGCTTGTTTTCTTTCCTTCCTTTCTCTCCTTTCTCCATTTCTCCTATAAGCTTAAATGATTTCCCGATCTTCACACATCATATAGTAGTATGTACCAGCTATAATACCTGAACCCTTTATTCTGATTATAAGACAGAGCCTCTGTTGCGCCACATTGTCTTTTGGGAGTTACTGTTTATGAGTCCCTTCAGAATCATTTCCCTCTGTAAGGTTGGCTCTGGATATTGAATTTCTATTCTTCTGAGGGGGGTAGTGAATGGTTTGTGGGATGGAGATATCTTTGCACTTTTTGTTCCTGAAAGGCTCTCTGCTCAGATTTCCAAGATGGAGAAGAGTCAGGATTCTGAGCATACTGTATTGCAATATTGTGTTGGGGCACAGAGCGTCACTTACTGCTAACTCATGTCAAAACACATATGGTGCTTACATGCTGAAGTCTGTTGTGAAAAAAACACTTGCATTCGCCATTTTTTCATGGTAGATAAAATTCCAAACCTGCTAGGGAGAAAAATGAAAAATGACCAGCCAACAGTTTCACTTACGAATGTCATATCTGTCAGACTTCTCAGCTGTAAAATTCTTTGGAAAGCATCTGGGGTGCTAGCATTTATTCACCCTCTCTCCTGGCCCCCTTTTGAGATTCAAAATTAATCTCCATCTTCCAGATGGAAGAACGTGTGTTCTTAGAAGTTCTGGGAGACACAGGAAAAAAATCCATGAGTGAGTATCAAAGGAATATCATTGTCATCAACCCAATATTGAATCAATTTCATTAGTGGAAAGAACACTAAATCTGTAATATTAGGATGTAGGTTTATATCAGATCTGCTACTTAACATCTGTTTGACTTTGCATTATTTCCCCTCTTAGGGGTTTAGTTTTAAAGATTCACAAAATAAGAGAGTTGCAGAAATCCCACTGCTGAGCAAAGACCCTAAGGATGTCAAAATCAGAAATAAAGGCCTCATGTACACCAAAATAGTCATAATAACACTTTATGTTATAGCAAAGAACAGGAAACTAAACAGATGCTCACTGGGGAATGACTGAATTTGGTATGTAAATATAGTGTTATATTATTGCAATATACAAAACAAAAAATATGAGGAATTCAGAGAAACATTTGAAGACATTTATGAACTGAATAAAATAAGCAGAATGAGAAGAAAAGTATACATAATTATAACTATAATGCAAGTGATTTTTTTTCCCAAGTGATCCTTTTCAATAAAATGAAACTTAATACCTTAAAATTGCAATAACCAGTCTTGGTTAGTTAAAACATCATTTTCAAATAGAAATGGGTTTCACTCCTGTCCTTGGATAGATGGAGGATTTTGTCTATGAAATGTTACATACATCATCAGACACAATCCTCACTCTGGTTGGTTTTGCTTAATTGTTTTTCTCTGTTTCAAGGAAAGATCATTGGAAATAAAGATAGAGATGTGTATCCAAACATGAAAAGTGATGTAAAAAAAAAAAAAAAAAAGGCATCAACAAAATTTAAAAGAAAATGAGAGGATTGAATTAGGTATGAAGGTGCTTTTCTTCTACCAATTTTATAAACCTTTAAATATTTATAGAGGACATTTCTCCTGTATGTTCCACACAATAAAAGAGCTACATAAGAAGTTTAAGGCATCTCTACCTGTTAAGGCATTTACAAGTTGGGGGAACAAAATGAGTACAGATAAAACAACAAAAAAGTGCTAAATTTCTTGGTAAAATAAATTAACAATTTCCATTTTAAAATAAATAATTTATTAGAATTTTAAAACATTGATGTCCCTGTCCAATAACTCCTGTTGCCAGAGAAACCTTATCTCTCATATCTAGTCAGTTACTAAGCACTATATACTTCATTGGCACCCCTCCTCTCCTTTCCATTTCTATTGCTATGTTGTTGTGTCTGGGTCTCATTATCTCTAGCTCAGACTATTCCAATAGCTGACTATGGCATTTTGCCACCCCCCCCCCCCAACTCACTTCACTTCAAACACATCCCTTATAGGTCCCTTCAGACATTTCATAATTCTTCCTCACATCTTACACTTGCTTCCTGTTGGCTGTGAAAAGTTGAAACTCTTCTGCCTGGATTCAAGGGCCTACCTGAACTGTCTACACCCTATTTTTTATAGTCTTATCTTATAACATTCCTCTCCACCCACTTTACACTCCAGCCAAATTGGACAACTGTTCCTCAACATTTTACTGTGCTTGGAATGTCCTCCTTTTTTCTTCTTGCCTGTGGAATTCCTACCTATGCTTTCAAGCTCATTTCAAATGCCTCTATCTCTAAGAATTCTTCCTCCCCTATACTCCTGACCTACAGTACATAACTCCTTCCTTATACTTTTATACTTATCATTTTTGGAGTGTTATATTTATTTGTATATGTGATTTGCATATATGTGTATATATTTATTTTTAGATGTTAAATTGTTATCTCTGGGAGGGTATAAATTGTGTTTTATCTAAATTTCCTTATTATCCCTAGAGCCTTGCTCAGCATACAAGTACTTAATAAATGTTGAATTGGATACCATGCTCCATCATTCTCAGCTTAAAGCAAAAGGGCAGAGCAAGATGTCAGCCACAAGAAGATGAAGAGACTGTAGATATTTTCTCCCTTGTCCAGAAACTTATATTTCCAATCCTAGAGCACGGCTAGCCTGTAATACTCATAATGTCTGGAAGACCCTGATCCAGGGCTGTGGCTGATCTTGGAATAATGAGAGATCCACCAATGACGTCCCATATTCAACTCATACCCAGTATACCTGCTGATTTCAATTTGACACATGGAATTTTGGGGAGTTTTCTTCTAGCCACGAGTGACTAAGAGGTTTTGAATTTTCTGGTTGATTTCAGAGTTGGAAGGATTGATAATAGAGCAAGAACTGTGTTTTCCATGTAAGGATTGCTATATCTTCCCCTCCCCATGTTTTGTACTCCTTTCTTCCCTGGCAGCTTTTGAATGAGGTAGGAAGATGCTATGAGCCACCAAGCAAAGAAAAAGGAGGCTGTTCTACTTCCCACTGTGCTATCATGTGTCCCTGAATGCATGGAGTCTCCTCTCTGTCTCTGTCTCTGTCTGTGTCTGTCTGTCTCTCTGTTTATTCTTCCTTGATCTTGGTTGAATGAATATTCTAGAAAAGTGCTCAGGCCACCAGTGAGACAGGGGAAGTCTATCAGACCACCAGAGAGGTTCCAACAACAACTGGATTGGGGAATAGCAACAGCCAAATCTAATGAGAAGCTTGTTTGCTGCAAAGAGCCAGACTAAAACTTGGCTCTAAGGTAAACTTGTTGGAGACTCTAAGGAGATAGAAAAGGACTAGTAGGATCCAGTAATCTTTTTACTTAAGAGTATTTTATTTATTTCCAATTAATGTTTTCATCATTCATCTTTATAAGATTTTGGGCTCCAAATTTTTCTCCCTCCATTCTCATCCTCCTTCTCCCCAAGACAATAAGCAATCTAATACAGGTTATACATGTAGAGTCATGTTAAATATATTTCCACATTAGTCATGTCATAAAAGAAGACTAAGAACAAAGAAGAAACTCTACAAGAAAGGAAAAAACAAAACAAGACAAAAGTGAAAATAGTATTCTTCCATCTATGTTTAGATTCCATAGTTCTTTCTCTGGATGTGGTCACTATTTTCCATGATGAGTCCCTTGGAATTGTCTTGGACAGGATCCAGTAATCTTGAAATTACCTCTAGTACCACATGCTCTCTGTATGTGGGATGACTTAACATGGAATTTAATTTTAAGCCCATTCTCTTTGGGGATTCTGTGTTTAGAAAGGGAGAGCACAGCATCAACTTAGAGGATGTTTCTGTAAATTCTGTCCTTGCTATACTTTGTGAATAAATATTCTCCTGTAAAAAGTTGGTTAAATCAGTATTGAGGGAGTAGCCTGGATCGGGTCGTAGGAGTGATAATCATAGAAATGGAACCCCACAGAATAGTCCCAGAATCTAGAGTAAAGATTTTGTCATTTGTCGTTTTGGTATTCTTCTCACCAATTGATTTAGGGGCTGAGTGATCCTGGAGTGGATGCCACATCATTTTACCACACCTATCAAATGTTGTTACTTCTAATTCATTCTCTCTGTCTTTTGACTAAATCTGTTCCTAAAATATCAGTGCTAAAAGTCATTTTACCAGTGGAGCACAGATTAGGCTTGGAGGTAGGAAATGACCAAATTGGGTAGGGTTACTAGAGGATCTTTATGCCTGCCACTTTGAGGAGGCAATTTTTTTTTTGGAAAAAAAATTGAATTTGAAATATTGAAATCGTGTTTTCTCTACCTTCAAATTTTGTAATGGATCATAGGAACATGAGATTGTGAAACCAAGACTCAAATATGATCCAGTCCTATCCCCATCATCTAGCCTTTCTGGGCCTCAATTTTCTCATCGGCAAAGTAGGATAATAATATTTATAAAATCTTTTAGGGTGGTTGTGAGGAAAGAACTTTTTAAACCTTTTATTGGTTTATTGATAGGAGTATTATTCTTGATTTATGGTTTATTCTTCCTTTCTTTTATAAACAAAGAACAAAATACTCTTGGGATTTTAGGGAAAGAATTAAACTAGGCCACTTAAAAATCTCTGGACCTGAGAATTCATCCATTAAATCATCCATTCATTCTACTAGGATTTATTTTGTACATAGAAGAAAAGCTTTAGGTTGAACTTGGTGCAGGCAGGAAGTGTGCCACGATGAAGAAAGAATAAACAGAGAGGGGGAGAGACAGACAGAGACAGACACAAAGAGACAGAGAAAGAGAAAATGTGCTATGGTCTTTGTGGTCTTCCTATTGTTTCAAAGGTTGCTATTTGAGTAGATATTGTGTTTTCTACGCGCCTAGCACTATACTGAGAGTACAAACAGAAAATAAATCTGATTTCTCCCCTGAAGCTTACAATATAGTTGGGTTGGGAGAGGGCAAGATGAGACATATACACAATTTAATTATGATAGAAGACAAAATATACTCTATGTAAAAGAGAGATAAAAGCAAAGTGTTATGTGAAATCTAAGAATGAAAAGGTAATTTTTAGCTAGTCTGAATCAGAGGAAAGTTTCATGGAGGATATAGCCCCTGAGCTAGTCTTTAAGGAATTTCAAGAGCTAGAGAGGGTAAGAGCCTACTGTAGGGATAAGAGAAGGTGTTAGCACAGGTGTGATTGGATATAGGAAAGACAGAATAAGAAGTGGGGGAAAAGAATAGTCTGGGCTTACTGATATGTAGCAGTGAGTTAATGATCTTGTGAAATAAGGCTGGAAAGATAGGTTGAAACCAGAAAGAGACCATTTCCTACCAGGTTGATGAGATAGCTGGTAGGGTAGTTGTGTGCTGAAATAAATTAGGAGATTGTGTCTAGGCTTAAGCTGAGGTTCAGACCAAGGGTGTTTTCTTTGTTGATTTTTTTTTTTTGTGGCAGATTGAAGTTCCAGGTAGATGCTTCCTATGTCCCACCTTCCCTAGACAGCTAGATGGAGCAGTGGGTAGAGGGCTGGACCTGGAATCAAGAAGATCTGAGTTTAAAAACTAGCTTTATTGCAGACACCTACTAGCTATGTGTCTAGCTATGTGGGAAAGTCTCAACTTCTGTCTCAATTTTCTCATCCTCCAAAATAATAGAACCTACCTCTTATGGTTATTATGAGGATACAATGTGATGATATTTGTAAAGTACTTATAGAAATCTATTGTTGTTAGTATTGTTCATTCCCTGGCCCCAAAACACTAAGTAAAAATAGTAAGTGAAATGTGTATAGCATTTTAACCAGTTATAATGTACTTCACATGAATTATCTTAGTAATCTGTTATTATATCACATTATTAATTACATGTATGTCATAGGGTATATATTATACTAGGGGTAATAAAACATTAAGTCTATCATTCTCACTTTCAAGATGAGAATGGAAGGAATGCAAGGAAAGGAAAAAATGAGATTGCAAGGAAACTGAGGCTCAAACAGGTGAAGGGATTAGCCTAGATTCATCCTGCTAATAAATGTTAGAAACAGAATCTGAACTCAGGGCTTTCTGACTCCCATTCTATCACTCTATTCATTATGTATGCTGCCATTGAGAAATTACAGGTCAGGACCATTCAAGAAAGTGAATTGGTCCATGCAGAGCTCACATTTATGATCCTGGCTTTATAAGTAATGCAATCAAAATAACTAAGGTAGCCATACTGGGTCCCCCTTAAAAAGCTTACAGGCTGTAAGGCAATACATGTAAAATGCGCTGCAAACCTTATAATGCTGTCTAAAGGTTAGCTGTTATTTAAGTCAAAAAATTCTTTTGGTTCCTTTAGAATTTATCTAAGCATCCTAAGACTTGGTGATCTCCTCTAATGGTTTCATGTAGGATCATAGGATTTAAAACTGGGAAAGACCCTCAAGATAATGAAAATAAAGACTCCTATCTCTTTAGCACTTTACAATAACCTTGGGAGGTAGGGACTGAATTATCATTTCATAAATAAGGAAATTTAGAAAGCCCAAGGTCACTCAGGACAGGGATTTAATCCTGACTTCAAGCCCAGTGTTCTTTCCCTGACAGCATCCTGCCTGTGGGCATTTGTCTAAATCCCTGGGGAACAGAAACTACTGCTTTTTATTCTAAAGACATAGCTTTAGTCTTGGCACCTACTTGTTGATAATGGATTCAATAACAAAAGATAGCATTTAGATAGCTCTTTAAGTTTATACTCCTCTTTCTCTCTTTCTCCCCTTCCCCCTCCCTTTCCCTTTCTCTGTCTTCCTCTCCCTCCCCCTCCTTTTCCTTTCCTCCTCCTCCCTTTCCTTCCCTCCTTTCCTCTCTCTGTCTCTGTCTCTGTGTCTGTCTGTCTGTTTCCCCGCACCCATCTTCTCTTCATCTAGGCCTTCTTGACTACAAAAATTTCTCCACAGCTTTTCCTATGGTTAAAGAGCATTTTGTTTTTGTCTAATGCCATGCAGTTGACTTATGTACCTTTTTAAGAGACTCTGTTCTATGAAGTCAAGAACTAGTATCTAAACTACATTGTGCGCATTTCCCAACCTTCTAAGTGATTTACAAATTGTAGGTTTTTCAGAATTCCCCCAAACGTATGAAGTCTGAGAACAATTAGGGGACAAGGAATTAAAGGTATTGAAATTTTAGCTTGTGTAAAATCTTTTTCTGGTCTTTTTGGGGAGTAAGGGGGGGAAGGAAGAAATAATGACAGCCTCTGAAAGGGGCTTTTATGAATAGCAGGGCAAGGGGGGTCACGATTTTTATTCCTGGACCCCTTTAATAGTTTGGTAAATCCTTCTCAAGAATTATGTTTTTAAATAATTGAAAATATGCTAAATTTCAGTTCCAACCCAAGTTTCCATGGACCTCCCCTTCATATACACACACATACATATGTATACATATTTACATGTATATGTACACACACATCTGTGTGTTTGGAGGGGGTAAAAATCTAAATCACCAACACCTTGGTGGGAGAAACCCTGAAGAGTGTGAGGTAAGGAACCCTTAAGGGGAAGTCCCAATCAAGAGAGATTAATTTGGGATAAGGAGACTCTCTTTGAAATTTAACCCTCCTCCCTCATCCTTCTTCACTTCCTCCACCTACCCCCAGCTGAGTTAATGCACTTCATTGTGAATTCAATTCCTTTGCTTCCTCCTTAAATCAGATTGAGATCAGCCTAGTCTATGGTCCTGAGTAAAGCATTGAAATGGGAGAGATTTGAGCCGGGATAGGGGAAGCAGACAAGCACTGCACACCCGGGGGCAGTGAGCAAAGGGCAGCATGAGGCAGGAAGACACCCCAGGTGGGCAGAGTCTACTGCAGACTACAGTTGAAAGCAGGTTTTTTATTCACAGGGTTCAAATAGCTAAGGAATTAGATTTTTCTTTTCATAAATTATATATATATATATATAAATAAACAATAGTGTGTGTGTATATATATAGAAAGAGAGAGAGAGAGCATGCTAAGTAAGTACCTAAGGAACTCATAAGCTCAGAGACTTGCACTCAGGTCTTTTTGATTTCAGGACCAGTGGTGAGACCACTGGGTAGACAGGCTACAGTTATATTATAAACTGCTTTAAATGGTGTCCAAGCCTAGAGGCAAGAGAGGACCAACAGACTCTTTAAAAGCTGAGTTGTGGGACAAGTTTATACTCCTTTATTGATTTATTCTTTTTGCTTTAAGACCACCTTTATAAAGCACTTAGCCCAGTGCCTGGTACATCATTGTTGAACAGTTTGTTTCAATCCTGTCCAGCTCTTGGACCCTATTTTGGTTTTTCTTAGCAAAGCTATTGGGATGGTTGGCCATTTCTTTTCCAACTCATTTTACAGATGAGGAAACTGAGAAGTGATTCAATCAGGGTCAGGAAGCTAGTAAATGTCTGAGGCTGGATTTGACCTTGGGTCTTCCTGACTCCCCCCCCCCCCTTTTCTCCCCTTCCTTATCAGAAACTGGGAAGTTAAGAAGACTGGTGGGGTTGTAGGGAAAAGATGAATTCTTTGCTAGCACACATTGAGTTAGAATTGAGACATTCAGTTTAAAATATCCAACAAGTTTTTGGTAATGTGAAATTGGAATTGAGGAGAGACATTAAATTTGGATATATTGATCTGGAAGTCATCTGCATAGCGATGGTAACTGAGCCTATGAGAACTGATGAGATCAGTGAGGTAGAGATGTTGAAAGGTCCACAACAGAGTCTTGGTGAACACTCACAGAATGAAAAGCATAGATGAGACGAAACAATGCTGTGCTGGTTATCTCCAATTTCGTCTGTACATCTTATTTGCTTATAGTTATTTTCATGTCTGTGAGCTCTTTGAGAAGGACTGTCTTTTATCTTTCTTTGTATCCCTATCATTTAGCTCTGTATCTGGCACATAGTAGTAGATGCTTAGTAAATGCTTGTTGACTGACAGGAAACAGTGGCAAAAGCTATGTGGCTTTCTTATGGATGTATCCTTGATTAGGGAAACTAAGAAATCTTATGACAAACATCAAGTGGAGCCCTTTTGGCTAATGCCTTTGAAGACTTCTGTGGTTGTTGCTTCCATTTCACAAGAAGCAAAACAGGGCAAACCTCTTTTGTGCATGCTATCCACCCAGCTTCCTGTACAGTGTTTCCTGGAAAGAAGCATTTCTGAGGCCAGATTTCAGATAGTTCTGAAATTCCATCCTTCCTGAAGGCGGGGGCACAAACTAGATGACCCCTTGAAATCTTTTTGTAATATAATGATCCTAAGTATGGGCAGCTTTGGTTCCTCACAAACCACATTATAGAATATGGCCTATTATAAAAATTGGTCCATAATAATGATGCTGTTCAAATGACTTAGTTTCATATTATTTTCGATCACTAATTCCTAGAAGGATTTTGTTTTACTTGTAAACAGAGCACTAAGCATGGTGCCATTCATTCCTAGTGTTTGATTGAGGGCCGGGCTCATCAAAGTGATTGATCTTGACAATTGAATTCATTGCATCACCACCTCCAGTCTATAATTATCAGTTGTCTCATCTATTTATTTTTTTGTGCTGGGGTCTAGACTTCTGACTTCATTTGTGAAGGGAACTCTGTATGTATAAGAACTCTGTCCGCCTTTGCAGATTCACAGCTGATCTGATTGTACAGAATTTTGGGGTTCTTAACCTGGAGTCTGTGAATTTAGTTTTAAAAAATACTTCCAGATTTTAATAGAATTGGATTCCTTTATACTACTACAATTTATTTTATGCATTTAAATTCATGATTCTATGGAAGAGGCCTAGAGGCTTCAGTAGATTGCCAAAGGAAGGAAAGAAACAAACATTAAGCACCTAACATGTACCAGGCCCTGTTTTTAGAGCTTTACAGATATCTCATTTGATCTTCACTATAGCCCTGGTAGAGAGGTGTTATCTCATTTTACCGTTGAGATTTATGGCAGGCAGAGGTTAAGTGACTAGTCCAAGATCTCACCATTAATAAAGAAGTGTCTGAGGCTAGTTTTTAATTCAGCTCTTCCTTGTCTGAAGCTCTATTCCCCAGCCCTTTAGCTGAATCTAAGACTCAAACTAGGTTACAAACCCTGGTTTTAGAGGGCCTGCTGGAGGTACTGAGAAGCTATGTGACCCAGTATTGTGTCAGAAGCAGCTTTTTTCCTATACATTTTTACAATGTATTTTTAAAATAGCCTTTTATGTTCAAAATACAAAGATAGTTTTCAACATTCACCCTTGAAAAATCATTTGTTCCAATTTTTCTACCTCCTTTTTCCTCCTGCCTCCTCTAGACAGCAAGCAATCCAATATGTTAAATATATGCAATTCTTTCATATATATTTTCACATTATACTGCACAAGAAAAATCAAAAAGGGAAAAAAAAATTAAAAAGCAAGCAAACAAAAAAAAAGGTGAAAATACCAAATTGTGATTCACATTGTTTCCACAGTCCTCTTTCTGGATGCAGATAGATCTCTGCATCACAAGTCTATTACAATTACCTCATTGCTGAAAAGAGCCACATCCATTAGAATTGGTTATATAATCTTATTTCTGTGCATACGTTTTCTTGGTTCTACTCAGTATCAGTTCATGTTAAATCTTTCCATGCCTTTTTGAAATTGTCCTGCTGATTGTTTCTTATAGAATAATAATATTCCATTAAATTCATGTCCCATAACTTGTTCAGCCATTCTCCAACTGATGGGCATCCTCTCAGTTTGCTTGAAACCAGGCCTTTGGTTTCTAGGCAAGTCTTCCTACTCACCACATAACAATGCTCCCAGCTCCTGTCCCTACTCTGCCTAGGGTTCTTCCTGTATATATTACAGCATGCCACAATTTTGGAATTGAATGGAACTTTAACCTAAACTCTCCCAGAGCCAAGACAAATCTCATTCTTTATCCCCTCCTTTACCCTGCTCCCAAGCCCCAAGTGCTTAGTAGTAGATGGAATGAGTTTGCATCATTTGTAAAGGATCTTTTCCAGGGAGACTGCATTCTAGGGGAATTCCTTCTAAAATTCAATGCAGTGAATCAAGTTTTTCTAGGTCTTCCACCAAAATCCCCCCCATAACCTGCTGTGTCATAAAGAGGATTCTGGGCTCTTCAAGGTTTTGCCAAAGGATAGTACCTTTGAAAGGTACTATCAAAACTGAGCCGGCCCAGGCCCAGAGACAGAGATCTCCGCAAGTTTGACCACTACTGATGAATTTCCTGGGCCTCAGAAGTTCAATTAAAGCCATTTCCGAGGTGTAGATAGGCTGCAATCTACATGGGGTTACCGAACCACCATCCGAGTGAAATCGCACATTTTTTGTTGGCAGAGGGCCATGGGATTTAACATTCATTGTCCGGGGACTTAGAGGCCATGAGTCCAACGCTCTCATTTTACAGATGAGAGAACCGAGGCTGAGGGACAAAGTGACTGACTTCCCCAGGAACACATGGATCTCGGTTTCCAAATCTGTAAAACGAAGGCCGACTTCTAAGGTTCCTCCCGATTCTAGATCTTTGACATTAATACCGGCTGATCTCTAGCCTCCCTAACTAGTCGGAATTCCATCATCCGTTTTAAAGAATTAAAAAAGAGCTGCGATTTCCTTGGAGTGGGAGTTCCTTCATCTGTAAATGAAGGGGTTGGCCCCCGTTTTAAATCCTATAATCCGGTGCTGGAAGGTGTTATATTATCAGCCCACTAGGCTGCATTGCCCGGGACCAGCATTCTTAAGGACTTCTTTTGCTGCTGGCCCTTTTCATTTGCAACTTCCTTTTGAAATGAAATTGGGTGCTCAGTAGGTGGAAGCGGTCCTCTGCGGGTTAGAAAAAAAGAGAACCAGGCCCCAAGCCTACATCAAACAGCCACGGACTGGCCCGGAGACGTCTTTTTGTGCAAACTTCAGGGGGCCACTTTTAAAATTCCAAGCTACCATGTGGGCCTCCTCCGGGAAGCCGCTTTCTCCCGGCGGAAGGAGCGCGATTCTTGGAGCCTCTCCTCCCGGGGGTCGGGCTTTCCAGGTCCCCAAAATGTTGCCAGAACTGACACCGGGGTGGGGCTGGGGGGCGGGGGGCGGTGAGACGGCGTCTCAGAGGAGTGGGATCTGGGTCTCGCCCTTAGATTCGGCGCTGGGGACAGCCCCCGGGGGAAAGCCGGTGCCCGGGCTGCCAGCGGCCGATCCGCCCCGGAGGGTCTTTCCCTTTTCGCCCCCGCCGTCCCGCGGCCGGCACCTGGGATCCGGGCTGCAGCCCGGGCCGCGGCAGGCAGCGGCGACTCCTCCCGCAGGATTCCCCAGGCAGGGAGCGGGCTGCCCGGCCCGGCTGGGGGAGGGGGGTGTCGCTGTAGGGGGAGCTACGTCACCGGGTTCCATTCAGCGCGCGCGAACTCAGCCCGGCAGCGACAATCGCCCCGAGGAGCTAGGGCTGGTGCGATTCCGCCAGGCGGGGAACCAGGGGAAGGAGGAGGGAAGAAGAGTCGAGGGGCGAGGGTGGGGGTGGAGGAGAGCCAGGAGGACGTTGCTGATTGGGTGCAGGGAACCGGACGTCACCACGTTCCAGAGCTCGTTCTCATCTCCTAGCTACGTTCCCCATTTTTTTTTTTTTTTTTGTGCTGCGTTTCCTCGAGGGCTCCCCCCATCTCCTCCTCCCCCTTTTTTTCTTTTCCAGCTACCTCCGGACTCCCGTGCGCGCGCCCCGGCCTTTCGCGCTCCGGGGGAGGCGGCTGGCGCGCGCATTGCCCTTCCCACCCCTGCCCCAGCCCCTGCCCCTCCCTCCCCTTCTCCCCCGCAGCCCAGCGCTGAGGGGATTTGAAAAGCCCGGTCCGCCTGCAGCGCCAGGCTGGCAGCCAATCAGAGGCGCGCACTTTTCCCGCTGCTTCTCTCTCTGCGGCAGCCGCAGGGCGAGGAGCGGGAGGCGGGGTCGGCGCCGGCGCGCGCGGAGCAGCCTCAGCCTCGGCCGGCGAGCCGCTTCTCCCCCCCCTCCCGCCCCCCCCAACCACCCACCCACCCCCTCGGAGCGCCCGCCGCCTCCGCCGCCGCCGCCAGTCCCCCTCCCTCCTCCCTCCCCCGCCCCCGCCCCGTCCGTCCGTCTGTCGGTGCCGACCCCTGCAGGAGCCGCCGCTGCCGCCGCCGCTCTCCTTCCAGCCGACCGCCGGGGAGCCTGGGCTCCCCTCCCTCCCGCGGAGCCGCCGCCTTACAGCGAAGCCGCCCCCTCAGAGGATGCGACACGGCACAGGTCATTGAGTACCCCGCACCCTGGCCTTCGGCCTCCGGCCCTCGTTATCCCCTCCTCGCTCTTCCTCCCCCCCTCCCCGGCCTAACCGACTTCCCCAACCGCCGCGGGCCGGGCAACGGCGGGCGCGCGGGGCGGAGCGGGGGGAAGGGGCCGGCGGGCGCGCTGGGGGTTCCCGGCGCCGGGGTGGGGGCCGGGGTTGTCTCCTCGGGGCCTGGCAAGGGGCGGGTAGGTAGTGAGGGGTCGGGGGTGGGGGCAGGCTATGATCCCACCCTCCCCTTCTTCCCTCCTAGCCACCCCTTCCATCCCTCCCTTCTCTTCCCCCCTTTCTCTCTGCACTCCCCCTCTCCCTGCTTCTCCCCCCCCCCCCACCTCCCAGCCTTCTTCTTGGGGAGGCTGGTGGAGTCCCTCTATCTGCCAGCAAAATCCCGAGGAGGCTGTGGGTTGCGGCTGGAGTTGCCCTTACCTCCCCTCCCCCTCCACCCCCCATCTCCCGCAGGGCTGGGGCAAAGATTGGGGGGAGCAGCTGCGGGATCCGGCGCAGTGCCCCCACCCCCACCCTCTAGCGGGCTGCGAGCGCACACGCCGTGTGCCGACATCTCTTCGGGTTTGGGGAGGGGTGCCTTTCTCCTCCCCACCCCCCGTGAAGCGGTATGGAATTGGGGAGGGGGTGGTCAGGGCGTCGTGGAGGACGGTCACTTCCCCCTTCCCAGAGTTGCCCCAAGGAGGGCGCGCACACATGCTGGCGAAAAAAAAAAGCCCTCGGTTAAATGAAATGATGAGGGTAGGTAATTTTCCTGCGCCCCCCCAGCCGCACATCTCCTGCTCGCCCGCCCGCCCTCCCCCGGCGCTTTGTATGGCCCTTTCTTGTATTTATCACTATAAACGAACTGGTTCCAGCGATCCCGGTGCTGCCTTTTTCTACTGGATGCGATTGGGGATGATCTGGCAGCAGTCAGGGAAAATGTAATTCTCTAATTCTCGCAGCCTGTATAGAAGAAGGGGGGTGGGGTGGGGAAGCAGCCATGTTAGATCCAGATCCTTTATCCCTACACCAAACGAGGGGATGATCCTCTCCCTGAAGCCTCACTTTCGGCCCGGCTGCACCTGTGTCACTCGGAATCCCGAGCCGAAGGGTGGGGGTGACAGAAGGAATCTGAGCCTCTTCTAATGTGTGTGTGTTTTACCGACCTTTATTTCCAACAATGATACTGAGGGATAGGAAGCCCGGGAGCTCTGCAGGTAGGAGACTTATTTCCAAACCCTTCTAGGTAGTTGTTCCTTGGCTTGCATGATAACTTGTCTCTCTCCTTTGGGTAAGGAATAAGTAAAGGGCCGAATCAAGTCGCTGTTGAGCGAGCATGCTTACAATTCTTAAATGTCTATTAAAAAAGAAGCACATCCTAATTTTAAAAAATCTACATGAACACATTTTGCTGGTTCTAAATGAGCCTAGAAGAGAATGAGAGGTTTGTTTCCTGAATCTATTTGGCTTTGCCATTCGTATTTAGTTTTATAGCCATTTGTCGTCTGAAGGGGGAGTTAAGGACTGCTGCTTCTGCTGAGCATTTTAATTCACAGGAAAAGAAAATAAAGCAGGGCTTTGAAAGATTTGTAGTTTATAGGCCTTGGAAGTTTTTAGAGTAGCTTGTCATATGTAGTACAAAGTCTAGTGGGGTATTAGTTAACATTTTTGTTTTTACCTTCAAAGTGTAGTGTGAGGCTCTTCCTTTGTCAAACTGAAGTTAGCTAATACCGACTAGTTAAATTTTTCTGACCTGCTGGCTCTAGCTGTTAAAATATCATTTTAAAATTTATTCTGACAAGTTATAAATGTACTCCATTAGTATTTATTTTAAGGGATCTTTTTATCTAATTATAGAAATTGTATTTTGATTCTGCAGAAATTAGTACTGCTGAATCAAGGTACTAAAAAGGTATATCTGGTTATGTTTGACTAAAAGACTGAGAATAATCATGTACAATATTGTCATAGAAATGTGTTAAAAAATTCATATTTTGATATGCCATTTGTATTGAAACACAACATAAAGATGAAGTACATTGGTAACTTAGTAATTTAGCCTATTGGCATTTTAGGCTTTGGGGTCATTGTGATATAAAAACACAGTTTGGGTAGGCTGGTGTTGCATTCAAACGTGGCTCATTTTATTCAGTTAATCAAGATTACAGTTTACTGCTCTGGTATAAAGTGAGTTTGCAGATGAATTCAGGTGACAAACCAAGAGAGAACTACTTCAAAACTGATAAGGAATTCTCATGACCTTGTTTAAAGTGCCGTTAAACAGTGATGTGTATTTCTCTTTAATTGCTATTCATGACCAGATCTAGAATGTGGCTGTTTAAATACATTTAAGGTATGCTTTGTTTTTACACAGTGCATATCCATGATTTAAAAGAAGTGTACTGTCCTTTTTCTTAGTATGAAATTTAAAATTATATCCCTTATTATATAGTGATAATAGCTGCAAATTAGATTTGGAAACAAAGAGGATTACCATAGTTTTGAGTCATTTCCTCTTCTTTTTTTTCCACTTTAATATTTGCACAGCACATATTTTAGGTTGAGGGTAGCAATAAGAGCATAGAAAATTGTGAAATCGTTGCATGATTTTTATAAAGAGCATGTATTCAATAATAAATCTTTTAGTAGCATTTTCATGCTTTCTTATAGGGCTAGGTTGATAACTAATTATAAAAGTAAACATAAAATGTATATTCTTCCTTTAAAGAATGTAAGGAAATCCTAGAATGATTTGTAGATGGTCTTCATGCTTGAACTTTGATTTTCCTTTTTACTACTGAGGGAAGAACTTTATAAAAAGATATTGGACCAAGAACCAACAAGTTTTGAACTGAAGTATTAACTAAAGGATGAGTTTTTTTTTTTTTTTTTTTTTTTTTTTTTTTTTTTTTAGTTGACTAAAATAGGTAAGCATGTATATCTAGTTTACAGAATGCATTTATTCCAACCCATATTCTGTAGTAATCCTTTCTATTACAGGATCTACCCTGTCAGATGTTAGTCTTTGCTTAAAGAATTCTAGTGAGGGAGAATCCACTGCTTCCATCCATGCCACTTTTGTATAGTTGCAATTGCTAAAGGCCTTTTTCATTGTCGAATTTTGTCTTTTCGCTTTATCTCGTTACATAGGTGGTACTCAAGTTTTCTCCTCAGGGGCCAACCAGGACAATGCTTTTCCCTTTATTTCTCCTGGTAATTACTCTTTCTGAAGGCTGAACAATCCTATTTGCTTTACCTGATCTTCATATCACATAATCTTGGCCCCTTGATTATCTTAGTTGTTTTCTGAATATTTTGCTGATGAACAGCCTTTCTAAAATGAGATTCCCAGAATGAAATACAATATTTAACACATAGTCTGACCAAGACAGAAGAATTGGCCTCTGACACCTAGTAGTTTATATGACCATATCATTTCCTTTTTCTAAGCCTCATTTGCTGCATTTGTAAAATGACAATAATAGTACTTTATGATAGCCCAGTTAGATAATATATGTAAAGTGTTTTGTAAATCTTAAAAGTATTAATAGATGTCAGTGGTTATTACTATTAACAATTCCTACTAATGATTCCTCTTAAGCTTGCAGTCCATAACCAGGTATTTTAAAGACAAATTATTTTTTGTTGTTAAGTTATTCATATCTTACTGTTCCTGACTCCTTTGGGGGGTTTTCTTGGCAATAATACTGGAGTGGTTTGCCATTTTTTTCTCCAGCTCATTTTATAGATGAGAAAACTGAGACAAACAGGATTAAGTGACTTGCTCACGATCATACAGTTAGCATCTATGGTTAAATTCCAACTCATGTTTTTCTGACTGTAGGCCCCTAATTCTCTTCTGTGCCACCTAGCTGTGAAAGGATCAGTGCCTTCTACCATCTTGTGGAGTTGTTTTTTTGAACTTGAGTGCATGACTTATGTTTATCCCTATTACAGTTCTCCCTAACCCAACCCAAAAAGCACTTTCTTGCAATAAGTAGTTAAGCTGTGCCAACCAGGGCAATGCAGGTACCGATAGCATAATGTGTAACATTCTTGGTTTCCTTTGACACCCACTAACAAAGGGAAGTAGGTACTTCCTTTGTCCCTTCTCCAACACTTAATTCACTAAAAGGCACATAGTAAGCATTTGATAAATGTTTGTTGACTGACTAGCCTTCTACAGGATCAAAACTGGGTTTTTATGATTGCTTAGCATTTTTATATATTTTTTCTTTTTATATTGTCATTGTGTATATATTGCTTTACAGGCTTCACTCCAATTAATTATCTTGGTAGGCCTATTAATTCTTTAGGTCTGACCACGTAGCTGGTTTTGAATAGACTCAGTTGTATCATCTAGCCTCTGTTTCTTCATGTTTTCCACAAGAGGAGAAATTGTGAAATGTTTTGCTAAAACATCAGATGTCTTTTAAGTTAAGGCTTAATGCTGCAGAAAGACTTTGGGAAAATGTGTAAACTTAAAGCGTCTTTTAACATACCTCACCAGTAGGTCTAGGGATGGGTAGTGGACTTATGATTTCATTATTATTGTGAATTCTTTAAAGAGCTGCCTGGGACTTTGGGAATTAAGTGGCAGGTCCAAGGTCACACGGTTGGTACATAGCAAAGGAGAGACTTGAGCCTTTGATCCACCAGGCTAATAGTAACTCTAGTAACTGGCAGACTGGGAACCACTCTTGACAAAACTATGGTGGCTTCTATGGTCTTTTTACTTCTCTAGACATTGAGTAAAAATACCGTTAATTATGTGTTGTTCTATTTTGTCAGAATTGTTCACTAGTTTCTGGAGTGGTATGGAAACCAAGACCAATAGGAATGGAATGTCATAGTACACTTGCTGCTAGTAGTTGAAGACCCAGAAGGATAAATAAATTTCTATAGGCTTACTAACCAAATTAGGTGCATAGTTCTTTAAATTAATATGTTTTACTTAAGTTATTTCATTTGTTCTTCTCCATAACCCTGTAAGTTAAATGTGATTATTATCCCCATTTTGCAGATAATGAAACAAATTTGAGAGGTGTTAAGTGTTTGGTCCAGTGTCACAGAGCTAATAGGCATCTGAGATAGAATTTTAACTCAGGTCTTTGTTACTTTTACTAGTCTAGTATACTACCTTAAATCATAAATTAAATAATACCTATTCAAGTGTTGAAGATTTCTCTTAAAAACTTTAAAATGTGTTCATAAGAGACAAATTGTAAACTGATGGTTTAGACTTCACAACTCTGAAATATAAGTAATAATTTATTTTTAGGATTAAAACCACTCCTTAGAAAATAAAAAATACTCTTAAGTAAAAAGTTGTGAGTCAGTGTGTAGTGTATACAAATGCTGCCAAGAAAGTGATCCACACTTTTTGTTGCCTACATTTGATCTGGGAGGGTATCTTATCAAGTGAAACCTTTAAATTTCATGACTTGAGAGCATGACTTGAAGAAGTTTGGTTTTATAATAAGCATGTGTTTCTTTTTATGTTTAAATCTACTTAGAATACATAGAATTACAATTTAGGATAAATATACTAATAGTTATGTATTTCAGGATTATGTTCATAAAGTATGCATGCAGAATAAAATGAATTAGAAGCCCATTTCTTTTAATAGAATTTTATGACAAGGAAAAAAACTTGAAAATAAGTCATTTATATGGCACTTTTAAAGCTTACAAGGTATAATTTTCTTATAGCTGTGTGTGGTAGAGGAAGAAAAAGAGAAGCATATATTGTAATTGCTCATAGTCATAGAAGGCTGGAATTTGGACCTACGACTTCTGGCTTGGAAGTACAACAGGCTCTTCATTAGTGCACAATGTCCAATCCAGCCCTTTAATTGTGCCGATGATGGAAACTCCTCAAGTTTGTCTCCTTTTTACAGAAAAGAACATTTCTGGCCTTTAGGGGTTCAGTGATTAATGTGGTCATGTGTTGTCACATAGTAATGGCATTCTAGACAGTTCTCCAGATGTCTTTCCAATGCCACTTTGTTTTATTATCATTATCAAATCAAGAGTATGAAAAGAATAATTAGAAAAATACTGAGAAATTATTTTATGTACATAATACTCAACTTCTCATATTCTTCTTTTCTCCCCCCCCTCTTATAATAGCCTATAAAATTGGGTTTGATTAAATGTTTTCTTTTTTTAATCCTTGAGATCCTTAGCAATTGCCTTATTGGCCAAACAAAAAATGAGATTATTTTACATTGACAACTTGACAGTTTGCATTTGATTCTTTATTTTACCATTATAAGTTTTGGAGGAGTTGATTACTTTTCATGAAGTTTATTACGCTGATTAAGAATACCAGGAATCAACTCTAAATCAGATTTGTAGTTCAGATTTCTATTTTGAAGTGATGTAGTAGTGGACAAATTTTCAGATGCTTATACTTATGATCTTATTGAAATAGATGAGATGTATTTCTTTATGAAATTAATGTGCTTCACGTAGCTGCTAATGCTTGCTAGTTGGTATTCAATAAAGACTTGATAATTTTGTATTTCTAAAATCATATTAAGATACAGCATGGGCATTAATATCTTCTCAGTTTCTGTATCTCAAGGTCAGTATATGTAATGTTGTAAGTATTAACATAATCAGTGAATGGTGAAGAGCAAGACTGGATGTAGTATTAAAGATTTAGAGCTAAAAATGTCCTTAGACATCATATAGTCCCCACCTCCTTTTATAGGGGAGGAAACTAAAATCATAAAGTCAGAATTGCCTAAGATCATTTAGGTTAGTAAGTGGCAGAGAGAGGTAGGATTCAAACCTATCTTTTAACTTTAAACCCATTATTTATTTATTTATTTTTATGGTACCACTCTGCCTTCTTAGTTGACTTCAGATTTCATTAAATTATTATGTATCTTTGTATTTGGAATCATAGAAACCAATTAACACATGGAATCAAATTTAATTTAAAGTTAAAACATTTTGGTAGTTGAGTATAATATTTTAACTTTTTATCAAGTCATTAAAAATTCAAGATAGAAACTTGATAAAAGTCCTTCAGGATAGTTGACCAACTATCAACTATATTATGGGGTACAGCATGTGTTTTTCCTTTACTTTGTAAATGGTATGATTTGTTCCATATTTTAAAAAGGCAATTCTTAGTTCATTACATAACTTTAATTTTCAGTTCCTCCAAAGCCATTTTAGTTGCTTAATTTGGGAGCATGTTCATGTGGGTGAACATTAAATTTCTTTTTTTTTTATTATAGTTTTTTATTTACAAAATATATGCATGGGTAATTTTTCAGCATTGACAGTTGCAAAACCTTTTGTTCCAATTTTTTCCCTCCTTCCCCAGATGGCAGGTAGACCAATACATGTTAAATATGTTAGAGTATAGAGCATTAAATTTCTCTTGAGCACCATATAATGGGAATAATCACAAACTCTCAGAATTAAGAGATTCCAGAGGCTACCAAAGATTTTATCCATAGTGGACTGCTTTTTGGTCAGCAACACTCCCAAACATGGCCAGAACCAGATTAAAATGTGATTGGGAAATTTTTAAATTAAAATAATATAGAACATAAAATAATGACAACATGTACTTTTCAGGCATACCTGACAAGAAGTCTTCCAGCTTCCAGATAAATACTTTTAAAAATATTTATTTTTAACAATTCATTTTTTTGAGTTCTTGATTTTCTATCCTCTTCCTATCCCTTCCTCACCCATTGAGAAGGCAAGAAATGTAGTATCAGTTAGACATGTGAAATCATGAGAACATTTATGAGTACTTTCAATGAAATAAATTCATGTTTCCCTCCCTCAAATCCACTCCTTTTGTGAAACTCCATTTTTGTTGAGAATACCATCATCATTTTTGTTACCCAGATTTTCGTGCTTAGTGTCACCTTTGATTTCCTGAATCTCCCTTAACCCAAGTATTGTCACTTGACAAATTTAACAATTCTTCTTCAATATCTGTCAGCTCCCTTCATTTTATTGCCTGGCCACACTTTGAACTCCTCTAGTTCAAAGCCTTCTTTCTTGCTTGAAGACGATATATGTATATATGTATATGTGTGTGTATACTATATATATCTATATAGATATATATAGTATACACATACATATATGTATCAAGAGCTTTCTCATTGCCCTCTGTCTTTTTAATTATTTATTTATTTTGATTTTAATATTTTTCCAAATACATGCAAAGATGCACCTTTGCAAAACCTTGTGTTCCAAGATTTTCTTCATTCCTCTCTTTCTCCCTCTCAGGAGAGCAAGCAATCCAATATAGGTTAAAAATGTGCAATTCTTCTAAACATATTTCTGTAATCATCATGCATACAAAAAAGCATAGATCAAAAAGGAAAAAAACTCAAGCAAAAAAGGTGAAAATATGTTTTGGTCTATATTTAGTCTCTATAGTGCTCTCTCTGGATGTAGGTGGTACTTTCTATCCCAAGTCTATTGGGATCATCTTATTGTTGAATAGAGCTAAGTCTATCACAGTTGATCATCATCTCATAATCTTGTTGCTGGATATAATATTCTCTTGGTTCGGCTCACTTCACTTAGCATCAGTTCATAAAAGTCTTTCCAGGCCTTTCTGAAATCAGCCTCTTGTCATTTTTTATAGAATAATAATATTCCATAACATTCATATACCATAACTTAATTCAACCATTCTCCAATTGATGGGCATCCACTCACTTTCCGATTTCTAGCCACTACAGAAAGGGCTGCCACAAACATTTTTTGCACATGTGCACATTTGCACTTTCCCTTTTTTATGATCTCTTTGGGAAACACTACAAGATCAAAGGGTGTTGGTAGCCCTTTGGACTTAGTACCAAAGTGCTCTCCAGAACGGTTGGATCAGTTCTCACAACTCCACCAACAATATATTAGTGTCCCAGTTTTCCGTATCCCCTCCAACATTCATCATTATCTTTTCCTATCATCTTAGCCAATCTTACCTTCTCCTGTCTCTTAAGACATTCAGATCCTGCCACAGACATCTAATTTTTTTTTTTTTTTGTGACTTTGGGCAAGTCGCATAATCTTTCTAGGCTTCAGTTTCCTCATCTGTGAAATGAGAGAGTTAGCCCTGATGGTTTCTAAAGTTTCTTCTATCTTTAACTATATGATCTTAGAATTTTTCTGAAAGGGTTATGTGTTTCTTCCTACTTTAATTAAACTCCACTAGTGCCCTCTTACTTTCAGAATAAAATATAAGCCCCTCTTTTTACTTAAGTCTTTCACAACTGACCCTAACCTTTCTTTCCAGTCTTATTTTATGCCACTTCTTTCATAGCCAAACTGGCCTTTTTGCTGTTGCTCTGAAATACTCCATCTCCCATATCAATGAGCATAGTAACTGTCCCCTATCCCTGAAATGCCATTATCTTTTTTTTTTTTAAGAAACTTGTATTTCCTTTACAACTCATTTCAACTACCAGCTTCTACATGCTTCCTATTTTGATTTCCCTCCTCAGCTGCTATTGTCTTTTCTCTCCAAAAAACTTATATTTTATTAATTTTACATATATTTATAAATGTACATATAATCCTTGATGGCTCTTGGGAGAGAGACAGAAAAACTATTTTATTTTTGTTTTTATATCACCAGCACCTAATCAAATTTACAGTTGTTCAGTTGTTAGTTTTGCTTGGTTCTTTGAGACCCCATTTGGAATTTCCTTGGCAAAGGTACTGGAGATGTTTGCCATTTCCTTTTCCAGTTCATTTTACAGATGAGGAATTGAGGCAAACAGGGTTAAGTGCCTTGCCTGAAGTCACACAGATTGTAACTTTCTGAGGTTGGATTTGAAAGCATGAAGAAGAGTCCTCCCGATTCTGGACCTGGTACTCTATCCACTTGCGCCACTTAGCTGTTCCAGTGTCTGATATATAGGCATGTAATAGATATTGATTTAGATACAATTGATATCTAATTGATAATTAGATGGAAGAGAACATTAGACATCTCATTCCATTTTTGGATAGCTGTAACTTTTTTTTATAATAGCGTTTTATTTTTCAAAATACACGCAAAGATAGTTTTCATCCTTGAAAAATCTTGTGTTCCAAATTTTCTTTTTCCCTTCCTTTCCTTCCTGCTCACTAGACGACAAGTAATCCAGTATAGGTTAAACATGTACAATTCTTCTAAACAAATTTCCACATATTTCATGTTGCACAAGAAAAATCGTATCAAAGGAGAAAAAAAGCAAGCAAACAACAACAAAGGTGAAAATACTATGTTGTGATTCACATTCAATCCCCACTGCCTTCTTCTCTGGTTGCAGATGACTCTCTCCATCACAAATCTGTTGGAATTGGCCTGAATCACTTAATTGTTGAAAAGAGCCCATTCTATCATTACATACATTGTTGACCATTATATAATCTTCTTGTTGCTGTATATAGTATTCTCATGGTTCTACTCACTTCAGTTAGCATCAGTTCATGCAAGTCTCTTCAGGCCTTTCTAAAATCATCCTGTTGATTATTTGTCATAGAACAATAATATCCATTGCATTCATATACCATAACTTATTTCGTCATTCCCCAACTGATATGCATCTACTCAGTTTCCAATTCCTTGCCATTACAGTAAGGATTGCTGCAAACATTTTTGTACATGTGGATTCTTTTTCCTTTTTTATGACCTCTTTTGGGATACAGACTCGGTAGAGACATTGCTGGATGAAAGTGTATGTACAATTTTAATAGCCCTTTGGACATAGTTCTAAATTGAGGTAGCTCAATTTAGAGAATTCCCTCCTTACATCAACCCTATATCTGCCTCTTTGTAATTTCCACCCATTGTTCTGCTACCTAGGGATAAGTAGAATAAAACTTCTTTACATGATAGTTCTTCCAGTACTTAAAGTGTCATAGTTCCCTTAAGTCTTCTGTTCTCCAGCTTCTTCAACTGAGTTTCAGTCTCCTGTCTGATTGCTTTCCTTTAGACATTCTCCAATTTACCTGTCCTAAAATATGGTGCTTGGAACAGAATAGAATACTTTTCAGATGTGGTCTGACAAAGGCAAAACACAGTGGACACTAACATTTTATAAAACCCTCAGTTTTCCAGAAAAACTGCTGAATTGTTAAGTATGTGACTTAAATTTTAGGGCAGGTAAAAAGGGGAGAAGGAAGTATAAGTTAGGAGTAAAAAGTATTGGGGCCAAATGAGTAAAGTCCTTAAATGTTACATGAAAGTAGAATGATTTCATGACATTCTTTAGCCATGTTGTCAGAATTGAAGAAAGACACTACCAGAGATAGAAATGTGCAAGTTAGGTATGGTGGAAGAATGACGAAGATTTAGAAGGTTTTGTGGAAAGTAGAGTTTAAATAACTCATCATAGAGTCCTAGTGGAGTGGAGATTCATGGGCTAAATCAAGGAGGGACACAAACAAAAAACTAGGAAGGGGTAGATATATATATATATTAGAATGGGAATGGAGTATATATGGAGAGAGGAGTAGGAGAGGATGGGTAGGTCGGAATAGAGCTTAGGATGTTAGGAAATAGAAGTATAAAGATAATAAACTAGTTGGAAAAAAGGAAAATTTGGAACTTAGGGTCTTAAAGTTTGAACAGTTCTGGAGCATAATTCTGCTTGTAGGTACAGAAGAAAAAAAAAAGATCAGTAACAGAATTTCATTGCTACAAATCTATAATTCAAAGGTAAAAAATTTAATATAATTCATTCAGTCAAGTACAATAAAATTATCAAGATAATTAAGACATTTATTAAATTACTTTATGATAGGCATTGAGAAATAAAAACAAGCAAGCAAGGACAATCATTTATCTCAAGGAGTTTACATGCTATTAGGGGAAGTCATTACATGGGAAAGGGGAAATCAGAAAAGTGTAATGGAGAGGTGTTGGGGAAACATTGGCTTGACCTTTACCTGAAAGATAAGACAAAAAAGTTGAGAAACATAAACTGTTGACTTAAAGGTCAACTAATACCACCTTCTTTTAATCCTTCATTCTCAGGGTTTGACTGGGAAGACATTCCTGTCTCCAAGCTCACTCGAATTAGAGCAGTTTGCTTTGATTGACCTTGGGGAAGTACTTTGAAAATGTATACTGCAAAACTTCTTCCCAATATCTATAGATATAGACTAGGATTTTCTTAAATTGTTGCTACAGCATAATAGAATTGTATAACTAATTATAACTATAACTAATACTCTAGTATTAAGCTTGGAGTCAAGAAGACATGAATTCAAATCTGGCCTCAGACAGTCATTAAATTGTGTGCGACTCTGGACAAATCATTTAACCACATAATAAACTTGTATTTAAAAAAATAAAAATAAACTACTGTAGTAGCTTTAGATCCATTCCATCTCCTCTCTATCCCGCCATCCAAAATCTTACGATAATTTCTTTGGTATTAAAATTTCTGTAAATTTTACATTTTCCAACTTCACTGAATTGAGAAAGTCTCTCTAAGAAGAACTTCCTACTTTTAAGACAAGCTGTTCTTCTACTCCTAAAAAAGTAAATAAGCATTAAGGCTCCAGTAAATATGTAACTCAATAGTAATAATAATAGCTAACATTTATGTAGTGTCCAATTGTCCCAGACACTATACTAAGAATTTTATAAATGTTATCTTATTTGATAGTCACAATAATCCTGGGTTGCTAGGTGCTATATTTTTATTCTTATTTTACAGATGAGGAAATAGAAGCAAATAGGCTAATTGACTTGCCCAAGGTCACATAGTTGGTCTCTGACACATACTCTCTGAAGCTGAATTTGAGCTCAAATCTTCTTGTTTCCAAGCCTGGCACTGTACCCAGTGTTCTATTTAACTGCCTCCAATTAATTTAAGTGCTTTTTTTTTTTTTAACCTCATTAACTGTTTCACAGAGAGAGAGGCAAAGAAACTTAAAACTTATAAACTGCTGAGTAAATGAAGATATGTTGGAAATGAACATTAAACTATTCTCAAAAGATGTTGATGAGAAAATGGGATGATTATTAAGAACATCCATTAATATTTAGACACAGCTGTATTATAGTCCCTTCCTTACTACTTAATTTGCTAAATTCTGCTATCTCAGTTTACTCTATTCTGATTTATTTCAAGCTTTTTAGTGTTGGTGGAATGCTAGGCATTGGGGGAAGTGGACAAGAAGATGTAAAATACATACAAACACAAAGTAGTTTCTTTGGAAGGGGGCAGTAATAGCTGGAGGTGAGGCATCAAGTTGGACTTAATACTGAAGCTGAGCCTTGAAGAGGGCTAAAGACTAGGAATTCTTCAAAGCAAAGATCTGAATGTATTCTAAGCATTGGAGATATCCTGTGCAAAGACAAGGAGGTAGGAGATGTAGTTGTGTACAGGGAAAATGCTGGGATGAATAATTGTATAATAAATCTGGAAGGAGAATTTAGAGTCTGAAGGACTTGGTACCATACTGAGGAATTTGTGTTTAATCCTGAAATCCAGAGGAAGTTACTTGTCATACTTGAGTGATGTAATCAGACATGTGTCTTAAAAATATTACTTTTGGTTGTGGGATGGGGTGAGGAAAGGGAGCACAGAAAAGCAGGGTAGCTTTGAAAATGATGTGTTGAATTTATTGCATAGTGGTTTTTTTTGGTTTGCTTTTTCTAAACTGTCAATAGAAATTAAGGGTTTTATGTATGCATGAAAATTTTTTCTGTCCTTCTGTATTTAAGTTAAAAATGAATAAAAATAAAAGAAATATCACTTTGGCAGATGATGACTGATTGAATATGGGAAATACTAGAAGCAAAGAGACTGTTTTGGAATCTCTTGCAATATTGCATGTGATTGATAAAGATTCTAAGTATTCCGGAGCCTCTGTATACTGTAGGTGAAGGAAAGAGGGAATCGAGTTAATGTCAATCATTTTTAAAATGTAGGGAACTTATGGTGAATAGGCCTCTATATGTAACAAATTTGGATGTCACCTAGTAAGCACAAATTAGTGATTTCCTCCAACTTGTTTAACAAAATGTAAAAAGAAAAGGTGGATCTTGAGATCTGAAGTCATGATAAGCTAGGGTTGGAATTTGATAAGAAATGAGGAGTGATAGAACCAGAGGCAAAGGATTTGAGTGTAGAGAACAAGATATAGTTAAAGTTATTAATTATAGACTTGAGATTGGGAAGGGAGAAAAGAGTCAAATGTGATGAGAGCACTGAATTTGGAGTTGGAGGAATTGAATTAGAATGACCTTGTTTTGTATAACATTGGTCAAGTCACTTAAATCTCATTTTCTTCACATGTAAAACAAGAGAAACTAGTGTGCTTTTGAAAATTCTGTTGTATAAATTCTTTCCCTATTAAAATATAATCTCATGGAGAGCAGGTACCTTCTTATCTGTTTGTATCCCCAATACTTTGCACATAGTCATTACTTAATAAATGTTTTGTTCATTGAAGTCACTTCCAGCTCTAAATCTAATCCTGAAGTTGACTATTTGCAAGATGATGCAAATCTTGCAAATTTATGATGTTTCATCATAAAAATAATTGCAGATTATTTGCTAATGTCTGTTGCAGAGGACAAGGTGGGAGAGAAATCCATTCAAGAACTCTGTAACATCTTCCAAAAAAAAGGTGGGTATAGGAAAGGATGCAAACTCTCCCCCCCCTTTTTTTTTTTAAGGAAATACTGTTCAGAAGTGAAAACGGAAATCTTTCTAGATGAAAGTCTCATATCCCATAGATCATTAAAACTTGCTTTGTGAAATGAACTGGACATGGGGAATACCAAGTAACATTGACACTCCTAAATTGGTTGTCTTTGTAGAATCAGAGCACTGACTTGTTAAAGGACTAATACAAAACTAGAAGGAATAATAAAAAATAAGAAAAAGATGTGGCATGCAATTAAAATGATTCTAATGCTGATTTGTAACAAACTATTGATATTGAAGAAATGGAAGATGGAGAGAGGAATGAATACAAAGAAAAATTAGTACTATTGCTTTAAGTTTAATCAGTGTAAAAGTTAATTGTCATTATAAGACTAAAAGAAACTAGAAATTGCTGGTGACAGTAGAGGACAATATTGGCATATAAAAATAAGCTTGCTTTTGAAATCTTAATGCTAAGTATAGTAAAGGATCATGATGTTTGACATTCACTGGAATTAGGGGCACAGAACCCCTGAGAATATTAAAAGCTGTGAATAACTCTTGGCCCTACTCTAAATCTTTATTTGTAGTCATTCTGATCATATTTATTTAATACCCAAAATAAGTAAAATGGCACATTATTTCCACATTAAAAAGTTATAATTTCTGTGTGAGAGAAATTAGTATTTTGCACACTTTTTATAGTATAGAGTTCTTGAAGCATGTTTGAAAAGTTGAAGCAAGTACTTAATGGATTTCCTTCTACAAAAAGCACAAGATACAAGGATCATTGTGACTGAGACAAAGAAGAGGGATTCCCAAAGACAGTGCATTGTCTGTAGCTCTGAAACTTTTAATAAAATTCAACTCTAATTTATGAATGTATATTTATGGAAGCAGATGATAAAACATACTATTAATATACAGTATTTATGATGTACAAAATTTTTAAAAAGTTTTCTTTTCATGTGTGTATTGTCTGTGATTATCCACAGTACCTCAAATCTCCAAAAATTTCCATTTAATTGTTGATGGCCAACCCACAAATAAACAAAACCACAAATATAAAACCCTTGAATGTTGAGAAATGACTGTACTTCATAAAGCAGCTAGACACATTGGAGGGCGAATAAAATTAAATAGAGTTTGGCAAGGAACCTAATTAGACAGTTGTCTTGAGGGAATTTAAGAATTCAACTAGGAGGGTAACACATAAAGAGAAAATGGAAAAGATCTGTAAAAAATTTATAAAATATATATTTTTTGAAAACTTTTACCCTCAAGGACAACGAGCTTGTAGATTTAGATTGTAATTTCCAGCATGCTTCATGAGGGAGTAGAATAGATGAGGGGAAAAAGATGAAAACTGATGGACTAAACAGTATGAGCAGAGCAGGTTCACAGGAGGTCCTTGCTGCAGGTGATATCATTTTGTGAACTTTTCCCTTCAATTATCCCCCTTCTAATCTTCCACTCTTCTCTATCTTATCTCTTCTTTTTCATAACAAGCAAAAGCTAGTTTCATCATCTAAACTACTCACAGAGTAGCTGATTTCTAATAATTTTCTATAGAAATTTAGCATTGGAAGGTCCCTTCCAACCCTTCAGTGCCTAAGAAATAGTTATACAACCTATACTTAAAGATCTTCAAGGAAGGAAATCACACATTGCTTTCTACTTTTCTAGGGAATTTCTAGGAAAATTTTTTTTCAAGCATCAAACCTAAATTGACCTCTTGGTAACTTCTACCCATTATTTCTGTTTCCAATCTCTGGGACCAATCAGAATGAGTTTAATTCTTTTCATATGACAACTCTTCAAAGCCCTATTAATTATTTATCCTCTAGTAGTCCCGCTACTTACCTCACCTAGTAAGACTCTCTACAAGATAACCACGGTCTTTAATCCCTAAATTAGATGGTCTTTTTTTTTTTTTCTTTTAAAAAAAATTTAAAATTGTTTTACTTTTTTTTGGTTATACATGTACATTTACTTTTTTTTTTTTTTATTTTTTTTGCTGAGGCAATTGGGGTTAAGTGACTAGCCCAGGGTTACACAGCTAGGAAGTGTTAAGTATCTGAGGCCAGATTTGAATTTGTGTCCTGACTAAAGGGCTGTTCTAGTATATTTAACTTTTAAAATACACATTTCTTTATGAATCATGTTGGGAGAGAAGAATCAGAACAAAAGGGAAAAATCACAAGAGAGGAAAAAACAAAACAGAAAAAAGAAGTGAGTAGCATATTTTGTGTTTTACATTCAATCTCATAGTTCTTTTTCTGGTTGCAAATGGCATTTTCTATCCAAAGTTTATTGGGATTGCCTTGGATCACTGAAGCACTAAGAAGAACCAAGTCTTTCATTGTTGATCATTGCACAATCTTGCCATTACTATGTAAAATGTATTCTTGATTCTGCTTGTTTCGCTCAACATCAGTTGATGTAAATCTTTCCAGACCTTTTTAAAATCAGCTTGTTCATAATTTTTTATAGAACGAATATATTCCATTATGTTCATATGCCTCAACTTATTCAGCCCTTCCCCAATTGATGGGCATCTTCATTTTCTAATTCTTTGCTAAGATGGTCTTCTTACTCATCCTTGATCTCCTAGCAGCATTTGACACTCTTTTGACCATTTGCTTCTTCCAGGATGCTTTCTCATTCCTTGATTTTTGTCACAATAGAATTTTTTTCTTACATGCCTTCACAGTTCCTTCTGCTGTCTTACTATCTGTATCCTCTCACTGTGAATGCCCTCTAAAAGTTCTGTCCTGGATTTTCTTCTTTTCACTCTATATATCTTCTCCCTGTGAGCAGTTTCTAGTCCTGTGAGTTCAGTGATCATTTCTATACAGATGAGACATGGATTTATTAATATAGCCCTACTTTATCTCCTGAATTCCTGTGTTATTTCCCTAAATCCCATGTAGACATCTCAAACTCATTCAAAATGGAGCTCATCTCCCTTTCAGTTGTAGTCTTTCTTTAACCCTTCCCTATTTTTCTTGGCAAAACCATACTTCTAGTCATTGTTTCCAGAAAAAAAAAAATTAATTGGCTTTATTCTGCTTTGTTCATTCCTGCTTCATTGTTTCAGGGACTGAATCTTGTCAGTTTTACCTATTTAGCATCACTAGCATCCATGCTTTTCCTTCACTCTTTAATGGTCATGTTCCTAGTTCAGACTTTTCTCTTAAGTATTGGTAACAACCTCTTAATTGGAGTAGCCTGGTATAGTAAAAGGGAAGACTAGATTTAGAGCCCAAAGACTACTTCACATTCCAGCTCTGTGTGGCCTTAGTAAGCAGGATACTTAGACTTTTCCTTATATGTAAAATGAGAAGCTTAGGTGACTTCTATACTGATTCCAGCCTTCCTAGATAATTTGACATGTTCCCTTTAATGAATTCAGCCTTCTACCCAAATTGATATGCTTGCCAATCCCTGACGATTTGATTCCACTTTCTATATCTGTGGTAGAGATAAGATACTCTGTCTGAAATAAACTCCTTCTCCATCACTTCTGCCTTCTAGAATTCTTGGAGTCTTTCAAAACATAGCTCATTAAGACATGTTCTATGGGAAGTCTTTCCTGGTACCTTTAGTCTTTTTTGGAAGTCTTTCCTGGTACCTTTAGTCTTTTTTTTAACCTCTGTTTAGTGCCTATTTACATGTATTTTACTTTTTCCCTTCCTCCAGTAGAATGTCAACTTCTTTGTGGTTTGTTGTATCTTTGTATGTCCAGTGCCTAATTAAAGTTGAGGAACATCCCAATATTCAGAGTGAAAGTGTGTTGTGAAAGAGAACAAACTGTAACACATTGTAAATAAAATTAAGCAGAAGTAAGGTAAAGAATATCATCAGAAAAAAATGGGCTTATCATGTGCTAAGAGCCAATAATAATGTATAGATTTGTGTATATTCCATTGAGATTTGTGTAGTGTTGAAATAGCTGTTTAATATTTTTTCTCCAGTTACATGTAAAACTCATTTTTTACATTTGTTTTTAAAACTTTGAGTTTCAGATTCTCTTCCTTCCTCCCCACCACCTCACTGAGAAAGCACATGTGAAGTTATGCAAACATTTCCATAAAATCATTTTGTTAAAGAATACATAGTCCTCCCCCCAAAAAACACTCAATAAAAATAAAGTTTTTAAAAATGTGCTTTATTCTGTATTATTGTGGAGATATTTCTTTTTTTTTATTTTTTATTTAATAGCCTTTTATTTACAGGTTATATGTATGGGTAATTTTACAGCATTAACAATTGCCAAACCTCTTGTTCCAATTTTTCACCTCTTGCCACCCACCTCCTCCCCCAGATGGCAGGATGACCAGTAGATGTTAAATATATTAAAATATAAATTAGATACACAATAAGTATACATGACCAAACTGTTATTTTGCTGTACAAAAAGAAAAAGAATCAGACTCTGAAATATTGTACAATTAGCTTGTGAAGGAAATAAAAAATGCAGGTGGGCAAAAATAGAGGGATGGGAATTCAATGTAATGGTTTTTAGTCATCTCCCAGAGTTCTTTCTCTGGGCGTAGCTGGTTCAGTTCATTACTGCTCCATTGGAAATGATTTGGTTGATCTCATTGCTGAGGATGGCCAGGGCCATCAGAACTGGTCATCATATAGTATTTTTTTTTTTTTTTTATTTAATAGCCTTTTATTTACAGGTTATATGTATGGGTAACTTTACAGCATTAACAATTGCCAAACCTCTTGTTCCAATTTTTCACCTCTTGCCACCCACCTCCTCCCCCAGATGGCAGGATGACCAGTAGATGTTAAATATATTAAAATATAAATTAGATACACAATAAGTATACATGACCAAACTGTTATTTTGCTGTACAAAAAGAAAAAGAATCAGACTCTGAAATATTGTACAATTAGCTTGTGAAGGAAATAAAAAATGCAGGTGGGCAAAAATAGAGGGATGGGAATTCAATGTAATGGTTTTTAGTCATCTCCCAGAGTTCTTTCTCTGGGCGTAGCTGGTTCAGTTCATTACTGCTCCATTGGAAATGATTTGGTTGATCTCATTGCTTGAGGATGGCCAGGGCCATCAGAACTGGTCATCATATAGTATTTGTTGTTGAAGTATATAATGATCTCCTGGTCCTGCTCATTTCACTCAGCATCAGTTCGTGTAAGTCTCTCCAGGCCTTTCTGAAATCCCTGTTGGTCATTTCTTACAGAACAGTAATATTCCATAATTTTCATATACCACAATTTATTCAGCCATTCTCCAACTGATGGACATCCATTCAGTTTCCAGTTTCTAGCCACTACAAAAAGGGCTGCCACAAACATTCGTGCACATACAGGTCCCTTTCCCTTCTTTATAATCTCTTTGGGATATAATCCCAGTAGTAACACTGCTGGATCAAAGGGTATGCACAGTTTGATAACTTTTTGAGCATCATCATATAGTATTGTTGTTGAAGTATATAATGATCTCCTGGTCCTGCTCATTTCACTCAGCATCAGTTCGTGTAAGTCTCTATTGTGGAGATATTTCAAAGAAAGCCCTAATCCTATTGAGGTAGACCTCATGTGGCATATATTTTTATGTATAATAATGGTTTGCCAGCTTTTTCTGAAATCAGCCTGCTTATTTCTTATATAACTATTTCAAAACATTCATATGCCATAACTTATTCAGCCATTCCACAAGTAAGGGGCATACACTCAATTTCCATTTCCTTGACTGTATAAAAGTGGGGGAAAATGCACACACAAACACAAGTGTCAGTGAAGAATCTTGATAGTTACTGAAAATCCAATGCCGTTTCCATCATAATATAATTGTCACAGCTTTTTTTTCCTCTCAATATTTTTTTTTTCCAATTACATGTAAAGATAATTTTAAGCATTTTTGTAAGATTTTGAGTTTCAAATTTTTTCTCTCTTCCTCTCTTATCTCCCTCTCCTCAAGATAGTAAACAATCTGATATAGGTTATACATGTACAGTTATTTTAAACATATTTCCTATTTGTCATGTTGTGAAAGAAAAATCGGCTCAAAAAGGAAAAAAAAAGTATGAGAAAGAAAAAGGAAAAAAAGGTGAAAATAGAATGCTTTAATCAGCATTCAATCTCCATAATTCTTCTGGATATGGATGGCATTTTCCATCCCAAGTCTATTGGGAATTGTCTTGGATTGCTGTATTGCTGAATAGAGCTAAGTCTATCATAGATGATCATCATAATCTTGCTTTTACAGAATCTGCACAGTGTCTTTTGGTTCTGTTCACTTCACTCAGCATCAATTCATGTAAATCTTCCCAGGCTTTTCTAAAATTAGCCTGTTCATCATTTCTTATAGAAGAGTAATTATTCTATTACATCCATATACCATAACTTGTTCAGCCATTCCCCAATTGATGGATAGCCCATGTGGCATAATTTTGAGAGGGAATAAACTCACATGATTAGAAGTAAGGGATCAGTTAGATTCTGCTTTGCTTGAGTACCCGGCATAGGTGAAATTAGAGATGCATCAGACAAGTCACTGTAAACTGCTGGTTCCCTTTCTTATTTTCTCTGTTCCTAGTGTTGTTCTTCCTCTTATTGACTTCTGTGAAGCTAGAATAGTGTCCTGTCTCCCCCCAATCACACTTCTGAATTTACTTGTTTTATTCCTCCATGTTTTAAAATTTCATGTTCTTTATCTTCTGTTCATTGTGACCTCTAGAATGCTCTTGATAATTTTGTTATGAATGCTGGAAATAAGTTTTGATTTTTCAAAACTAGAGAAAACCGGGAATCATGATTTTGGGGAATAGGGGGAAAAGAGTGCTGTAGAGAATATAAGGGTAAGCATGACAAATTGTGAGGATAAAATAATTAAATTTTACCTTCTGTTTCCTTGTTCTTAAGTGTATTAGGTTTCTTGGATCACACTTTGAACAGGAAAATACTTCTATTTATAGATGAGGAAATTGAGGCTGAGAGAAATAAAGGTAAAAAGCATAGCCAGAATTGAAATGGAGGTTCCCTAGTGCCAAATCCAGTACCTTTTCTATTTTATTCTTTGTCAGAATACTTTAACCCTTAGATTGTTGTACTTCATACTCTGGATATCTGCCTTAGTTTTAACCACTGAAATTGTCCTTTAAACAATTCCTTAATGCAAATCCATCTCCAAATATTTTTAAAAATTACTTTGCATTATCACAATTTGAATTAACATAATCTTCCAGGTCAGATGTAGTTATAGTGAGCTCAGTGGATGTCAGAATTATATAGATTATACTGAAATTTATTTCATAGAATGCAAATTAAATGATCTGTTTAACACTGTTTTGTTCTTTTGAGTTTTGTAGTTGTATTCTAATGTAATGGGAATTGACCTGTATCTGGAAGAATAGTATTGTTGCAAAGGAAATTTATGATGGCATTTCTTTTAGCCAGAAAACAATTAGAAGACAGTAAAACAGTGCATAAAATAAATCACCTAAAAGTAGAGAAAAAAATCAAGTGGAATTTGTATGTGCTTGTGGAAACTTCTTTGGGTAATACAGCTTTGAAAATCATGCCTCCCTCTTTTTATAATATGCAAATATGCAAGAAGGGACTTATTTTAAAAGAACAAAAGAGATAATTTTCTGTTCATTTTTGGCCTGTATGATGTAACAAGGAGTCCTCAATCAGGGGCATCTCACACTTTGAAAAGCCTTTCAGTCTTCTGTGAAGAATATATATTCAAATGGGGAATAAGTACTGTATTTGTGATTTTGTTAATAATTAGGAACTCCTAGATGAAGAAAATCCCTCTGTCAATGCAGGGCAGCATCTCCTCAGCAATTCAGAAGAGATTCTTAGAGATTTGCCTAGAGTGCTAAATTGTTAAGTGATTTGCCTGGGGTTACGTAACATATATCAGAAATCAGACATTATTCCAGGTCTTCTAGACTGTGAAGTCAGCTTTCTATTCCCTACTCCAGACTTTTACAGTAGAGAAAAGACATAAGAAACCATGAGAGAGAGCTTCACATAGGAGGTGCTAAGTGCATTGCTACAATGATTGAGAGTCGGAGTTATGTTTAGGAAAGTTTTTAAAAGGTTTATTGAACTTGAGTGAGTCAACAAACATGGTTTTTAAATCCCAGACTGTCATTAGTCACCTGGGCCTTTAGACAAGTTAATTAACTAGACCTTCAGTTTACCTATATGTATAAAGATAATTGTCTTAAGAATGTGATGAAGATACATTGAGATAATTAAAAAAGCATAATAGTGTGATAATAAAATAATGCTAAGAAAACCTGCATGGCTCAGTAGATAAAGTTCTGGGCCTTGAGTCAGGAAGGCCCAATTTCATGAGTTCAGATCTGGCCTCAGATGTTCACCAGCTGTATTTTTCTGGGCAAGTCATTTAACCCTATTTCTTTTAGTTCCTAATCTATAAAATGAGCCAGAGAAAGAAATGGCAAAGCACTGCAGCATCTCTGTCAAGAAAACTTTATTTTTTTTTATTATAGCTTTTTATTTACAAAACATATGCATGGGTAATTTTTAAACATTGACCCTTGCAAAACTTTTTGTTCCAACTTTTCCTCTTCTTCCCCCATCCCTCTCCCCTAGATGGCAGGTAATCCAATACATGCTAAATATGTTAAAGTATATGTTAATTCCAATATATGTATATTGTATGTATACATGTATATCCTGCTGCACAAGAAAAATTGGATCTAAAAAGAAAGAAAAAAACCTGAGAAGGAAAACAAAAATGTAAGCAAACAATAACAGAAAGAGTGTAAATGCTATGTTGTGGTCCACACTCATTTCCCATAGTAATCTCTTTGGGTGTAGCTGATTCTCTTCATTACTGAACAATTGGAACTGATTTGAATCATCTCATTGTTGAAGAGAGCCACATCCATCAGAGTTGATCATCGTATGATATTGTTGCCATGTATAATGAGCTCCTGGTTCTGCTCATTTCACTTATCATATGTCTCTCTAAACCTCTCTGAAATCATCCTGCTGATCATTTCTTATAGAACAATAATATACCACAATATTATATTAATTATTATACCACAGTTTATTCGGCCATTCTCCAATTGATGGGCTTCCATTCAATTTCCACTTTCTAGCCACTACAAAAAGGGCTGCCACAAACATTTGCACATGTGGGTCCCTTTCCCTGCCAAGAAAACTTTAAATGGGGTCACAAGGAATCAGATCTGACAAACAATTGGACGAAAAGAAAACATCATTACTCTTTCTCATAACTTCTGCATCTCCAACTTCCTTTGGTGTCTTTGACTGTCTTCTGCTCCAGAAGATAAGTCTTCTTTTATCATTGACTCCTTTCTTTTTTGTGTACTTTTCCAGAATTGATTCTGACTATGTCAGTGAGTCAGATCTTTGATCTTTAGTTGATTATCTCACCTGAATTCTAATTTCCTATTAACCTATTCATAGGGTATATCTTAGATGTCCTGTCTTTAGTTTAAACTCATTATGGCCCAAACTGAATTTATTCCCTACTCAAATTTGGATCCTTTTCTCAGCTTCTCATATGTAAGTGGCACTGTTATTTCCCCTTTAAATGACTCAAAAACCCTAATTTCGTCTGATTCATTTTCTTTCATCTTATATATTTAGTTAATAGATTTTTTTTGATTCTTGAATTTTCCCTATTTTTCTATTGATATTTCTCATCAATTCAGATCTAGAAATAGTATTTGTTTCATTTAATGTTATTTTTATTGTATGTTTAAGATCTGTGTAGGTATTCTAAATATTGAAACACATTCCTGACTTTATCTGAAATCAAGTAGCCTTCGAAGATCAGAACCTAGTATGTTCATTGTCTTCTACATGTTGGTGTCAAAATTACTTTAGCAGAAACCTAATCAGCTTAGCCTTCTCCTATAACTACGAACTTCTAAGTTCCAGTGATCCACCAATCTCCCCAGTAGTGAGGATTACATGTAAGTAATGCCCCCTATCCACTTCCTGAGCAGAGGCTATTGGGATGCATAAGGAGAAGTGAATTGGTCCAGCTTGGAAAAATAGTATACAGATTACAGCTTTCTTCCTGATCAGTTTTAGAATAGGCTTGTGGGTGGACATTGGACTTCTAGCCTGAGCAAGAAAGGAATATCTAGTCTTAAATGGCTTAATTTATTTAGAATACTCAGTTTTTTAGAAATAACCACCAAATGTGCAAGTTGTAGAAGGAATTTTTTTTGTCATAATTATGCTTTATTTTTTATTATCACTGAGAAAAAAGGCAAGTTATTCTTTTAGCTTAATAAGAAATCCAGTGTTTTACAATAATGAAAAAGTGATCCACAATTTGCCCCCATATCATCACATAATTTTTTGCAAAGAGCTTTCCTTTTAATGGATTGCTTTCTCTAAAGGGATTTTCTAAAACTTGAAAAACTTTTTATAGCCTTTTACTCATATTTTTCATTGTGAAGGATATACATTCTTAAAGTATTCTTTTTAGGACCTGCATTTTGTCCGTATGTTGAATATGTTTCACAAAATACAGTCCTCCCATGTTAGATAACTTTTGAAAAATCTTTAATTACATTGAAATTTTATCTTGAATCACTGCCATTAATAGAATTTTTATTAAAGGCAGTGACTCAAGATAAAATTTTCCATCTCAGTTTTAATATACATATGTAGCCAAATAAGCACCAGTGCCTATTTCTTTATCCCCTTGCAGTGCAAACTAGAAATATAGTCTTTTTTCAGTTAATTGGTTGTAAAGATCTTTGGATATAATGGAAATGATCCTTACTATCTTAATTACCTACAAATGGAATATTGTTAGTTACAGGGAACACCAGTGTTTCTATAATGAAATGATTAGCACTTAGCATTTCAATAAGCAACCTTATAAGCTGAAAGCAGTCTATTTTGTCACTTATTTTTTTGAGAAGTATGTTTTTGCTTATTGAAAACATTTAATTTTTTTGATTGAAAAATTAATTATTTTGCCCATGAACCATTCATTTATGTCTTCAGGATGTTTTCATTTGGTATATTTCATGCTATTTACAGCTTAAGTGGAAGCAAATATGGTGATCTTTCCTCTCCATAATAATATTTTTAAGTCCCTATGATGCATAAGACAATAAATCGAAGTAAATCTTTTTCTTTGCTTTGTTTATTACTTAAATCTTTTTTTGCTTTGTGTTTATTTTTACTACTTAAAGCTGCTTTTATTATCTTTGTACTAATTATAACTGTTTCAGTGGAATATCTCTTCAAACCAATTATGTATTACAAAAGAATATTTACTTAAGAAATTAGACATTGGAAAGTATAAATGCTTTTTAACAAACAGCATGTTTTATAGAGGCAGCATAACATAGTAGGAGAGGACTAGCTGTGGAGGTAGGAAAATCTGGGTTCAAGTTCTTCCTCTGACATACTGGCTTAGAGATTCTTCTCATATGACATTTCAGTGTTTCAGTAGTTCTGTAAGCAAATAATTTGAAAGGAAGATATTGCTCTTCAATGGTAGAGGGGATTTAGTCACCTCAGAATAAGCCACACCAATGAAAATACAACTCCAGTCCCTGTTGCTATTTTTTTTTAATGTCTATTTCTTCATCTGTAAAATGATGGAGCTTCTGTCATTCTTTGAAGAAAATAATTCTGTTTTCCTAGGTAGGATATAGACTGTAGAGCTCTCCACGTATAGCTGCCCCATCTATCAAGCCTTATTTCCCATTGCTCTCCACTGTATGCTGTCTCATTTGTGCTGACCTTTAAACAACACTGCATTTGCTTCCCACTTTTACCGTTTTTTTGAAGAATTCCTGGTGTTTTGCATGTAGTAGTGGCATTTAGTATAGTTTAGGGATAACTGATTTCATAATACAGTAGGACTAGAGCCACTTAGAACTAAGCTAGACAAAAATAACTCCCTCTAGAGCTTTTGTTTCTGCCTAGTTGAATATAAACAGGACAGTCCAAACCACAACTGAGTGGTTTATCTTCCCTATCTATGATCCTTTGTCCCTCTAGGCTGACTATTATTCCTTATTCCTTCTGATTTGTATTACTGACATACTCTAGAACCTGGAATCTCTACATCTCATTAAAATAGTCCTATGTAGAGTATCCACTCTTACTTTCCTATTCCCATTTTTTAAAATTTCTATTTGATTACAGTAATAACCTCACATGAACACGGCATGTTAAGCTTTGCAAATGTATTCTTCATAATAGTACTGTCAAGTAGATAATATAAAAATATATATTTTTAAAGTAGAATAGGATCATAAGTCTTATGCCCCTCCCCTCCATCTCATACTGGTCCTATTTTGTTCGGGGATATATGTGACATAATAGTTGTTACATTTAACAATATTTTCCTATTTTATCACTCTTACTTGACATGGAACATGTCCCGCTTTTTATTTCTAGTTAGGAGATTTGTGATAAAGAATTATATAACTGAGCAGGTAGGTGGCGCAGAGGATAGAACACCAGCCCTGAAGTCAGGAGGACCTGAGTTCACATCTGGTCTCTGACACTTAACATTTCCTAGCAATTCTAGGCAGGATATTTAACCCCAGTTGCCTCAGCAAAGAAAAAAATAAATAAATACACATACACACACACACACACACATGTATAATTTCAAATTTAGTAAAGGGACTTAAGTAGCTATCTTGTCTGATTCCACCATTCTACATCATGTCTAAATTGCTTATCCAATGTCTGGTTGAGGATCTGTAGTGGTCAAGAAATCATTTTTCTTCTCTTACCTCAACAATCCATGCCATTTTAAATACCTATCATTGTTACTAAGTTTTTTTTTTTTTTTTTGGTTTCCTCCCTCCCTCCCTCTTTTCTTTTTTTCCTATAACTTTTTTTTTGCTTTAGCTTCTTCCCAATTTTATTTTGCATTCTACAATATATTTTGTTCATATACTTTGTTCACCTTGCTTTTTTTTTAATATTAAATTTGGACTTTTATTACTGTAATTTTGAAACTTCTAGTACCCTTTTGTTACTATAATATCTGCATATACTGTGCTTGGGTTGAGCAGCCTTTTTTCCATTTACTATCTTATATCCATAGGACCTCTTAAATTTCATGCATTATTTTCTGAAAAGATTTATTGTATATTTGGAATGCATATTTTTCAATTTCTTATGCAAGTTTTGCCTTTGAATATACAAATTGATTGAGATTTTAATCACATTTTCCTATGTCATGTCTCAAATTTGACTGAGATTTGGCTTCATATAGTAAATTTCCTCACATATATGTATTTCCTCTTTTGAAATACAAGTGTTTTTAAGGTGATTAAAACAATTTTAATTTTAAAAATATTTTTGTTGACTTCTTTAAAAAATTATTCCATTCAGGGGCAGTTAGGTGGTGCAGTGGATAGAGCACCAGCCCTGAAGTCAGAAGGACCTGAGTTCAAATGTGGCCCCAGACACTTAACACTTCCTGGATGTGTGACCCTGGGCAAGTCACTTAACCCCCTTGCCTCAGGGGAAAAAAAAGGTGTGAATGATGAAAACTATCTTTGCATGTATTTGAAAAAATAAAATGCTCTTATTTAAAAAAAATCTTATGTTCTCTACATTTGGAGCAGCTAGGTAGTACAGTGATTAGAGCACCAGCCCTGAAGTCAGGAGAACCTGAGTTCAAATCTGGCCTTGGATACTAGCTGTGTGACCTTGGGCGAGTCACTTAACCCTAATTAATTCAGCAAAAACAAAAAAAACTCAAAACATTCCATTCATTTCTGAATATTGAAACTTCCCCTACCCTACTTAGGAAGCTGTCCCTTGTAACACATAATTTTCTCTTTTCTCATTCTTCTTAACCTTCTGTATTTGACACTATTGACCACTCTCTTTTCTTAGCTGCACTTTTCCTCTCTGGATTTTTATTACACTATTCTCCTGGTTCTCTTTATTCTTTTGGCTCCTTCTCATCACTTTTGCTGGTACATTATTGCCATTATTGCTCTTCAAAGCTCTGACCTATATACTCTTTGGGTTACCTTATCAGCTTCCATGAGTTTAATGATCATTTCTTAAGGGGACTCATAGACTGAAAGTTTCAGTTCTATAGTAACAACTGTCTAGTTGGCATTTCAAACCGAACGTCCTGTAGACAAAATAATCAGCATGTACAGAACAGAACTCATTATCTTTCTTATAAAACTCACCTATCATAATTCTTCCTGTCTCTCTGGCTTAATTTTATTATTCTAGACTCCATGTCCGTCACTGCTCATATTCAGTCGGTTATCAAATGATGCCATTTTACCTCTAAAAGTATTGTATATCTGCCCCTTTCTTTCTATTTATGTGGTCACCACCTTAGCTAGAACTTTCATCACTTCTCACCTAGATTATTATATCACATCTCTTCACACAATTTCCAAAGTGGATTTCCATAAATATATGATTTAGTAACTTTCTGTTGTCTTTAGGATATAAGATAAACTCTAGTTATTACAGTCTTTTGCAACTTTATCCCAACCTACCCATTGTCCCCAATTTACTCATTATACGTTACTAATTCCTTTCTCATAGTTTGTGAGAAATATTCTTCTGGAGCTCTTTCCCTCTCCCCTGCTCCCCCTCCCCTCCTTCAGGGCCAATCTTACTAATTAATTTATATAGCAAGCTATCTATACCCAGAGAGAGGACTGAATGAATTGAGTGTGGATCATGACATAACATTTTCACTTTTTTTTGTTTTTTGGTTGCATTTTTTTTTCTTTTTGATCTGATTTTTCTTGTGCAGCATGATAATTGTATAAATATGTATACATATATTGGATTTAACACATTTTTGAAAACATGTTTACATATATTGAATCACTTGCCATCTAGGGGAAGGGGGCCAGAAAAAGGGGGGGAAATTTGGAACACAAGGATTTTGCAAGGGTCAGTGTTGAAAAATCCATGCAAATATGTTTTGAAAATAAAAATCTTTAATAAATTAAAAAAAATCAAAAATTATAAGATTACATAGTTTTTCTCATTTTTCGTTTGTCATAGCCATATATGTTATTTTCTTGGTTCTTATTTTTATTTTTCACTTGTAAACTAATTCACTAATGCACTAATTCATTCAAGTTTCCCTAAGCTTTTCTTAATTCTTCATATTTTTCATTCCTTATGATATAATATCAATTACATGAAATTCACAATATATTTAATCATTCCCCAATCACCAAAGGGAGGAAGAGAAGAAAGGGGAAAGAGGAACAAGTATTAAGTGCCTTTTATGTGTCAGACATTATTCTAAGTGCTTTACAAATATTTCATTTGATTTTGAGGTAGATAACAATTATTATTCCCATTTTATAAGTTGAAGAAAAGGAGACAGACAAGAGTTAAATGGCTTGCTTAGAATCACACAACTAATGTGGGACCAGATTATTTCTCAGGTCTTCATGATTCCTGTTCTTGAAGTGTATACATGGTACATTGGATATCACTGGTTATTTACTTTATTTACTACCACAAAAAGTAGTACTATAAATATTTTGCTTTATAAGGGAACTTGCTTTTTGTCATTGCTCTCTAGCTGTGGGATCTCTTCAGTCAGAGGGTACATACTTGGTAGTCACTCTTTGTTGGCATAATTTCAAATGACTTTCCTTAATTCACAGCTCCACTGATAATATGTCTAGTTTCCCATGGCCCTGACAATGTTTATAATTTTAATATTGGCTGATTTCAGTTCTTAATGATCTTGGAGTTCCTGTTTTTGAAATAAAGTTAACTCAGCATAGTTGTATTATGTCATACTAAAGTTAATTTTTTCCTTAATTGCCATTTAAATCTAGTATTAAACTCTAAATATTTTTGGTCCTATAAGGAACTCAAAAGAATCAGTTGTTTGTTTCCTTGTCCACAAAGATCTTAGTATTGGGATTACAACATACATACATTTAATTCAACAAACATTAAGCACCTACTATATGGAATGGTGTGTTGGGCACTAGAGTTTAAAAAGGTTTGATAAGGCAAATAGCTCATTAAACACACAATCTTTGAAATAGATATTCAAGCACTAAAATGCGTGGTGCTGAAAACTGCTTTGGAAGTTTGGAAAATAAGAGAACTGTGGTTATAATATCTGAGACTTAATGGGAGATTTGATCTGTTTTTTTTTTTTTTAATAGCTTTTTATTGACAAAACATATACATGGGTAAATTTTGGACATTGACCCTTGCAAAAATGTCTGTTCCAACTTTTCCCCTCCTTCCTTTTACCCCCTGCCCTAGATGGCAGGTAGTTCCATACATGTTAAATATGTTAAAGTATATGTTAAATACAATATATGAATACAAATTTATACAGTTGTCTTGCTACACAAGAAAAATCGGATTTAGAAAGAAAGTAAAAATAATTTGGGAAGAAAAACAAAAATGCTGGGCAAAATATTTTTCCATTCCAAAAGTATTTTCCTAGATTTTTTTTAACTTTTTAATTTGCTCTAAAGATGTTTACAACAGCCCTCTTCCTCCTTTCATTGTGAGTTATTAATTTTTATATAGCCTTGTGTTTCATTAATAATACACAAATTTTTGTTAGAATAATTTCCAAATATTGTATGGTGGATTTTATAGTTCTGAATGAGTACCTTAAGATTGGCATTGTTGATTGTTTTAAACTTGTTCTCCCCATTTAGCTTGAATTTCAGGATACCAAGAAGTAGTTTAGTATATTCAATTATAAGTTTCTCTTTGATGTCTTAATATATAAATATTTTGCTTAGAAGAGACAGAGCTGTAAAAATCTTCATCTATGATTCATTGGTAATCTTTGAATTCAAATTCAAAACCTTTAGCTTTTACTTTTCCTTGAAGCATTTTAAGAATTTTACACTTACATGCTAGAATCACTGAAAGACATCCTTAAAACATAAAGTTAAACAACTTAGAGAAATTCCTTTGGCATTAGGAAACATTACTTCACATGGCAATAACAAATACATGCTATTGGATTTGTCAAAAGTAATTAAAAGTAGGTTACCTCCAGATGGAGTTTACAAAATAACTAAGATCCAAACTTATATAATTGGGGAAAGATGCATGTCCTGGTTTAATTTGGCGTTTAAGTGGAAACAAAGTTTGTAAAAGGTAGAAAGTGTGTTATGGGGTTTGTGTAAAGTAAGGAGAGGGACTTTTAGTGACAGGGGTTTTAACCTTTTTGGTTGTGTTCAGTGGACCCCTTTGGTAGTCTGATGAAATTTATGGACCCCTGATCAGAATAACCTTATTAAATGATTTTAAATCAATAAAATAACGTACTTAGAAATACAAAGGAAACCAATTATGTTGACGTGTAATTACTAATTTTTTTTAAGTTCATCCACCTCAGAGGGAAGAAATCTAGCACAGGGATATGAATGATCTGATAGGCAAGGGGGTTTCCAGGGATCTTGGATGTTCTTCCTGCCCATGGCAGAAGAATTAGACCTAAGTTTCACCAGTTATAAAATAACTGGTTTTAAAATAATGGGGACGTTGAATAAAAGTGACCATTTTGTTTTAGGATCTGTTAAAAGAAGAAGAAAGTTGGACATAGCCTGATCAGTGTCTTAAGACTATGGAAGAGAAAATATTTTTATAAGGACCAGAGATAGGATAGTTTAGGATTTCATGGTCAGTAGTCAATAAGTATGTATTTTTAGCATCTGTTATGCGCCAGAACTGTATTAAGTGCTGGAGATACAAATATGAAAAAGAGAACGAGAGCCCCTGCCCTGAAGGAGCTAACGATCTAATAGAGGAAGACAACACAAAAGAAAGTGGAAAAGAAGGGGGAAATCAAGGGACAGGAGGCTGTCATGTTGGACAAAGGCAAAGAAATTCAAAATTAAATATTTCTAAGTAGGAAATGATGAGGTGTTGAGGTCTAAAATACCACTGGGCAAGCTGGTCTGGATGAGCTTAGGGAACTCTCACTAATGAAACTGAAGACACAAGGAAATAGTTTTGAAAGTTGGAAGAGTCACATTAACCAACTTGGACTTTTAAAAATGTATTCAGAAAATAACTACAAGTTTAAGCAAAAGAAAATGATGACAAAAACATGTTCTATAGAAGACAGTTTCAATACCACTAAAGCTCAGCATGGCCTGAAGCCATGAAAGTTAAGAAAAACTTTAAAAAAGAAAGAAAAGTTAAGGACCACAAAAAGCTGATTTGCTTTTTTTAGTTATTGTGTTTTGTTTTGTTTTTAAAGGAAGATCAAAGGAAGCTATAGTATTATGTAGTGAAAAGAGCCCTAGATTTGGAATCACAGCACCTAGGTTCACTTTCCATCTCTACTACTTTTATGATTTGTGTGACATCAGACAAGTTATTTGACCTTTCTAAGTTTGTTTATTCATCTGTAAAATACTGGTTTTGGTTGGATGCCCTTAGATCCCCTCATTTCTAGATTTGTGAAACTATATGAAATCTTAAAAAGAGTTTTGAAATAAGTTTTAAAATCTAAAGGAATGCTTCAGAGGGCCAATAATTTGGATTATGTTTTCTGTTGCTATTTTGAGAAAGTAAAATAAAGTAAAATAAAATGTAATAAGCTTGAAGCAATTTTTATTTCCCATCCTTAAGTTTATATTATGCTTACAAAATAAAAGTTCAGTAGTGAAGGATGAGGGAATATGTTGCATTTATACTTTGTTTTATTTTAGAAGTAATTCCACATTCATCTCTTTCTGTCCCCTTTCATTTTGCTATACCATCTAAGTCTTTGAAAGATACTTTATATTAGGAATATATTCTAAAACAGATGTTCTTGTTAGGTAGCTTAGAGGCTTTTGAGAGTGAAATATTTCTGTTCTGTAGAAATTTTTACATATTACATTTGGTTGAAAAACAGATAAATGAATCATTTCTTCTTATAGCTCTTCCCTGGGACTTTGGTAATGGCTTTTTAAATAGAACCCTGTATTTAAATGGCTACAGAAGTATTTCTTTAAAAGCCTTCTTAAATTTCTTCATTTTCACTTAACTGAATGCCATTCCCTTTAGGAAAAGAATTCTTAATCTTTTTTGTGTCATGGAGTGTTCTGGAAGTCAGGTGAAACTTTTTGGACTTAATTTATGGTTAAGAATCTCTGGTCTAAAGCTGGTTGAGTGGTCAGTTTATCTTAACCTTGCCACTGCAACAACAAGCCTAACAAAGTAGAATGTGAAATAATTTTTCAAACATGAAGATTATATCTTTGAGTGAACTGTTAAATTCTTTATAAACAGATCTCTGTCTTAGAGATGAAGCATTATTGTTTATAAATTGAAAGATATTTGGTAGTAATATTTCCTAAGGTATTTTGAATTAAGTTTGCTTCCCTTTGTTTTTCATTATTTTTTCCTTATTGCAATGTTAGATTTATAAAATACCTGGTTAAAATACTTGGAGAGCCAAGGACTCGCATTGTGGCAAAGTGTAATTCATAATCTGTTCTTTTTTTTGTATGACTTAGGGCAAATTATTTAGGTTGTTATGAATTAAGAGGAAGGTACATAAGCAATCATCTAGTGCAGCCTTTGTTAATGAGGAAACACTCATTTCTCTAGACTATTCCCTAATGTCTAAAAGAGACCTTTGATAACATGATGTTGATGACAACAACTTTGAATTGAAGTCTTCATTTGAAGCAAATTAAAGATAGGTTTTTGAAAGGTAATGTTTAACATATACATCCCTAATCTTTAGAAGATTGGACTCTTTTAGATGGAAATGTGTATATAAAAGTGATTACCCTGTCAATGTACTTGCTAACTTTAATATGGTATTTATGTACCATATTAAAAAACCAATTGAATTTTTATTTATCTATTGGACAGATTTCATGAGAAATTAGTGACTGTAGACTAATAAATCTAATGGGTTAATTTTTCCTCAAACCAAATATTTGTTGGTAATCTTTGAGTATTTTTTAAAAATACTTTTGGGGGGGGTTATTATAGCTTTTTGTTTACAATAAAAATACTTTTGACAAGATACCTTAAAAATTCATTTAACAATGTACCATTTAGAATGCTACAATAAATCATTTGGATTTAAGTTACTAAGTTGCTTTGTTATTGGCGTTCTATCCCAGTGCATATTACTTTGTATATATTTTGGATATGCTTTGTATTTACTGATGACTATTTAAATTCAAATCGCCATTTCCAATCTCCAAATAGCAGTAGAATTTAAGTTTGAAAGCAAGGATGATGATGGTGATTCTTTGTATCCCTCACACAGTTTCTGATACATAGTAAATGCTTGATAAAATGTTTATTGAATTGAACCCAATAATAAAAATGTAACATATCCCCAAATGTGCTCATTCATCTTCTCTCCTAAAATCACTTCTTGTTGCCTGTTTCTGCCATGACTACCACCAACCCATCAATAAATGCTAAAACAAAACTTATCTTTTTTATATCTTTTCCTTCTTAAATCTCTATTCCCTTGTGTTGTTAATTTTTCTTTCTTAATATCTGAATGTTCTTTTCTTTCACATCATCCAACTCTACTGTAATTCAGGACTTCATTTCTGTTGCCTTGAATTTTTGTAGTAGCCTCTTGAGAGAATTGCCTTTTATACATGTAACAAATCTTACACACAGATGCCAGATTAATTTTTTTTGTTATTTTTTTAAATTAAAGCTTTTTATTTTCAAAACATATGCATGGATAATTTTTCAACAATGACACTTGCAAAATCTTCTGTTCCTAATTTTCCCCTTCTCCCTATCCCCTCCCCTAGATGGCAAGTAATCCAATATATGTTAAAACATGTTAAATCCAATATATGTATACATATTTATATAATTATCATCCTGCACAAGAAAAATCAGATCAAAAAGAAAAAAAGTGAAAAAGAAAACAAAATAAAAGCAAACAACAAAAAGGGGTGAAAATGCTATGTTGTGATTTACCCTCGGTTCCCACAGTCCTCTCTCTGGGTAGAGATGGCTCTCTTCTTCACAAGATCATTGGAACTGGCTTGAATCATCTCATTGTTGAAAAGAGCCACGTCCATTAGAATTGATCATTGTATAATATTGTTGTTGCCATGTACAATGAACTCCTGGTTCTGCTCATTAAACTTAGTATCAGTTCATCTAACTCTCCAGGCCTCTTGGAATCATTCTGCTGATCATTTTATAGAATAATATTCCATAACATTCATATATAAGCCATGCTCCAACTGATGGGCATCCACTACAGTTTCCAGTTTCTTGCCACTATCAAGAGGGCTGCCACAAATATTTTTGCACATGTGGGTCCCTTTCCCTCCTTTAAGATCTCTTTGGGATATAAGCCCAGTAGAAACACTGCTGGATCACAGTTTGATAACTTTTTGAGCATAGGTCCAAATTACTCTCCAGCATAGCTGGATCTGTTGTATCATTGTCCCAGTTTTCCCATATCCCCTCTAACATTCATCATTATCTTTTCTTGTCATCTTAACCAATTTGAGAGGTATGTAGTGGTATCTCAGAGTTGTCTTAATTTGCATTTCTCTGATTAATAGTGATTTAGAACACCTTTTCATATGAGTAGGAATGGTTTCAGTTTCTTCCAGATTAATTTCTTAATGCAATACTCTGATAAGCAAACTTCCCTTTTTTAAAACCTTTAATGACTCCATACCATGCCCTCCTTCCACCCCCATTGCTTTGGATAAAATTGAAATATAGCCTGATGATGTAAGTAAGGTCAGTTCATATAGCTAGTAGGTGTCTCAGGCCAGATTTGAATTTGGGCTTTTCAAACACTAGGTCTGGCTCTTTATCCACTGTAGACATATTACATCCTAATGTAAAATCAAATCCTGGTAAAAGAATTCAGGACAGTAATATGTGTGTCTTGGGACAAATGAGCAAAAGCTTGCCTAAATGACAAGTTAGCTAATGTAAGCATATCAAACCCTTTTTGAGAGAAGGGTTTTATTTTTAGGTTGATGAGTAGATTTTTAAAAAATCCATAGAAAATAAATTTGTCATTTAGATACTGAGGACTTTGACTTGGTTTTAAAGAAAGTGTAAGAAATTTCATTTTGGTCAGTTACTGTTTTTGACTCATCCCAGTCTGAGGTAATATTTTCCCTTAGATTATTTCTCTTTTGTAAGTCTAACTAGTGGTACTAGTAAAAAGAAAATCCAGTAAAGGAAATGAACTAAAACACAGGCATACATTAATCCTTTTAAAACAAAGATGAAAAAACATTATTAATGTTTTAGAAAAAACCCTATTAACTGCTATCTAGGCATGTACCAAAAATTACTAAAGGAAATGAGAATGGAGAGAGAGCATATGTTTCTTTTTTTTTTTTTTTTTGCAGCTATCTAGACTTTTATTGCCTGGGCTATTTCACTTCCTACTATACTCTCTATTTTTTTTTTTTTTTTTTTTTATTTAATAGCCTTTTATTTACAGGATATATACATAGGTAACTTTACAGCATTAACAATTGCCAAACCTCTTGTTCCAATTTTTCACCTCTTACCCCCCCACCCCCTCCCCTAAATGTCAGGATGACCAGTAGATGTTAAAATATATTAAAATATAACTTAGATACACAAATAAGTATACATGACCAAAACATTATTTTGCTGTACAAAAAGAATCAGACTCTGAATTATTGTACAATTAGCTTGTGAAGGAAATCAAAAATGCAGGTGTGCATAACTATAGGGATTGGGAATTCAATGTAATGGTTTTTAGTCATCTCCCAGAGTTCTTTTTCTGGGTATAGCTAGTTCAGTTCATTACTGCTCCATTAGAAATGATTTGGTTGATCTCGTTGCTGAGGATGGCCTGATCCATCAGAACTGGTCATCATCTAGTATTGTTGTAGAAGTATATAATGATGAGAGCATATGTTTCTTGACAAATATTCTAGTATACTTGTTTTCAAGGAGTTTGGGCAACCTAAACCATCCATTTTAATCATTTCATGTATAAAAATGACGTCTCCAATTCTGTAGCATTTTAATAGCATACTGAATAAAGTTTTTAAAAATTTGCCCCCAAAGGTCTTAAAATTTTTAATAATCCCTTTCCCTAATCTAACTTTTATTTAAAATTTGTAGTAAGTGACTGTTTTAAATGTACTTTGACCTACTTTCAATTCATTAAGCACCTATTTTAATGCAAAGCTTCTAAACACATAGTAAGCTATAATATAATGCTTGGTGGGGGTAGAATGTTTAGTTAAGACACAAAATTGAAAACTATCCAGCTTTAGAAGATTGTAAATACATCTTAATGCTGAAAGGCAAAGGATACTTTCTATAGTTGTTTAAAAACTGAAGTATAAGCATTTTAAAAATAGATGCATATATTTGTATCATGTAATTTTTACAAGTGTTCATATTTACAGTTTTATTAGTGAACACTAATTTTTAAAAATTATAGACTGGTCTGTTTACAATTGGCTTTGATTAAATACTAATTTTCAGTTCTATTCAACAAAGCTTAAATACATGCTAAGTATATAAGGCTCGGTGGAAGATAGTGGAGGTTGCTTCCAACTCTAAATCTATTAAATTATAGTTTTTAGGTTTGCAAGCTTTATTTTTCAGATATTTGAGTGAAAGGTATTCTATAAGGCTGCCCAGTAGGGTAGTGTAGTATATACAGTGCCCAGTCTTTAGTAAATGTTTGTACTACTAACAGTTTTTTCCCAGTGAGTCTGTTTTTGAAGACCTATTTTTATTGATTTTTTTGCCTTTTGGTTATATTACTTTAATATTTTACTTACAAATGGGAAATAATCTAAGGGAAAAGAAAAATTTCATAGCCTAATAATTAGATAAGATTAAAATTCTGCTGTCTCATATGTAATTGTTAACTACAACCTTCACTGAATCTCTTGACATCCTTTGAAGGTATAGACCTTTGGTGTTTCCTGAAAAATATTTGACTAAGGACTTTAATCAAAGAGGACCTTTACCGTATTTTCTTTTTACTACTATCAGTAGCCAGGTAATAAATAAGTATTTATTAAGCACTTATTATGTGCTAGACACTGCTAAGCACCAGAGATTTTAAAAAAAAAAAAAAAAGGCAAGAGACAATCCTTACTTTGAAGAATCTCAAAATCAAATAGGGGAGACAACCAAACAACAAATATATGCAAATGAATTGTATATAGACTGAATAGGAAATATAAGAGGAAAGAATTAATATTTGTTGGGAAAAATTTTCTGGAGAAGATGGGATTGTAGTTGGCACTTAAAGCCTGGGAAGGCAGTAGGTGTAGATAAGGAAGGATGACATGCTAGTTATTGAGGCAACCACAGAAAATTCCTAAAATCAAATAATGGAGTATCTTGTTGGTGAAACAGCCAGGAGGCTACAAGTCACTGCATTGAAGAGTACTAGTCTCAAGAAAAAAATTGTAAGAAGAGTGAAAAACAGGAGGAAGCTTGGTTATAAAGGGCTTTTGAGTGCCAGAAGATTTTCTTATTTGGTCCTGGAGAAGATAGGGAACCACTGGAGTTTATTAAGTATGGGAATAAAATGATCAGACCTATACTTAAAGTTAAATTACTTTAGTGCCTGAAGGGGAGAATAGATTGAAGTGGGAAATCTTGAGGCAGTAAGCCCCACCATCCCACGATCAGGGTATTTCTTGCAGTGCAGTAGTCCAGGCAAGAGATGATAAGAGATAGGAAAGGGGGGAGAGCATAAATTGAAGAGATGTGGCAAATTGACAGGGGTAGTGAGAGAGAGAATTAGATTTGGGGAATGAGAAATGTCAGTATTTTGTTTTGGAAGAGGATCAATGATAATTTCCAATACACATAGTTTCCAACATTCATCTTGTAAGATTTTGTATTCCAAATTATTTCTCCCTCCTTCCGTCCCTTATCTCCCATTTCCTCAAGACAGTAAGCAATATAATACAAGTTAAATATGCACAATCCTTTTAAATATATTTCCTTATTTGTTGTGTTATACAAGAAAAATCAAATCAGAAGGGAGAAATCCATAAGAAAGGAAAAGCAAACAAAGGTGAAAATATATGCTTTGAACCACATTCAGTCTCCCTAGTTCTCTCTCTTGATAGAGATGACATTTTCTATGCCAAGTCTATTGGAATTGTTTTAAATCACCACTTGGTTGAGAAGATCCAGGTCCATCACAGTTGATCATCACATAATCTTGGTGTAACTGTGTATTGTAAATAGGATTTATTCTTAGTATGCTTTACTGCCTTTCTTTTTCCTACCAACTTTTCGGTACTCTTCTTGGACTTTAGTAAAGAAAAAGTTCCTAAATTTGGCACTATTTGCATAATATTATTTAATTTATTTTATCAGGTTTGTGTTCTAGTTTCCAAAATTTCTCCTCTTGAAACTATTCCTCCTCTGCCTAAAAGAAATGTGATCTCATCCTACTCTTTTTAAATCTTGTTTTGAGAGATTACTTTAGCTTGGCCTAAAAATTATTTTCAAATATACCTTAGTATTTAAAAGAGTTGATTTGGGTATTCTCTTTAGAGATTGTATTCTTTACCCACATATCATCTTATTTGTCTTCTTAAATTTTCTGTAGATGTTCCATCCATTGCTGTCATTGGAGGCTTTTTTAATGTTTGTTCTATAGATCTTCACATATATAAAGGTTTATTACAACCTTGCTTATGTAAAAAATATCATATTACCTTGCTTAATTAGATAGTAATTATAAAAAACAGTACACTGCCTAGCACACAATAGGGATTTAATATATGATTATTCTTTATATTCTTTATATATATTTATATATATTCTTTATAAATACTTATTCTTCCTCACCTCTTTCTTACATAAAATTCTACCTTTACCACTTAATTGGGAGTGGTGATAAATTATTTAAGATATTATTGTCTGTCATCATAAAGTTACTGATAGAAAATGAGCATTTAATTTTTTTTTCCCTTGATGAGAGAAGTGTTTCTGATTAAAATGAGTGTGTTAATCAGTGAACACTTTTTTATGATAGGTTTGAAAAGAAGGCTGGATGATTACAATTTGATTTTAAAGTAGGAATGATTCTCATTCTAGGAGAACCAGATTTCAGGCATTTTCAGCTAGTTAATATTTTGTTGTAATTTATATTGCAATTGAATGATAAATATGGCTTATTATATATATAACTCATATGATTCATAATAAGTGTGGTTTCTTCAAAGTTTCAATTGAAATTTCACATTTTGTAAGAAGCCTGTCATGATCCTAGTTAATACTAGTAATGCCTTCCCTCGATCTATCCTGTGATTACTTGTCTTATAAATATTTGGTTTTGTATACATAGGTATTTGTTAAATTGACTCTTTTAGTTTGTGAGATCCTTGAGAGCAGGGAGCGTGCCTTTCTTTGGATCCTCAGACCTTTAACACAGTATGTGGCATAGAGTAGGCACTTAAATGAAACTTGACTAGTTTGAAATATAATGTTGGACTAAGCATATAAAGGAATCTATGAAAATCCTTTGGTATTAATATTATTGACTGCTTATTTATAGTTGTCACAACTGCCAACAAATTAAAATGTAAGGTCTAAAAAGTGGACAAATTTTCTTTGGTTAAAATGTCAAGATTCTTGTTTGAAGGTCTAAACTTTTTTTTTTTTTTTTTTTTAAACCATAGTGTTGTAATATTGGAAGAATCTGGACTGAATGAACTCTAGTATTATAAGAAATTCTCCATCAATAATTCATAAAATTGTAAGTCAGCTGAAAAATGAAGCAAGTTCCAGAGATCCTTGGAAGTACCAATGGGAAGACTCAAAATTGTGAAGTTAATCGGGAATGTTCAGTGTTCCTCAGCAAAGCCCAGATTTCTACAACCCTACCAGAGGGTGTCATGCAAAAATTTAATGGCCATGAAGCGCTACCATTCATTCCTGCTGATAAATTGAAAGATCTGACCTCCCGAGTCTTCAATGGAGAGTCTGGTGCCCAAGATACCAAGCTGCGCTTTGAATCCCAGGAAATAAAGGGAATTGGAACACCCCCTCATACTACTCCTATCAAAAATGGCTCTCCTGAGATTAAACTGAAAATCACCAAAACATACATGAATGGAAAACCTCTTTTTGAATCTTCTATTTGTGGAGACAATGGTCCAGATGTGTCCCAATCAGAAGAAAATGAACAAAAACTAGAAAACAAGTCAAGAAGGAATAGGAAAAGGAGCATAAAGTATGATTCCTTACTTGAACAGGGCCTTGTTGAAGCAGCTTTGGTATCTAAGGCTTCAAGTCCCTCGGAAAAAAAGGTAATTCTCAGGGGGAAAAAAGGGAAGGGACAGGACTAACAAGACAGTCAGCTTCTCGACGTGACCAAGGGGCCAAGGCAAGAGCTTAGCTTACATTTGTGAAAGTGCAACTGGAGTAGGAAGATGGGAAGATAGAAGTAATACTGGCAAAATGTGCTCTCTTCTAAACATACAGATGACTTTTTATGCTCTTAGGTTTATAAGGGACTCTGATATATTTTGAACATGCCATTTTATCCTGCATTATCTGAGAACCATAAGAATAGAGGGGCTTTAATGAAAATTGTGTTGGTACATTAAAGTTGAAATTTGGGAGAGAGGACTAAAGTGTCCCAAAAATCTGAAAGAATTTGTCTCCTTGTTACTTAAACATGAAGAACCACATCAACTGTAATCCTTTTGGTACCTTAAATTGTCCCTAATGTCTAATTGAGAGTAGAAGCTAGAAAATATACAAGTTGCTTTTCTTGGCCAGTGGAATTAAAGATAAGAGACCACTAAATTCTTTCAATTCCTAGGTTTCTGGGGTGATTTAGTAATCATTCCTGTATTGAGTAGAATTTGCAGGATATTTTCTCTCCATTATTTAAAAGCACAAGTATTCATAATGGGAAAGAGAAGGCAATGAAAAAATTAGATTTGGGGCTAGGGGAAAGCTTAAGTAGGTAAATCACAGAAGATACATTAGGACTTAGGCAAGATTGGATATAATGAAAAATACTGTGGTAGTTCTGTAGTTGAAAACTTTACAACAGTTTTTGATGGTTTAGTATTTATACATTTTCATTTGTTTGTTTAAAGATTTTAGCTAAGAGAGAGTCATATCCAAACATCAATAAAGAAAAAGACCATCTGTTGAAGTATAATGTTGGAGATTTGGTATGGTCAAAAGTTTCAGGTTATCCTTGGTGGCCATGTATGGTTTCAGCAGATCCTCTCCTTCACAGCTATACCAAACTAAAAGGTAGGATGTATATGGGTTGTTGTTGTTGTTTCTTTACTTTTCTCATTCATTTCTTTCTTGATTTTTGTTTTCCTACTCTAATAATGTTTATATATATATATATATTATAACTTCTTTTTGCTGTATAACTTTTGAATTAATGTTTCTACTTTTTCTTAGGGCAGGTAGATGCTGTTGTTTATAAGTAGGTGATTTATTTTATTTTATTTTATTTTGTTTTTTTGTTTTTTTGTTTTTATTTTTTATTTTTTATTTAATAGCCTTTTATTTACAGGATATATACATGGGTAACTTTACAGCATTAACAATTGCCAAACCTCTTGTTCCAATTTTAGGTGATTTATTTTAATGTAATCTATGTCACATTCACTTGGAGGAGCTCTTAAAATAGGGAATACATTTTACCTGTTTCTATGTACTTTAACTCATTCTATTTTCATATTTTTCCAAATTATATTCATTGAATTCATTGTTTCTTGGTAACATTTCCTATGATTACTTTAGTTTAAACACTCGAGAATTTTACACTCCTTTCTTTATTATTATTTTATACTTGGTCATAAATTTCTCTCTAGTTACTTAAGTCAATTTTCTTTACATGCATATATGAGTGTGTGTATATATACATACACATATTATATACATAGATATAAATGTAAATAATATTTAAATTTGATTATAAATTTAATAGGTTATGTTTCGGCTTTTATAACACCAGAGAAACCCCAACTGAAATAGGAAAATGGACAAATAATGCTGGCAAAATATATACAGATGACTTTTTTAAGTTCTTAAGGTCATAAGGGACTCTGATAAATTTATGGTTGCATTACATTTGAATGTGCCATTTTTATGCTGTATTATCTGATAATAGAATAGAGGAGCTTTTATAAAGTTTTGTTGGTATATTAAAGTTGAAATCTGAGAGAGAACTAGACTGTCTCAAGAATCTGAAAGAATTTGTTTCCTTGCAAATTAAATGATAAAGAATCGCATCAGTTATAATCCTTTGTGAGACCTTGTCCCTTTTTTCCTCTACATCAGTTCCTCTAAGATTATCTACATTCTTTGATATCTTTATATTCATTATATACTGGCTATAAAAGTGTCTCATACTATTCATATACCACAATTTAATTATCGTCCAATTAATACCCATTAATACCTGTTTTATTTCTTTGGGGGGGGGGTCCTACTACAGAAAAGTTTGTTAAGGATGTTTGGTGTGTATAGTACTTTTTGGTCATTTACCTAATAGTAGGAGTTTGGGTTCAAAGACTGAACAATTTGGTAACTTTTCTCATGATTTCATATTGTTTTTGGGAAAGGATTATCAATTATAACATTACTAAAAGTGTCTAATTTGAGTTAACAAGATGAAATCTAAGAATTGTTTTCATTTTATTTTTGTTTTTAGATATTTAAAGCACTTTCATGTTTGTTGATAGACTATTTACAGATTTTTCAAAATAATTCTCCATGCCTCTTGAGTTCCTGAAATTCTCTATTGTTTTGCTGGTACATCTAATCCTTGCCCTTTTTATATTGTCTTCTTTGTTAACTTTTGTCACCATGATTATCAGGTAATTCTACCTATTCTTTGGGTAGCCACCTCTATTAATTAGGTTCTGGACCAATTGGTTATTGGCTCTTTTTCAACTGTAAGTATTAGGGTAAAAAAAAAAAAATGACTGTTGTAGCACTGTGTGCTAGGTGCAATGAATCTATTTTAAGAAGTAAGTCCTTAAGGAACTTAATTGAGAACAAGACATGCTAAAAATTATATAGACTGATTTTTTTATTGTTAAATTACGATAGGTATAGATAAATAGTTGGATAGAATCTTGTAGAAAGAAGAGATAGAATAGTCAGGGAAGGGTTTAAGGAGGAAGAGCCAGGCCTGGTGACAAAAAACAAAAAGAGATAAATGGAAAAACATTTCAAGTTAAGCACAAACGATATGAATATATGAAGTTTATTTTTAGATGGTTTAACATACAATTTGTAATTTGATCTGCCATATTCTGTGTAAGTTTACCTCTCTTCTCACTTCTATAACCTTTCTTTTTTATGAAAGATTTTTTTCCCCCTGCTCATTAGCCATGGTAGGTACGTTTATATATTGTTTCCTACACTCCTCAGATTTTTTCTTATGTCTAATGCTTAGTGTGCTGTTTTACAAAGACTTTCCTATAATATACATTCAAAATTCCTAACCCCTTTGAAAAGACGATTTTGTCTTAATTGCGCTTTCTTAAAGCTGAATAGCTACATGAAGTCTTTGTTCTTTTCTCTCCTTAGAAGCCATTATTTTCTTCATAATCTTCCACTTTTGTTCCTAACTTTTTGTTCCAGTCTTTCTATTCTTTTCAGTTCACTATCCTTTTTGTTAGTTATCCAGCTTATAAGTATATGTCATCTTTGGCTCTTCTGATTTCCCTGACTTCCCCATAATTCAATCAGTTGCCAAACTTTTTTTTTTAAACCTTTATATTCATTTCTCCATCTTCTTTTTTTCTGTTCATAGTTCCATCCATCCTCATTCGATTCATTTTTACCTCTTTCCTAGACTGCTGTCATAGTGCCCTAACTAGTTTTCCTGCTTCCAGCTTCTTCTTTTGCCAGTCCATCTTCTGAAAATTAACAAAATAATCTTTCTTACGATACAGATATATGATTATGTCCCCCTCGTGCTTAAAAATCTTTAGCAATTCCCTATTACTGTTAGAAATAAATAGAAACTTCTCTGGTTGGTATTTAAAACTCTTTCCAGTCTGTCTTCATTCTACTTTATTTCCTCTTTCACAGGCACACTGACATGTTATCTTCTTACCAAAGTTGACTTGCCATCACTGATCTCCTTTACTTTGTACAGTCTTTCTCCCTAAGTGCTTGGAATGTATTTTTCCTTATTTCTCTGAAGAATCTTGACTTCTTTCTTTCTTCTATTTCTTAGGATTCTTCACTTCTTTAGGGTTCAGTTTGTCATCTTTTAGAAATCTTTTCCTGATTTCTCTGGTTGTTAGTGTTCTTTTCCTCCTCAAATTGTATTTATTTATCAATCATATTAAATCCCCCAGTAGATTATAAACTTCTTTAGTGCACAGACTGTTTTTAATTGTATCTTTTGTACTTTAGTATCTTTAGCAATAATTAAATTAAACATTTTATAAATGTTGAATTAAAGTGTGACAGCTCTATTGTTTAATACTTTACCTGTCTTCCTGTAACTTCTAGTGGCCTGGTGACATTATTTATATTCTTTTAAGAGAGCTCCTACTTGTTTGTAGCATTCTAAATCTCTTAATTTTTTGGATCATTATTCATTTTCATTAAATCTTGATTTGTAGCATCTTTTTAAGAACAGGAAATTTGTTTTTTAATCTCTTTTCTCTTGAGAGGTTTCAAATTTTCCCCACTCCAAATCTCTGGTTGATAACCAGAATCTAATTATTTCTTTTAATACTTTATTTTCAGATGGCAGCTTCTCCCTTTGAAATCCTATTAGGTAGCATACTAAACAATATTAACTTTTTCATTTAAGATTGGTTAAATCTCTTATCTCTAATCTCCTTTAATGAATTCCCCAAATTACCTATATAGATTTACACATTATAAGTGCCTAAATAAGGGACCTCCAAAAGTTGCATAGATTGGCTTACTTCCTCAGTAAAATTGACTTAATTCCTATAGTATTGATCTAACCAGCAATTCAAGTCAAAACTTTATCTTTCACCTTCATTACTTATGAATATTTTATCCTTTTTAAAATACAACGGAATTTTTTCATTTGCCTTTTGCTTTGGTAAATAATAAAAGATCAATTGTATATTCATTTAATGAGAAAAGAATTTGTTAATAAAGTAGAAAACAACTTGATTTTTTTTCACTTATATAGTATAAAAACAATTAGATATTTTCCCATCTTCTTTCCAACATTTTTTTTCCCTAATGCACATTTATTTTCTTTGTGAAAATAGGACAGAAAAAGAGTGCTCGTCAATATCATGTACAGTTCTTTGGTGATGCTCCAGAAAGAGCTTGGATATTTGAGAAGAGTCTTGTACCATTTGAAGGAGAAGAGCAGTTTGAAAAATTATGTCAGGAAAGTGCAAAACAGGCACCCACAAAAGCTGAGAAGATCAAGGTAATCAATGTTGCTAAAAACTTTTAGAAGAGAATTTTTGAAAATCTTGTGGGCTTTTTTTTTTTTCCTGAAGTCCCACTGATGACTTATTCTGGTGTGGAGAAGACCCTGGGTTCTAGAAGCCTTTGCCAATAGAGCACAACTGTTTTTTTCCTTTCTTTACAGGGATACTTTATTTTTTCCAATTACATATAAAAATAATTTTTAATATACATTTTTTAAGTAAGAAATTGTTGAGTTCCAAAATTTCCCTACTTTCTTTCCCTTCTCATTTTCCTTTATCCTTCCTAAAATGGTAACCAATTTGCTATGTTATATATGGAGCACAAGCTCTTGAGGGGTTTTGGGATTCTAGGCCTGGTGCTACCTCGATGCATCATTTGTCTTGTGGTCAGGTAACCAATCTTGCCAAGTTTGGAGAGGCTTATTCAACAGCTTATTCACTTATTATGGCTGCAAATAAATTAAGGTTTTATTTATATCCTCTCTCAAAAACCTTTATCCAATGAAAGTACATATCCTTGGAGAATTGCTATAGCTAGTATTTGTTTTAATCTTGTAGAATCTACAAGAATTTTTAATCTCGTAGAATTCACGAATGTTTGAATTGTATGGTGTAGAGGTTAATTGTGGTATTTTTTTTAAATTTTAGTCTAAAAATATTTTATTAATATCCCTAAATTTCATAATGTACACCTTAAGAAAGTTATCATAGACTCTAATTAACCCAAGGTAAATTCATATTTTCTGGGAATCTTTTTCCTTCACATGTACAAAAATCTTTTTTTTTTTTTTTTTTTTTTTTTTAATCATTATAGCTTTTTATTTACAAAACATGCATGGGTAATTTTTCTTTTTTTTTTTTTTAATTTTCTTTTCTTTTCTTTTTTTTATTTAATAGCCTTTTATTTACAGGATATATGCATGGGTAACTTTACAGCATTAACAATTGCCAAACCTCTTGTTCCAATTTTTCACCTCTTACCCCCCCCACCCCCTCCCCTAGATGGCAGGATGACCAGTAGATGTTAAATATATTAAAATATAAATTAGATACACAATAAGTATACCTGACCAAAACGTTATTTTGCTGTACAAAAAGAATCAGACTCTGAAATATTGTACTATTAGCTTGTGAAGGAAATCAAAAATGCAGGTATGCATAAATATAGGGATTGGGAATTCAATGTAATGGTTTTTAGTCATCTCCATGGGTAATTTTTCAACAGTGACCCTTGCAAAACCTTCTGTTCCAGATTTTCCACTCCTTCTCCTCACCCCCCCCCCCCCCCCAGATGGCAGGTAGTCTAATACATGTTAAATTTATTGAAGTATATGTTAAATCCACTATATGAATACATATTTATACAGTTATCTTGCTGCACAAGAAAATTGGATCTTGAAAGAAAGAAAAAAACCTGAGAAGGAAAACAAAAATGCGAGGAAACAATAACAGAAAGAGTGAATATGCTATGTTGTGATCCACCCTCATTTCCCATAGTTTTCTCTCTGGGTGTAGATGACTCTCTTCATTCCTAAACAATTACTAAACTAAATTAATCTCATTGTTGAAGAGAGCCACGTCTATCAGAATGGATAGTTGTATAGTCTTCTTGTTGCCATGTACAATGATCTCTGCTCATTTCATTTGTCATTAATTCATACAAAAATCTTAAAATTTAGTTTGGGAGGAAAATAGAAAACTTAACACAAATTGGAGACGAGTTCTTGACTTTGTAAAATCTGTTCAAATGTTTTGCTAGTAAAATAAACTTGCCATTCTTTATTACTAATTTTGTATCTCTTCTATTTTTTTCCAGCTATTGAAACCTATTTCAGGAAAATTGAGGGCCCAATGGGAAATGGGCATTATTCAAGCAAAAGAAGCAGTGAATATGACAGTAGAAGAGCGGAAAGACAAGTTTACCTTCGTTTATGTTAGGGACCGACTTCATCTAAATCCTCAAGTAGCTAAAGAAGCTGGTATTGCAGTGGACCCATTAGAGGAAGTAGATGAATCTTCAGATGTAAGTGAAGAAACCGCACAAAACCCAAAGTATAAAGAATTAGGTGTCCCCAACAAGAGGAGGAGGAGATCAAAATTACCAACTTGTCCTGATAATCAGGAAAGTGATTCAGGGACCAAAAACATTACTCCTCAAAGGGCAGCTGAACAAGTAGATTCAAAAAGAGGATTGGGCTCTCCTGTTGGTAGAAAGAAGGCTGCGGCATCTACTCCACGAAGCAGAAAGGGAGATTCAGGGTCTCAATTTTTGGTCTTCTGTCAGAAGCACAGAGATGAGGTTTGTATTCTATTGAATTTATAAATTTTATACTGAATACATAAAACTTACTGTTCTTTGAATTTGGGAAAGTTATCTACAAATTTTAGATCATTTTCTATGTTTGAACATTTCCAACAAAAAAATCTTTAGAGAAAATAAATTTTATCACTTAATGATGAGAATCACCAAAATTGAAATATTTTTATAATTTCAGTATTTAAAGAGTTATCAGCTTTTGGGTAAAAATAAATATTATAACTTCTCCTCTTGCATGTTTGTCAAATTGGTACTTTGAAATGTAAGTAGGTGAGATGAGGGAAACTGAAATGGAGGAGTTCCTTCGTGGGTAAAACTTTCTCAGATTCAGGTAGGTGTTGAGGTTTTCTATATCAAAATAATATATTATTATTTTAAAATTTCTCAAAGTATTATTGCTTCTAGTAAATAAAAGAAAAATATTAATGTCAAGAAGTCTTATTTTTTCTTACAAGACTTTCAGAGTAGCATTGTCTGTATTTAAAGTATCATTGTAATTTAACTAAGCTTTTATTTTTCCTTTCATTCAACATTTTTATCAACTACTTACTATTCTAGCCACGAAGAAAATATAAAAAAAAACCAATACAATCACTTATTCTAGCCCCAAGGAAAATATAAAAATAACAATACAATCATATAGTATTTCAAGACACAGTTCATATCTTCCTAGACGTAATCATCTAGTTAGAGGTAATAGGATTTGTACCTAAATATTATGTTCTTTTTTTGGTGGTGGTGGTGGGGGCTATTTTAAATAAGTGAATAATTTGTATAAATAAGGCACCATGAGTTTGCTAGATGAAAAGTTTACTTTTAGCTTTAGCTCTTAGGGACAATATTGTGGAGATAGCATTTAAGTTGAATCCTGATAAAAATGAGAATTATTTTAAGAGACAGGCATGTAAAGAAGAGAGTGTTCCCAACACAGAGAGTGGTATGAAGTTGGAAAAGAGCAGTATGTGGTTAAGGGATTAAAAAATAGTCCCTTTTAACTTGAGGGTAGAATATATAAAAGGGAATCATGTAAGATAAGATTAGAAAGTTATGTTGGAAAGAGGTTTTGTTCTCAGTCTCATTTTACTTTGAAGGTAATAGCTGATAGGTAAGTATCATAGTCCTTTTGACCTACGTTCTGGATTGTAGAAGTAAAAACATGGAAATGAACTGTTAAGAAATGGGAGGGGAAAAGTATAAATAATATATTACACTTGTTTGAATTATCAAACTTAAGAAATGGGATAAAATAGATAAATTTAATTACATTAAAAGTCTGTCCCTAAAACAATCAAGAAAAATCTTAGATTTTGGGAGAATTATGACAAATATGAGAGAAAAAAACTTTTAACATCTAAAATTTGGAATCAGTAAAACTAAGAATATCATGAAATCATATTGTTAGAAGAAAAATTGTTTTGAAAAACATTGTCTGGTTAATGCTTAGAAATGTAATTTGAAACAGTTTTGAAGTATATTTCATAGCTACCAAACTGGCAGAAATAAAAGCAATAATATAATGTTTGTGGACTTGCTAGAGAAGTAGGCATAGTTATATGCATACCTGCCCAGCAAATTAGCAGAATCTTTTTGGACGACTATCTAGTTGGATATAACCAAGTCATAAAAATCAAATCTTTTGGCCCAGTGAATTACATTTAGCATCAGTTCATGTATGTCTTTCTAGACTTTTCTGAAATCACCCTGCTCATCATTTCTTATAGAACAATAATATTCCATAACATTAATAATATAATTTATTCAGCCATTCTCCAACGATGGGCATCCACTCAGTTTCCAGTTTCTTGCCACTACAAAGAGGGCTGCTACAAACATTTTGCACATATGAGTCCTTTTCTCTTTTTTATAAATCTCTTTGGGATACAGACCTAGTAGAAACACTGATGAATCAAAGGGTATGCACAGTTTTATAGCTTTTTCGGCCTACTTACAGATTGTCCTAGAGAATGGTTGGATCATTTCACAACTTCACCAACAGTGCTTTAGTGTCCCAGGCCTACCACATCCCCTCCATTATTTATCATTATCTTTTCATGTCATCTTAGCCTTTCCTAAATGTTTCAAGAAACTATCTTTGCTTTTGTGTCCCCTAAGTTAGATTGCTAAGATTGAGTAGTTGTTGGAGCTGAAGCAGTAGCCTAGGTAAATTGACTTTTTGTTTACTTAGGGTAGTTTGAGTTAGTGGATATTAGAATAATATATATTGAGTATATTGTATAATACCATGAAGTAGTACACTTTCAGTTTTAGGGAGGAAGGGGGGTTGAGGTAAATGATCTGAATTACATGGATATAAAGAGAGATGGTTAACAGATTGTCTATATCTTTTGAGGAAAAACCTTACTAAGTATGAGGATAATCATTACTAGTAGGATGGCATTTGATAATTAATTCTAAGGTGGATAGAGCACCAACCCTGAAGTCAGGAGGACCTGAGTTCAAATCTGGTCTCAGACACTTAATTATCTCCTAACTGTGTGACCCTGGGCAAGTCACTTAACCCCAATTACCTTAGCAAAATAAATAAAATAAAATAAATTATTAAAATCTATCAACTTAAAATATTAAAGGAAAATTTTAAATGATCTTTCATCCTGTGTGGCCCTCTTCTACTTCTGCAGTGACTATAGTATTAAAAAATATGATGAAAAATATCTATAACATTAACTTAACTGTGGGTATTCAGATGTGTCCCATATATATCTGTCCTTGATTGATGATAGACAAGTGGACATGCTACTATAGGAAATGAATCACTCTAGTATTGACATTTTAAGTATAAACAAAACCAGAAGACAAAAGGAAATTGTAACTAAATGGAAGAATGGTTCACAGGTTCTCCTTAAAGCGCAAATAAAGGACTTGTGAAACCAAGAAAAAACATTGTTTCTTGGGACAATTAGCCATCTTTCAGTGCTGTACTCATGATAAATATTTGAGAAAAGGCCATAAAAATAACAGCAGTTGATGTATTAACAAATGTTTCAGAAGCAGAAAAATTTTTTTCTATGAAGAGCTTGATACTCTAAATGAAAATATAGTACTCCTACTTTGCTCCCCTCCTTCATCATGTTTAGGCATCAGGGCTTTGGTTGCTACTAAAGAATGATATTGTAGAAATGGTGAGATTAAGCAACATTGGTATGGTTCTGTAAACTGGCTTGGGAGGAAATAAGAGTATTTGAATGGCTCAACAGAAGCTTGAACTGAAGGCCCAAAGACCAGAGACAGAATCAGGAGTGTAGTAGGCAAAATGTCAAGTCAGATGAGTTTTTTCCCCTCATCTGGTCTGTTTTTTTTAATGTACTTTATACCTTTGTTTTATATATGATGAGTTAAGTAAAGTTAGAAGCATTCAAAGGTCCTGGCAGCAGGAATCTGAATATAAAAACACTCCAGCCATCAGCTTCAGTTCACACCCAATCCCCAAGACCATGCCCTTTTTTGAGGAGTCATGTGTGGGATCTGGCCTACAATTTTTGAGTTTTAGATAATAATCAGCCATTAAAGAATAGGTCAGTCTGACATTAATAATAAGTCCGACTTATATTTCTGACTCCCCTTTTATGCATTCTTAGGAATAGTGTATCTAACATGCCAAAATACCAAACTGTGACTTTCTTAGAACTTCTAGGTTCAGAATAGCCTATGTACAGTCTAGATAATTCCTGAGTTTAGGAGTAAATGGGCATCCTGCCATCTGGTACATATTTTATTATGTATTATTTGCTTATGCCAAAATAAAGCTATACATAGTTGATTATGTTCTGTCAGTTTCTGTAGAGAATGTTTCTATTATGACAAGTAATTTTAAAAGTACTTCCTTAAACAAATTATACTCGTAGGTTTATCAGTCAGGAATTTGATAAACCTAAAAGTATAATTTATTTGAGGAAGTACTCCCTTTTAGAAAACTGGAATGTAATTTGGCAGAATTAGATTTAAATCATCATCTTAGATTCTCTGCCACAATAAACTTAAAGTGGGTGTGACCTGAATGTAACAGATTATACCATGGAAAAATCTAAGTACAAGATGAGCTGCTTTTCAGAGTTACAGCTAAGAAGGAGAACTCTAGTTTAAACAAGGAATGCAAGAAATAATTATTTAAAATTAGAATTTAAAAACTAAAAATCTTTTGTATAAATAGAATGGGTAAAAGAATGATCTGTTGTGGATTAAGGAAAAAATTTGCACCAAACTATTAGTGAATCTGATATATAAAGAACTGATAAAAACATTTTATACCAAATGCCATTCACAAGTAAATAAAGGATAAAGGATGTAAAGTGGAATTATGCAAGAAAAGTGACTAAACTATCAAGTGAACCCACTTCTGGACATAGGACCTTGAGAAATCAAAAAACAGAAACAAAGGTGATGTGTGGATCAAACTATTTGTAGCTATACCTTGTGGTAGAAGAAAATTCAGATTAAAATGTGTGCTAATAGATTGAGGAGACAGACGAAAAATAACATTTTCTTAATGTAATGAAGTATTATCGAAGGGACAAATATGAAAGCTTGAGAATAGCATTGAAACATCTAAATGAACTGACATAGAGCCAAGGAAACAGAACCAAGAGAACTATTTACACTGTGGCTAAAACAATGTAAATGAAAAGATTATAAAGAAGTTGAATTTTGAGTAAATGAAAACAGATGGACTATAGTTATACTCTTCATAATAGAGAGGCTGGCAGCTACTGTATAGAATGTTAATAGAGACTATTGTGTATGCTGCCTTGTATGATCATCATATTGAATGTTTTACTTAAGTGCTTATCTTTGTCACAAAAAGTATTTAAAGAAAAGGAGGGCAATAGATTGAAGTAATGTGAGAACAACAGAAATCAAAATTTTAAGACAATTTAATAAACATTTATCTACTGATTTACTTTCCCATAAATACAAAATTTAAAAAGCAATGTTACACACATATCAAATGTGTCCTTGATGATGGTATTAGAAGAGGCAGACCTATGTCCTGTTGTAAACCACATAATGGCCATCACACAATTGACTGATAAGCACATACAAGATCACTTATTGTGCTTATTTTATTATAAAAAATATTTGATTTGGTAGAGCCAAAATACTGTCTTAAGATGTCACCCATAATCGGTTGTTAGTCAGCCCTCAGCATTTGATCATTTATATAATTTTATTCATAGTGCACATTTGTGACTATGCATGCAATAGAAAAAAAAAGATACAATGTGGCAGGTTTATACTTATAAAAAAGCAAAACATTCATAAAAGTACTTGTGAATTCATTCTATAAAATGCTAATGTAACCTTTCAAATGCATGATAAGGCAATTGAAAAAATGGAAAAATGATTTTGTGGGGAAAAGAGAAGGTAATAATCTTAGTGAGCATGCCTATCCCCGACCTATGCTATGCCTCCAGGCTCATAAGCCTAGGCCACTCTGGTGCTCTGATGTGAAGTCAGGGAATTAATCCTGGAGGCAACAGTTAACCCACAGAATCCAAAGGGAGATGAGAGATGGCATGTTGCCTTTTTCCCATTTTCTGGGTTCTTAACATTGACTTTATAAAACTATACATGATTCATTGAGAAGGCATGATACATTGAGAAGGCAAGCATTATTTTCCCCTTATAATTCTGTTTCAATTTTTTCCGATTACATGTAAAGATACTTTTCAACATTTCATTTTTGTAAGATTAGAGTTCCAGAATTTTTCTTCTGGGAGCCCTTCCCAAGATAGTAAGCTATCTGATATAGGCTATACATGTACAATTACATTAAAATATTTCTATATTGGTCATGTTATGAAAGAAGCATCAAAACAAAAAGGAAGACCATAACAAAAAAATAAAAATTTTGAGTAAAAATAATATGCTTCAGTTTGTATTCAGTCTCCATAGTAGTTCTCTCTGGATGTGAATGGCATTTTCCATCTTTTTAGTTTTTGGAATGACTTGGATCACTGTATTGCTAAGAGCTAAGTCTATCATAGTTGAACATTGCATAATGTTGCTTTTATTGTTCTGCTCTCTTTGTTCAGCATCAATTCATGTAAGTCTTTCCAGACTTTTTCTGAAATCAGCCTGCTCATCATTTCTTCTAAAACAGTAATATTCCATTATATTCATATACCATAACTTATTCAGCCATTCCCCAAGTGACAGGCATGCCCTCAGTTTTGACTTACTTGTCACCACAAAAAGAACTGTTATAAACATTTTTGCACATGTGGGTTCTTTCCCCTCTTTTATGATTTCTTTGGGATACAGTCCTAGTAGTGGTATTGCTGGATCAAAGGGTATTAGGTTTTCTAGGCCTTTGGGCATAGTTCTAAATTGCACTCTAGAATAGTTGGATCAGTTCACAACTCCTCCAATACATTTATCATTTTCTTTTCCAGACCTAATAGCCAATCTAATAGGTATGAGAATGGTACCTCAGATTTGTTTTATTTTGCATTTCTCTAATCATTAATAATTTGGAGTATTTATTTTGCATGATTACAGATAATTTTTATTTTTTATTAAAGAAGTGTTTTTGTTGTTTTCATTTCTTCATCTGAAAACTGCTTGTTTTTGTATCCTGTGACCATTTATCAATTGAGGGATGATTTGTATTCTTATAAATTTCATTCAGTTCTCTATATATTTTAGAAATAAGGCCTTTGTCAGAACCATTGGTTGTAAAAATTGTTTCCTATCTTTCAACTTTTCCTTCTAATCTTGGTTGAATTGGTTTTGTTTGTGCAAAATTGTCTTCCTTTAATGTAATTGGTATTATTCATTTTGCATTTCATAACATTTTCTGTTTGTTGTGTGGTCATAAATTCCTTCCATTGTTAAAGATCTGACAGGTAAACCATTCCTTTCTCTCTTAATTTGCTTATAGTATCATCCTTTATGTCTAAATTATGTACTCATTTTGACTTTATCTTGGTATAGATATGAGATGTTGGTCTGTGCTTAGTTTCTGGAAGGCAAATAATTTTTTTTTTTTTAATTTAATAGCCTTTTATTTACAGGATATATACATGGGTAACTTTACAGCATTAACAATTGCCAAACCTCTTGTTCCAATTTTTCACCTCTTACCCCCCCACCCCCTCCCCTAGATGGCAGGATGACCAGTAGATGTTAAATATATTAAAATATAAATTAGATACACAATAAGTATACATGACCAAAACGTTATTTTGCTGTACAAAAAGAATCAGACTCTGAAATATTGTACAATTAGCTTGTGAAGGAAATCAAAAATGCAGGTGTGCATAAATATAGGGATTGGGAATTCAATGTAATGGTTTTTAGTCATCTCCCAGAGTTCTTTTTCTGGGTATAGCTGGTTCAGTTCATTACTGCTCCATTAGAAATGATTTGGTTGATCTCGTTGCTGAGGATGGCCAGGTCCATCAGAACTGGTCATCATATAGTATTGTTGTTGAAGTATATAATGATCTCCTGGTCCTGCTCATTTCACTCAGCATCAGTTCGTGTAAGTCTCTCCAGGCCTTTCTGAAATCTTTGTTGGTCATTTCTTACAGAACAGTAATATTCCATAATTTTCATATACCACAATTTATTCAGCCATTCTCCAACTGATGGACATCCATTCAGTTTCCAGTTTCTAGCCACTACAAAAAGGGCTGCCACAAACATTCGTGCACATACAGGTCCCTTTCCCTTCTTTATAATCTCTTTGGGATATAATCCCAGTAGTAACACTGCTGGATCAAAGGGTATGCACAGTTTGATAACTTTTTGAGCATAGTTCCAAACTACTCTCCAAAATGGTTGGATTCGTTCACAACTCCACCAACAATGAATCAATGTCCCAGTTTTCCCACATCCCCTCCAACAATCATCATTATTTTTTCCTGTCATCTTAGCCAATCTGACAGGTGTGTAGTGGTATCTTAGAGTTGTCTTAATTTGAAGGCAAATAATTTGATATAGATTGCACACATCCAGTCCATTTCCAAAATTAGCCACGTTTCAAAAGACTTCCCTCCCCACAAGAAAAATAAAGTTTTTAAAAGTGTTTTTCAATTTGCATTCAGATTCCATCAGTTTTGTTATTTGTTTTTTTTGCTAGACTAGATAACATTTTTTATCCTAAGGCCTTCAGAATTGTCCTGGATCATTGTATTGCTTAGTATAAGAAGAAGATGGATCTCCTTCCATTTGTGTCCTTGATCCTGTCTCCCAAAAGTTTGCTCCAGGTTCATTTTCTCCTTCTCACATATTTAATCTCTTCCTCCTTTCTCATTTCCTACAAATGTACTCAATATTCCCTGTCCACTAAAGCAAAGCAAGGAAACTAATGGATGAATTGGTCAACTATGGCTTCAAGATTGTAAGAAGAATAGAAGCAATACAGTTCCTCATCATATAATAATGCTGTTACTGTGTATAATGTTCTTTTGGTTCTACTTAACTGTCCATTAGTTATGTTTTCAGAAATTTGCTTGTCATTTCTTAAGGCAGAGAGTAAAACATGTTCAGCCATTTCCTAAGTGATAGACATTCCTTCAATTTCCATTTCTTTGCCATCATAAAAATAGTTTATAATTTTTTTTCCCCTCTATATAGGTCCTTTTCTCTTTAAAAAAAAATCTCTTTGGGATAAACATCCTAGTAATGGTATTGCTGAATCAAAATTTTTGAAACTTAGTTGCAAATTGTTCACCTAAAGGAAAACCCTATATTTTAATACTGCTTTTCATTCAGTGATGGAAAGGTACATAGTGAGTATGCAGGCTGCAAAACATTGCAGAAAGAGACATTAAAAATTATGAAAAGCATGTCATCAAAGAAATGTATGATTGAAGAAGATAATGAAGCTTATTGTTTGGCAACAGACTGAAGAGTTATTTATGGACAAACTATGTGTACTTTATTGGTATCAAGGAGACTACATGAAGAGTTCCCAGTACATTGGATTGGCCTCTAAAGGGGGGCTGATATAAAAAGGCAGGATGAATTGTGTTCTCTGTTGTTGGAGAAACTACTAACATGGATGATATCACAGATCCATTTATTAGTATTGGAAGAGAGAATAGAGAATGATAATCACAAAGCACTGGAGTTGTTTTCACCCTTATTTCTAGATTGTCCTTTTTGCCACTTAACCAGCAACTTTCCTCTCTTTAGGGTTTACTCCATCTATTTTTATCATCCACCGCAATAACCTTGTCACCAATTATCTAGTGCATACTAGGTCATTCTTTTTTGCTCAAAAGGCTCTGTTCCCTACTCATGTTTTTCTACTCCCCTTTTCCAATCTGTCTTCATATTTCAGGACTTTAGAATACATATACTAATATTTCCTCAAATAACCTGCCGTCTTTTATCATTAGTTTCCAAACTCTGATGACCTTAATCTTCATTCCATTTCAGCTACATAAAATAATGTCACATTCTTGATCTAATCATAATCTATAACTTTTATATCCATTATCTTAAATTTGAAGAATCCTCTTTTTGACCACAAACTTTTGCCTTTCAATCAATCTCTTTCTTGCCTCGTTCTTCCTAAACAGATTTTTGATTGAAATCTTCAATCACTAAACTCTTTCTTTGTTGTATCAATTCATAACACCCTTCCTCTAATTTTATTTTCCCTTCTGTTATTGACCCCATAGTTGACTATTTATCCATCAACTACTTTTGATTTGAATCTCTGACCTTATTTTCCATCTTTTGTTATACCTTGCCAAGACTGAACTTTGAGGGTTGGGGTTATCTATGCTATCTGACTTCTCTTTTCATTATCAAATAATATAGAATATATTTGGAGAAAGTCACACATGCTGACTACCTTCATCACAAATTTATTATCTAACCTTAAATGACCCTCCTTGTCATGTGACAGTTCTTTTATTCTTCTCTATTCCAAATCTTCATTCTTCTTAAACCTCTTATGTGCCACTTCTTCCTTCCTCTTTCAGCAGAAGACCTTACATCTTTTATTAAGAAGATAGAGATCATCTGTATTAAGTTCCTTTTCTTCCTCACACTATACTTCAAATGCATTTTTTTTAAACTTCCCTTTTCTCATTTTTGTTCCAGGCTCTGATGAGGAGATGGATCTTCTTCCATTTGTGTCCTTGATCTTGTCTTCCAAAAGTTTGCTCCAGATTCATTCCCCCCTTCTCACATATTTAATCTCTTACTCCTTTCTCATTTTCTACAAATGTAAATCATTACTTCCTATCCACTAAATCTAAGCAAGGATAGTTCATGGATGAGTTGGTCAACTATGGCTTCAAGATTGTAAGGGGAATAGAAACAATACACAAGAATTTTGCAAATGAGGACAATAAAATGCATTAGAGAGAAGTCAAATGCTGTTTCTTTAGTTTGTTTTTGCAACCAAAGTCCTAGAAAAATTTGGAAACATTTATTGCTTGCATTTCCCACATAGTTGCCATTTTTCAATATCCTGCATTTGTTCAATTCTCATCAATCAGTTGAAATTGCTTTCATCAAGATTCCTACAATTTCTTTTTTTTTTCTCAATAGTATTTTATATTTTAGTTACATGTAAAGTTTTTAACATTCATTTTTTTCTCCTTCCCCAAAGCAACAAGCGATGCATTGTAGGTTATACATGTACAATAATTTTAAACCTATTTCCATATTAGTCATATTGTGAAAGAAAAACAGAACAAAAAGTGAAAACCATGAGGAAGAAAAAGCAAGCAAACAAAAAAGGTGAAACTAGTATGCTTCATCTGCATTCAGTCTTTGTAGTTCTCTCTTAATGCAGATGACATTTTCCATTCCAAGTCTATTGGAATTATCTTGGATCACTGTATTGCTGAGATGAGCTAAATCTATTATAGTTGATCATGACATAATTTTGCCATTACTGTGTACAATGTTCTTCTGATTCTGTTTACTTCACTCACCATTAGTTTAGTTTTTCCAGACTTTTCTGAAATCAGCCTATTCAGCATTTCTTATAAACAGTAGTATTCCATTATATATGCCATATTCAGCCATTCCACAATTAATGGATATCCACTCAGTTTCCTTGCACCCCCCCCCAAAAAAAAAAAGCTTCCTCAAAAATTTTTGCACATGTGGGTCCTTTTCCCCTCTTTTATGATCTTTTTGGGATACAGACCTAGTGGAGATACTGTTTGGTCAAAGGTATGTACTATTTTATAGCCCTTTGGTCATAGTGCCAAATTATTCTCTAGAATGGCTAGATGAATCCCTAAACACTAAGTTTAGTGTTCATTTTTTAGTATTTGTTCTCTTTGATCTATTTACACAGATTTCAGCATTGTCATCTTTATTTCCTTGTAGACATTCTTTGCTTTCTTGGCTTCCATGACATACCTCTTGGTTTTCTTTCTCTGACCATTCCTTTTCAGGCTTTTTTGCTAGGTCATCATCTTCTGCATATTAACAGTTTTAGGGATTGAGGAATTTGATTTGAGCCTTCTTTCTGTAGCTTGGTGAGCTCATCATCTCACATGGGTTGAGATATCTTTATAGAGAGAAATACCAAATCAATATATCTAGTCTTTGCATCTTCACCCTTAGCTCCAGGTACATTAACTTACTGAATATTTCCCCCTAAATGTTCCATAGGCACCCTAAACTCAGTATTTCCTAAAAAAAAAAAAATTCACATTTTCCTCCAAGCTTATCCCTTTTCCACACTTTGCTATTTTTGTTTTGTTGAGGACACTATCTATCCATCTAATCCCTCATTTAGACTACTTTGGTCCTTTGGCTTTTCCCATTACTTCACTTTTACCTTCATAACATCTTTTATCTCTGTCCCACTTTATCCATTTAACTTCTACCCTAATTTAAACCCTCATCATCTCTCACCTGTACTATTAAAATGACTTTATAATTTATTTCCCTGACTCACCTCTCTCCAATCCATCCTTTTCATAATTGCCAAACTGATATTATTAAAATATACCTATTTTTTGTCACCTCTTAATATTTTTTTCAATACTTTACTCTATTCCTCTATGTAAACTAATTTGTTATTTAAAGACTTCCATAATCCAATTCATCTCCATCATGTTATTCATATTCTTTTTTAGCCATATTTACCTGTTGCTCATACATGATATTTTCTTTCATGCTTCCATGCATTTGCACAAATGATTGCTATATCTAGAATATTCTCCCTCCTTACTTCTGCCTCATAAAAGATTGTGTCCTTCATAGTACAGTTCCATTTTTTTGTGTTAATCTCAAATTATTTTCACTCCTCTCTAATTGAAATTACTTGGTATGTACTTTGTATTTACCTTTATAATTATTTCTATTATTTTGTATTCCTTGCATCTACAACAGGTGTTTGAATGTTATAGATGCTTAACAAATCTTTTCTTGAGTTGAATTGCTGATTAGTAAGATCTACATGTTGAAAGTTCCTTGCTATTAATCTTGTGGGAAATCTTCCTCAATATAACTAAAAATCTCTAACTTTTTAGAGATTTTAGCTGTCAACAATGTGATCAAAATGAAATATGTCAAGTAGTGGCTATTTGGGGCTTATATTCTGTAAAAAGATCTAGTTCCTCACTATAAAGGATGCTTAAGAACCCTGCTTAGAAAACAGTACTAATATTGATAAGATGATAAAATTGAGGCTTATTTTCCCTCACTAAAAATTAAAATGTTCTGTTTGAAGATAATTAATGATCCAGAGGAACTTGCAGCTCATTTCATCTGAACAGAGAAGTGAATATTGAAGATACAAAATTAGACAAAAATTAGGTACATTTTTAGGCATTTGACCATTGTGAAAGTTTGTTTTTCTTGACCACAAATATTGTTTAACATCGTTCTCTTTTTCTTTACTTTCTTTTTTAAGTAGTTGAAAGCTATGGAGAGGAGAGAAAGATTATATAATTGAATTTTTAAAAAAATAAGTATAATTGCAGTATATAGAGTTGATGGTGTTTTCAAAGACTTCTGTGTTGTTGATGGAGCAAAATTTTTTTCTTCCCAGTATTACTGGCCCACTACTAATATAATTATTTTTAAAAATTATAGTTTTACTTATGTCTAAAGCTTATTAGAATTAATATTTATGGGGTAATAAATGCATTAGTATTAGTTAAAAATACAGTTTAAAAAAAATAATGCTCTTAATAAACATTTGTATTCACAGGTAGTTGCTGAACATCCAGATGCTTCATCCGAAGAGATTGAAGAATTGCTCGAATCACAGTGGAATATGCTTAATGAAAAGCAGAAAGCTCGTTATAACACAAAGTTTGCCATAGTGACCTCTCCCAAATCTGAAGAAGACTCTGGTAAACACAAAACTGTGCTAGTGTACTCTAATTAAAATTTATATGCATAGTGATGTCAAACTAAGCACATATATTTGAGATGTGTAGGGAAAGAAGTGGTTCACTGTTTTCCAATTTTAATATGTGGTGTTTGTGCCAGTAGCAAAAAAAAATACAAATGATTACAATAAAAAAGCACTCTCTGAAGTCTACATTTCTTGTTTATTGTTAATGAAGAGCTGTTTTGTATACATACACCTTCTGTTGTTTTGAAATTACAGGTTTCTCATTCTTCTTTTGCCTAAAAGCAGCTGCACTCTAGTCTTTACTGTCTGCAGAGATGTTTGAGAAAGGTTTAAAGAGGAAGAGTTGGGAAATTAAGATGTTTTCTGTGAGTGCAAATTCACGGATCATTTGGTGTATGAAAGATTTATAAACAGCAGTCATATCCCTCTTTTGCAGACAACTAGAGCTATATTCCCAGGGAATATCTTCCAAAACCCTTATAAATAACTTGTTTTACTCATGCTTTATTTCTGGTAATATTAACAAATATAAATGATTCCTGGGAGTTATCTTAATTGACATGTGTTTTTGATTCATCATTTGATGAATGTTTATTACTCTCTTGAGTAAGTTACTTGAAGAAAAAGTTATACAAAGCATATTAAGCTGGCCTGATCTTTAAAATCAAATGATCTTTGACCCATTACTTCTTTATAGCACTCTTAAGAATTTTTCCAATTTTTGAAAAATTTCAGTGTGACACTTTGCTTTGGGCAATGACAAGAATGAGGGAGTGTTTTACCAGATTTTTTTTTAATGTATAAGGATCATATTTCTATTGAATGTGTGTCCAAAATAATTTGTTGGGAAATTAACAGTATTTTAAGAATACATATAAAATATTTGGATATCAGTTTAAAAAAACAAAAAAATTCTGTATCTCTCAAGGTTCATCATTGAAGAATATTGGAGAGACCAAACGTAAAGTGTTTCAAGATTCACCTAAAAGGAGATCAAGATCCAGAAGTAATTGAAATTTGTATTGTGTACAATTAGTTGACCATTTTAAAAAGTGATCGATTGTAATCACCCACATACCATACATAACATCTTCATTTTTTCCTTAGATGCTATTGTCTTATTTTAAGGATTTTAATAGATCCAATATAAAATTTCTATTCAATCTGTAGTATTGAAATTGTTACTTTGGTCAGTGTCTTTTGCAAATAATGTGATTAGAATAGTGAGGGGGGTTTAGTAGTCAATAAGTGGAAATAATTAATTTTTAGCATAGGATAAATTAATTTCAGAAAAGTGTCACAATTTTAAAAGCTTGGCATGTTTGACTAAAACTAATAGAATATTTGATTCCCCTACAAAAAAAATTAATCTTAACTCTGTAGTGTAAGCTGTGGGTTTGAAATAACTAGCTTGATGATAAGAAAAGATAAAAGTAACTCTTGCTTTTATCTTTGCTTTTTCAAAAAAATGTTTCATAAATTTGTTTAAAAAATTTTTTGTGCTTAGAAAGCTAGTAGAGTTTAAGTATTTGTTTGTAGTCCTCTTCTGCAAATGGTGTTTAATCAAAGTATTTGTTTTCAGCTGTCTTAATTTTAAATTACTCTGGTGCTAATTAATAAAGATGCAGAATGTTCATGGTATTGACTATTTTACCTTGAGTATTAGTTTTTGAAAAGTATTCAGAGAACCTTTGTCTGGGCTACCTTGTTGAGCTTTAAAACTATTATGATTATAGGTGTTTGAAATAAAATACGATATATGAAAGATTTCTGAATAAATCACATAGTTTACTACAATCTAGAACAAAGATTGTTATTGACTATAATGGGTTAGTGATTGTAATAAGATAAACATATTTAATGGGGTGAGTGCTGGGCCTCTTCTTTAGTTTAACTTTGTCAACAAAAGATGTGAATAGAATTATTCTTAACAAAGTGAGCAAGCTGGTTATCTATATATTATTTTGTGCATTAGAGAGGATAGATAAAATACAAGTTTGAAGGTTTTTCTTTGGGTATTGTTTGCCATCCAGCAGGTGGGTTTCTGTTCTGGAGGCAGTGTATAGTTATGGACATTTAATTTAACTAGGCATGGTTTACTTTTTTAGCCAATTTGTCCATACTTAATATGTCAGTACACCCTGTGTTTGTTGAGCCATTTACTATTTTGTATTCTTAGAACATGCACTTAGTTGAGACTCTGTGAAATAGCTGTTTCTGTCTTTTAGTTTGATAGGTAGATAGATTATTCACCTGGATCTGGAAAACATATTTCTGATGCTCTGGGATTTAATTCTATAGTTGTAGATACCAGCTGTTCTCAAAGAGTTGGTGCATTGGCAGAGGTCCCAACCTAGTAATGATTTTAAAAAAGCTTGAATTAGTTCTCTCAGCTAATGCTTTTTTAAAGCAATTATGTAAATGAAGGCATTTTCTCCTTTAGTTAGAGAATATATAAATTTCCACATCAAGATAGGTCAACTGCTTATCTAGTTAAATGTCTAATTCCTTTATATGATTCTTAAATTGACTTCTTCAGGTTTTTTTTATATCCTGAAAGGATATAATGCATTTCAGATTTAGAGAAAATGTTAAGAAGCTGTTAACATACAAAATAAAAGGGAGAACACTTGTTACTTCAAGTAGGTCATTGAAATTCAAAGAATTGTGAAGAATTTGTATATGTATACATACACACATACATATGTGTATACGTACCTTTGTGTGTATGTGTGCACATCTAATTTTAATGGGTCCATATTAAAATTTATAAGATTCTGAAGTATTTCGGTACTGTTATAATAAAAATTATTACAAGATAAATCATCAGATAAAGAAAACACTTCAAAGCTTCAATAAATGACATAATAGGATCTTTGATGTTGTTCCTTGAAATTTTTGGTAAACTAATTTGGCCTGTAACAGCAAGTCCCTAGAGATACTATTATGATTAAAGAAACTTTTAAATGCATCGAGGAACATTTAAGTTTTTAAAATTTGCTACCCTTGATAGGTTCACAATACTTTTAATTGGGCTTTAAGAGTATTTTTTCATGTAAGTTTCCCCATCCCCCATTCCAAGGTAACTTACATGGAAAAAAAAGAAACCATACAAAGAGGACACAGCACCCTACAGAAGATTTTGAAGTTCAGGAACCAGCTAGGAAAAGACTCAGGATGGATAAACACAATAATCGGAAGGTAATTATATTATTGGATTGTTTGAATTGCTTATTAAAATACCAGCACATTATTGATTAAATTTGTTAGTATTTCTATTTTTGACTCAATTCTGTGAAATGGGAATTTGTCATTATAATAACCTAGTCAGAAAATATTTATTTAGATATTTATCTTTGGGAAACAAATCTGATTAACCAAATGAAGATTTCACCAGGAGGATTTCACCATTTCACAAATTGATGTTTGTGAAATTTGAGAATGTCATTATATAATACCTTATTTTATAATATTAATTTTGCTCTACAAAAGGGAGTCCTTCACAGATTGAGGTTGATTTCCATTAAATCTAAAAGAGTATTAAATATAAAGAAACTAATGCTTTTTTGAAATCTTGAGTTCATGAAGAGAGGAAGTGAAAGATCAATGAGAGCTGATTTTGACGTCAGGAAGACCTGCTTTTAACGAATATTGTCTCTGTGATCGTGGTCAAGTCCCTTAACTTTTCAGTGCACTAGGCAACTTTGTAATAGAGGTTACAGAAAAATTGAAGTTCAGCATTGGTAGGAGGACCTTAATCACTGGGATTTCTTTACACGTCAGTGAAATCACAGGTTTTGATTTCCTGCCTCAAAAATTAAATTTCTTATAGGTTTCTATAGGTTTTTTGAGAGAGAAAGTATAGTACAGCCTATTTGGAATTATATCTTGGTTAAATCACAAACTCTTTCATTTTATGTAATTTTAGTCAAATTATGTATAGGCATTCATCTAGTTTTCTAAAAACTGTCATCCGTGACCTCCAATAATATGTAAATTGATAATACAATATATGTTATATCTAAGCACTAATTAGATGAAAAGAATTGCTTTCATTTATTCTAACGGTAAATCATCCATTAAAATAGGTGGATTATTTTTTGATAAACCTAAAGCTAGGATTTTACATATTTTGTGTATTGCAAATGTATTTTAACCTCTTGAAGTTTTTATTTCATGATATTCCCTAATTCTCTTTATTTCCCATATATGTGTACATATGTTTATATATAAATTGTTTTAATATGAAAATATTTGAAAAGAATACCTTTACTTCATTCAAACACAGGGCATAGCATTATATATGAGAGTTGAATATAGGGGCAGCTAGATGATGTAGTGGATAGAGCATGGGCCCTGGAGTCAGGAGGACCTGAGTTCAAATGCGGCCTCAGACACTTTAACACTTACTAGCTGTGTGACCTTGGGCAAGTCACTTAATCCCAATTGCCTCACCAAACAAAAGTTTTTTATTTATTTATACACATACGTGTGTGTGTGTGTGTGTGTATATATATATATATATATATATATATATATATATATATATATAAAATACATGAAGTTCTATTTCTCACAGATCTGAAGTAGTGAATTTTTTTTTTAATCTTTTCTGTTTTTACCAGAATATATACACCTATTCTGAAAAATCCAGGGATGAAATTTATTATAAGGAACAAGAAGTCTTCCTTTTTTTTTTAATTTTTAATTGCATAGCTTATTCTTATATTTTAGCTAATGTCTGTGCCTTTCTGGATGCTTTTGATTCATTGATAGACTGGATGGTTGGAGCAAGGCACATTACCCTTGCTTGTTAGCAGTAAAGCTTTTAAATGTTTACTGGGTGCATACTTATTGTCCTTTTCAATATTTTATCTTGAAATGAGACTGTTTATAAATCTTGGTGTGTGAGGTGGCCCTAAGAAATGGTGTTCTTTTATGATATTTGTTTTAAAAGTCAATATTTTTATGAAATATTAGATAGTATTTCTCTTAAGGCATAATTCCTATTTTTAAATTTCAGAACATTGATATAAATGTATCAGAAAGATTGAGCATAGCACCTCTTATTGTAGTTCAGTTATCAAGAAGTTATCAGATGGAAATGGCTATTTTTAAGATAATGCTTCAAACATGCTGAAGCATAGTTCCACTTAACAGATTTGAAAAGGTATATTTTAAAATGTTTTCATTTTCCATTCCACAATTTTATTTAACAAATAATTTAAACTACAAGTTAATCAGCAGCCTGATTTCAATGAAAATGTTGATACTAACTTGATAATTACCAGTACAAAAGAACAATGGTGTTATGGCAAAATTTAAATTAGATAGCTCAGATTCTGTAGAGAAATACTTTTCCCAGTTTGTTCCTTTCTGAATTTTTATCTTGGTAGCTTAAAGGCTAACGTGAATTTATATAAATCCAATAAATTTCAGATGACAAAGCATTACTGAAATTAAAATCCTTCTGTTTAAGATATGTTGGGACTTAATCCTTTTATTCTTTGTCAGATATTAACATTTATATATATATGAAGATATTTGTTGAAAAATTGTTTTTTTCCTTTGAGGGTATTAAATTGTTTCTTCTGGATTATTTAAATCAGTCTTAATTTTGTAGGAAATCTATAAGCAACTCTTTTGCTCAGAACCTATTTGGAATTTCAAACAAAAGAAATTTATATTTTTCAGTAACTCTCCAGAAATAACTTATATATTCGCTCACAGTGGGAGTTTTTATTTTTATTTTTTCTTTTTGTAACAGAGGGAGACAAGCAGTGACAAAACAGCCAAAACAAACTCTTCTAAGGTCACAGAAACCTCCTCTTCCCTAAAGAACCAGTCAGGTAATATGGTCAGAATGGTTTACATTATAATATTTAAATGAACCATTTACATTTAATCAAGTTTGTTTTAAATACTCAGCTAAATTTTGCTGAAGCTTTTTAGAAAACTGATCTTGAACTTAGGACCAGTAATAGGCTTTTTTGTTATTAAATTTTTGGAGCATGTTCGACTTTGAAAACAGCTACTTTTATATTCCTCCTTTGAGGATACCAGTTGTTGGCATCTTAATCATTATCCAGTGCCATATTTACCATTTATTTAATGATTATGAACTTAGAAGATAAAAAGAACAAGTTAAATTCAGATATTTGTGAAGTTGCTTAAATAATATTCTAGAGAGAAGATGTCCAAAATGGGAAAAGTTCTTGGACAAATGGGATCACATTATTATTCCAAACCTCCTTGGATGCTTTTAATATGATAACTTGCTCTTGACACATTTCCTTATTAACCTTTCAAAAGTTATTAATACAACATGAAAAATATTGTTCTTTTTTAAAAGGAGCTCATTTAAAAGTCCTAGTATCATTAAATTTGAGTTTTAAAATGCTAAAGAAAAGATAAAAATTAATCTCCAATTTACCTCCATCTCCAATATTTAAATATTTTATAAATTAAAACCTGGAGGACAAATGTAAATTTGTTGGAGATTGTATAATATTTTAATGTATTTAATCAAAGCACTGCATAGAAATTCTTTAACTTTAGATGTGAAACATTAAAAAATGGGAAATCTATGTGATGGTATCTTTAGTCAATCCTTGGTATACTAAATTCACCTTAAAAATAAAGTGTGCTTTGAGTACCACACAGGAACTGAGAAGACTCATCTTTAGAGTATCTTCACTTGTTAAAAAATTGACTATTTTAAAGCAGAAACGGGATAGTCAGCTGTGAATGTTCCAAACTTCACTTTGTAAACCAAAATTATTTTACAGCAACGAAAAATCTGTCTGATGCATGTAAACCACTGAAGAAGCGAAATCGGGCTTCAGCAGCAGAATCTTCAACTCTTGCGTTTAGCAAAAGTTCATCTCCTTCAACTTCCTTAACTGAGAATGAGGTAAAAAAAAAGTGGCATTTACATGAAAGCCATTTAGTTATCAAAAGTCTGTGATCAAAAATCCATTTTTAAGGAAAAAGCAATCAGACTCAATTTTAAATTTAATGCTTTCTTTAACTCAGTATATGAGTTAAAGTTTTTTGTCTCTGTAGCTCTGTTGAATTACATGCATTGTGACAATACATTCACTGTAGTGTGAAGATCAAGTTGGGTACTTCAAATATATATGCATATCCATATATCAATGCAATTTAATTGTACTAAAAATATACATTTTAGAGATGTAATTTCCAGAAAGTAAAATGTTAATGGTGTGCATTTTCTTCTAAAACTTATGTTTTTATTCATCTTCATGTCATAACTTTTTCATATGGAAGCAAATCTATTTTTTGTTTTATGTGACATAGAATGGTCTTTTGGTCTTGAGCACAAGCTCTGTACTCTCATAATGGTGATATATATGGATGTGTTTGTGTGTGTGCGTGTGTAGGTGTGTATATACGCACATATATAGGTAGATATAAAATCAGGTTCTTAACATTTTGTTTTTAGATTCCTATTTTCTATGCACAAATAGCAAATAATGTATCTTTCATAACATAGTTTGGCAAATTTTAAGTTTCAAGTACTAAGTTTTAGTTTGTTGTGAATCTAATTAGATTATAATCCCTTGAACTATTAAAATATTTGGCAGAAGATAATGACTACATGAGATTTAGATATATGTTTTCTCATATATGATATAGACAAAAATGCTTACAGTCTTTGACCTTGCCAGGAAAAAATAAATCACTCAGAAATCAGGAATGGCATAATATATTTCTACTTTGAGAAAGGGAAAGATTGAGTCCATAGATTGCTAAGTGATCTCTTGTCCCTCCCTTTTTTTTCTTCCAAATGTCTTCCATTTTTCATTGTAGTCCCAGTTTTTCCCACATGGGTACCTTTACATTTTTTTTTTTTTCTCTGTGAAAAGCATCATGTTATAATATTTACTGTTGATTTTCTCATTAGTTCTAAATAGTTAGTTGAAGGCATATTCCATTGAGGGCTGGCGAGAGTGAAGAAAAAGAAACCATTTCCATGTTGCCAATAACAATAAATGTTTAAATATAGAACAAGTCTTATTGGGTAGTGGGATGGGGGAGCGGGGTTAGATGGTGTGATGGCTATCGTTGAATGGGGATTTTTCAATGTTTTATATAAACTAAAAGGAATCCTTGGAACTAAGAAACTTAGTTAAGTTGTCCCATATCTGTATGTAATATCGACATTGTGATGTTAGTAAAGAAAACAAATTGATTTTTCTCCTATGGTTTCTAATAGAATTATGAAAATATAACTGAGTGTAAAACTTAGCAGTTAGTGCCACAGCCCTATGCGAGGGTACTAGAGATACAAAGACAGAAAATAAGTTGCTGCCCTCCAGGAGCTTATATTGTACTTCTTCTAAATATAGAAGACTAAAATGCCAAGTCTAAGAGTATACTCAAAACATAGGATTTTAAAAAGTACTTAATAATAGCAGTTAAGATATAAATTTAGGTACTATAAGAGAATTATGGTAGAAATTTCCTTCTGTTCTGGGTTAAGTTCACACAAAAATATTAAAATGTAATCTTTCCTAGTTCCATAATGTTGTCATTTTCCCATTTTTTGTTAAGAGTATAGATTTTTTTTAGACAAAGGGAATTATTGGGAAAAGCACCTCCAATTTACAGGATAATATTTAATAGTTTTACTTAATGTCATCTAAATGTATTTCCTTTCTTTAGTCAATCAAGGGAAAGGGAAATCTTTAATTAAATTGCATCTAATTTTTGGCCACTTTATAACTTGAATCTACTATTTGTCTCTTCCAGTAAAATTTGAGAGTTTGACATCAACATAGAATAATTATCCTGGCCATTTATTCTTAATCAAGAATTCTACAGGCTCTAGATACTTATATAATAGAAAGGTCAGGACTTTTAATACACTAGAAAAAATATACTAATTTTTGGAGTACCACTACATCAGCATACACTTTTTAAGTAATACCTTGCTAATATTTTGATATTTTTTTTTGTCAGTAATCTTATTTTCTTGGATTTAATATTATGTAATTTTCTTTTAATTCATAAAGGACTCATATTTAGGAAGAGAAAACATACCAGATAGTCTTGATATTAAATTCTTTGTAGAAGAAATAGAAAAGTAATTCACAGATAAGAAGAGGCATATCAAGTATCTTTGATTATATAGTTATTCTGTTCACTTGGCCTTTATATTGTCACTTTTGTTGGGTTTTGGAAATTCATCATTAAAATACTTTTTTACTGAATTACATTGCTGTAATTAAAACACTGTTAAAAAAAACTTGAATGGAATAGAAGTCTTGTATACTATGTTTAACAATATAGTATTGTCATAAAAGTATGATATTTGTGAAAAGCGTTTAATTGTTGTGTGCTTAATATTCTGGCTTATGAGGCAGAAAGTAGTCTGCACCCGTCACCTTGAAAAAAAAAGGGGGGGGAGAAAAAGTAAGTGGGCCCACTTTTAGTCTCAAATGCATCAATCTCTCTTAAATAATTATGTTTTATTCAGTTGTAGATTTTCTTTGAAATATTTCTTCCTTGTGTTTAAGAATATCTATGATATATAGCTATATATTTTCATGTCTGTGGCTGAAAACACAAAGAGAAATAATGATAAAACCCAATATTTATATAGTACTTACTCTTTGCTAAGGGATTATGCTAAGCCCAACGAAATTTTATTATCTCATTTGATCCTTATGAAACCTAGCAATTAGGTGTTATTATTTTCCCTGTTTTACAGATGGGGAGACTGAAGTAAACAGTGACTTGCCCAGAGTTACACACCTAGTTAAGTGTCTGAGACTAAATTTGAATTCAGGTCTTATTGAATCCAGGTCCATTGTCATCTAGTTGCCACAGTGGGAAATCTTCTTAAAACAAATACTTGAAAATGCTACCAAGAAAAAAAATGTATATTTACTTTTTAACATTAACAAAGAAAATACCAAATGGTAAATATGCAAGCTCCATGTTTGCCTGGTTTTTACTTTTGCACAATTACCACTTTCACAAAAAGAATGATAAATTTCCACACCTGCATGACAAAGACCTATGAAGGAATGAATGTTATTTAAGTGCTTTCATAACATTAATACTTTTTCCCTTAGAGAAAATTTTTATTTTTTTCACCTTCACGGGTAACAGCTTTTATTGGAATCAACATCAGTCAAGTTGGACTTGAGCTCTCCTGCAATGTACTGCACATAAAATGATGTTATATTCCAAGATGTCTGCTGCAAGTTGTACTATCATCGTATACACTAAAATGACATTTCTATCACAATCATTTTATGGAAGATGTATGATACTCTGTTTTTACTGGTATTAATAAAACACACACAATGAAGAAAACAGATACACAAATTTTAAGACCAAGGTAAGATGCCTAATGAAGGTCATTATCAACCACATTCATCTCATAATAAAACTGCATTCATTCCAATGATCAGCATAACATTCAAACTGATTGAAGTGATACTATTAGATTGTGAAACTGTCTGATGTGTAAATGTGGATGTAATCCCACATTAAAGACAGTTAATTTTAGAGGTCAACTTCTTTAAGTTCTTAGAGATTTTTGTGTTAGAAAAATGTCCACAAGTATATTCTGTTTTTTTTCTCTCTCTCTAGCAGTATATCTCAAAATGAGTAATTTTATTAGTCAGTTTCTATACCAGTTTAACAAGTGAGATATATGCAATACTAAAAACATAAACTAGTACTCCACATTTAATATGCAGGAAATACTTTGTTCCTAACCTTTTTTACTGAACAACTCATATAAAACATTAAATGTGGTATATTTTGAGTTAGTTAAATGTTAGAGAACCAGCCTTAGCCTGTTGGATTTAATTTATAAAATTAGCCAGAAGATGCCATAATTATATTAGTTAGCTACATTGCCCGATACATTGCTTACTTGAAATGATACTGTATACTGTATTCCAGTGTTTTAAGCATTATTTGCTGTGATATTTTAGCATGTTTGCATGATGAGAAAAATTGCTTAGCCCCTTCAACTGAGTAACATAAGATAGGACATGGTAACATGTTACATGTTATTAATGTGAAACATTTCAGTGCTTATATATATGCCATAGTTTTATCAGAACAATATTAATTCCCTAAAAGTCTTTAGCTGGTACATAGGGACGTGTAGAATATATTACCCAAACCATTTTCTCTTTTATTAAAAAGTTTAAAAAAATTCTTGGGCATATAAATTATATGAATTGAGAATAAAAAGAAAACAAAATCTTATTGAATACAGGTTTTTTTTCTTCTGTAATATAAGTTTATGAGAAATTGTGATGTTGGGTTAAATTAAAATCAATAACATAAACATATCACATAAAAAAAAAATCTTAAGACAAACACCCTGACCTCCCACTGACATTCCAAAAAGCTCAAGAATAAATTCATAGCTCTAAAACGAATGACAAGTGTCACTTGATATAATAAAGTTCTTTTTAATGTTGGCAATTATATTGATAAAAGGTATTTGAAATGACAAGTATTGAATTATATTTATAAAAGATGTTCTTAAGTAATAAGTAGGATAAAGTTTTTTCATCATCCATCTACTACTTTGTATATGCAGAATACTAATAGCAATAAGGGCTATTAAAGAAACAAAACTGTAGTCTAGTTGAAAAAACAAAACTGTGGTCTAGTTGAAGAAGTTACATATATAAAACATGAAGAAGTTGCTGTACCAACCCTCATGAAATAAAAGTTTTAAGAAGAGATTACAGAATTATATATGATGAGAAGGAAAACATCCAAATCATGAATAGGTTCAATTTGGAAAATAGTTAAAGGTTTTTGGATTAGGTGAGTTTGTGTTCTTTAGAAAGCACTATACATATACATATATACTTCCATTTTTAAAAAAAGGTTCATTATGCTATTCAGCCAATGATATGTCATTCTGGGGGAAAAAAAATTGTTACTCTGATGTGCTAATATCTATAGAAATGGAATCCTTTTTATACTGTGGATTCACCATGTAAAATCTGTGTTTGAAGAATCGACTTCACTTGATTTTTTTAGAAACATCTATCATAAAATTTGTGTCCCAAAGGGCTGTAAATATAGTAGATGGAGGTATGATAATACCTTAGTAATTTATGCTTAACAAATTAAAAGCGTTTTAAAAAATCCAGTTTATAATTTTTTAAAAGGAAAAGTAATCTTTATTACTTTGAATATTCAGTCATAACCTGCATACTTGAATAATGTGAAGTAGAGCATCTGTCTGGACTTCTTTTCTGAATGGATGTTATTTAGTATATGAGTTTTCTCTAGTAGCCCTTATGTGTTTTAAAATTTTGCTCTGAAGTTGTACTTACTAGACAATAGAAACAATGTTTTTAGGTATTTTATATGTGTTAGGCAGTCGAGGAAATTTAGAGGTCAGATAAAATAGCACTTGTCATTTTCGAGCTTACAGTTTGATTAAGAATAAGACACAAACCCTGATAATGGTGATACATTGATAAATATTTAGACACTTGTTAAGTAAAGTTAAATGTTTGGCTCTTAAATTCCTAAGAAGCTTTGGGAAGGTCTCAGGGAGGAATTTAGCTTTCTTCATAGATAAATTACAAGTCACACTTGATCCAGATATATCATGAATATTTAATGGTGTGAGCATACCTCATATATTGTTATCCTAATCAAATACATTATAATTAAATCCCATCCTAATATTATGAAACTATTCTAGAATGTTGTTTGATTATCCATTCATTCCTATAGAACTGTTTAACGTTTATATTATCATTCTTGTGAAAGTTTTTTTTTTAACATTAAGATATACAGTTAACAGATTTTATTTTACTCATTTTATTTTTCTTATAGGTCTATATCCTAAGGGAAAAAAATTGGCTAGTTTACATTATACCTAATTTAGTTTAAAGAAAATAATGCTGGAAAACAAGGACTTTTTTTTTTTTTAAGTTAAAAAACCCCACATCTACAAAGTGTAAAGTGTAGGAGAAAATTCAATTATCAAAAGGCCTGCATTGGTAAATATTACTTTGCCCTTGCCACATGACCTTTGACATATCTCGAGTCTTGTTCATATCTAGTTTATCTTTGACCTTTAATCTATAACTCTTATGTATTGAAGTTTAATTTCATGAAAAAAGAATTAGAGAAACACAATCCCTTCATAGATAATAGTAATAGTGTAATGCAGCTTTGTTTTACAAGTACTTTGAAATAGCAAGATTTTAACAATTAGTCAAGCAAAAGGGTTAGTGAGAAAGATGCCACAGTTGCTTAGGAAATTTGACTCAAATTGTTTATTGTGCCATTACTGCAAACATGTTGATAGTATTTGTTAGTAAAATTTACTACTGAAATGGTGATAATATTAAGGCTAAAGTAACAACTTGAAAAGAATTATTTTTTTTTAATGTGGCTAATTCTACCTCCTCCTTCTTACAAAACCAATATTAAAACCAATGATTTAAAGTTATCCATGAAAAATTTCTCTCAAATGTAAAGATTTTTGCATCCTCGCTTAATTACCCAGGACTTCCTACCATACATCCAAAAATCACACCAAAAACTGGAAGAGAACTAAGAGGCCTGTTTAGTCCAACCTCTTCATGATAACCATTGAAGAAACTGAGGCCAGTGGAGGTTGTGACTTGCCCATATACATCATATACATCAGATGTGAGAATCAAACCCAAGTATTCTGACTTTAGGGGGCCTCTAAGTTTTCATATGTGATACTGACTCCTTCACTGAGTTTCAGATGCCAAAGATAGACAAAATACACGGATGTTAAAGGTAAATTATCCCACCCTCCTCTCCCAAAATTTATTTTTAAAAATTGTTGAAATGATAGTATTATGGCAAAAATAACAGCTTAAGAAATCTAATTCTTTAAAAAATGTTTACAGATGTTACTTAAGTCCTATTCCAAAAATTGATTGTTCTAGTCCCCTTGTCCTTTTTGCAGTGATCTTGTTTGTAAATGATGATTTCATTTCTTCCCTCAAAATCAATATAAGAAAAACCTTTTAAAGACTTTATAAATTTTGAAAAACACTTTCTTTAAAAATGTAAGGTAGGTTTTTTTATATTCTAGATTGGATGCCTCCATAGAAACTTAAGAAATAAAATTTTTTAACATTAGGTTTTCATAGATGTCTTCCTTTCTGCCTATTAATGGTAGGTGTAGAAAAAAAATTTATAGTGTTTTTTAAAAATTAGACCCATGTTACATTTGTTTATTTACATATATATATATATAATTAGCTTCTTCTAATTCTAAATTAATTTTTGAGTTGGCATAAAGTTTATTTTAGAAAATCCTTGTAAAGAGTTTATAGAATTTACGTTTTAAGAATTACAAAATGAGATAGCATTTTTGGTTTTCCTTGATAGCTGCATTTTTTAATCCTCCATATTTTGATCCCAAATAAATCATTATTTGAAATTTTCAGGAGTAGTGTACTGAGTGGCAGTGAACTAAAAAATTCTGTTTAAATCATTTTCTACTGAAATAAAATGCCTGCCCTTTAGAAAATTGATGGAAAAGTAAAACTGGGGGAAAAAAGATTGCAGAATCTAATTAATGGCTTACAACTTTTGTCCATCAGTATTGAATTAAAGGACCATAGAAAAAGCTAGAGGTCCTTTTTCCTATGAATCTTATCTTTATCAAGAGAATTAAAAAACTTTGATAAGAGTTATAATTTCATAATTATGGATATTCTTTCTGTTTGTTTAGATTGCAGCCCCTTCTACTTAAGTGAAATACTTGTATTTCATTAATACAGTCTTATATGTGATTTTCTAGGACATTTATTAACAACACTTAGGATACTGGGAGTCTGAACATTAATGTAGTTTCCACCAAAAAGAAAAGCTATTTTTTTTCTGCCCCATTCTCCCTCCCCAAAGAAAAAATGTAGTGCATTTTCTTTTGGGACTCTTGATTACTATATTATTCTATTTGATCTAGTTTAATAAATAACTGTTATTCCTACTTGTCTAGGGTAAAAAATTGGTTTTTTGTAAGTGAAAAAGATGTTTGATGCTTTTGTTTCACTACCTTGTGTATCTTTGATGTGATAGGGAAAAGAGGACCTGCTGGGCTTTGTTTTAGGATTTTATATATTTCTTTAAAGTTTCATCTAGTCATTCTTTTTATAAGTTGTCCTGCAATCTCACTAATGGAACTTGTTTGTTAGCCTTTTCCAGGGTTCAATTTGCGAGTTTCCTCAATAGTTACTACTTTATATTTCTATTTATATGTGTATGTATATATAGACACATGTCTATATAGAAAGACATATATCTATTTTGAATGGTCAGATATAAAATTTAATCTCTTTTCTCTTCATTTTTACATTTATTAAATGACAGTAAATTTTGAAGAAATTTAGGTAGATTATTTTGAAATACAGTTATGAATCTGGCATGCAGTACCTTTTTGAAATGATTTTTCACAAGTTTTTTTTTTTTTCTTTTTTCCTTTTTTACATTAGTAAAGTTAGACTATTTTTGGAGAGTTTCATGCTGTAGGAAATTTTAAGTGTATTTCTTTTTACATTTAAGCCTAGTATGGAATGTGGTTTTTATTGCTAGATAAGGATGTCTTTTTCTGAGTCTCAAAAGTGGCTAGTAACCAGTGAAAAATATTTGTCACATATTTTTTGAGTTTTTTGCTTTTTAGAGGATAATAAAACAGTACAATATTTTTATTAGAGATTTTCATTTGTCCCCATTATTCAAAAGCTACTTGTACCTTTATTGCTTGTAAAAAGAATCAAGTAGCAGCTGATTAATTTGTGTATTTCCCTGACATTCTGTTAGTATCCTGTTATGAATATAGCCTATATTTTTCACGAAACCTGTTTTTTGTGATATCAGAGTTCTACATATAGATCAGGGTTTGGTTTGATTTTGTTTTTCTTAAGAAAAATTTCATTTGGAGATATTTGGACCAGTAAATCTTATCTAGGTATTGTTTTAGATGTTAGAAAAGAAGTGTGTTGTGATAGTGAGCTAGCTTCAAGACTTAGAAAACCTGGGTTCAAGTCTCACCTCTGACACATATTGGTTGTGTGACCCCAGGCAAGTCATTAAACCATTCAATGCTCTAGGCACTAGGTGAGAAAACACCAACTTGGACTGGTAGAAAAAAATAAGTCCATCCCTGTCCTTAACCCTTTAACCTATATTTTCTGAAATATGATCAGTGACTTTAAGTACTCATTTGCCATTTTTAATAACCAGATTTATTTTAAAAATAATCTGCTAAAGACTTATTTTAAATATAAAATGAGTGTGAATCACTTACCTGAATCTAAGTATGTTAAATTATTAAACTTCTTAAAGTTATGTTCCCAGCTTCAATCATAATTTAGGCAGAGATTCAAGAAACTTAATTTGTCAATATGTTAATAATTTACAAATCTTAGAGTTAATTGTGACTCAGAAAATGATAATAGCCCTCATAAAGAGGTTCGTCAAAAATTTAAATGGATTTTAATTCTTTAAGAACGTTGATAAAATGTTTTTCTATTAATATCAAACTGTTATTTGCAAAAAAAATTCATATTTTAAGTGGCTCTATTGCTTTAGGATAAATAAATGTTAACTATATTCTTTATCAGATTGGTCAGTTTATTTTAGAACATTTAAGTTTTTTAAAAATTCTCTTCCCACCCCAAAAAAGTTTAAAAATTTTTTAAAAATTAATTTGACTGGTTGACATATCACTAAAAAAAACAGTTAAGGGAAAAGTATTTCCTGTTTTAAGAAAATTGCTTAAAAAATTAGTTTTAAAAATAGAGCTACAAAATCTAAGTACTTAAAAGAATTTTGGTAAATATGAAAAACAATTAGAATAGTCTTTAAAATAGTCTTGTGTCCATTCAACTACTACATTTTTCTTTTTCCAAATGCATCATATTGGATATGGAATAGTTCATATATATCGTATACTGGGATTTTGGGACTGTGTTCATAGGATCCATAAAGGTGAATTTATCGTTTTCACAATTGACATCTCTGAGTAAGTAATGTTCTATGATAAAATAGAAGTGAAGTCTGACTCTTTAGTAAAGAAACTATATCCTGTTATCTGTCTACATTTGCTATTACATTTGCTAAATAGTCTTTGGAATACAGCTCCCATAAAAATGAGTGAAAAAAGAGGGTGGAACAAATGGTACAAGTCAGAAAATCCTGGAATTGTACTTTTACTGATTGTAACTTTGTAAGGTTTCATTTTTATATATTAATCCTGTATGTATATCCCCTTCCAAATATTAGAAAATTAACTTAATATTTTGTCTTTTAAAGTTTATACATGCATTAAAAAAGTGTATTCAGTGTTCTTCCTTAAACACACTTTGTTAATTTTAGGAAATATCTTCTCCAAGTGGAAACATGCTAACTTTTTCTGTAAATTTTAAATAAAAGGTGCTGCTTCTTCCTCTGTACCAGGACTGATGTGTGTTTTCTGTCTCTATACCCACCCACTTTTTTTTTCTGCTTTTAAATTTGTTTGAAACTAGTATCAACATGGTTTTGTGGATAAAGCATTGCCAGCTGGTTTATTTGAGTCTAGATTCTGGTTAAAATCCCTTACTATTCCTTACTATATTTCAATTAATGTCTCTAAAATGGTTTGAAAAGTGCTTTGCGAGACTTTCCCACTTCCCTGAAAGCTACCTAGTGTATGAAGTGATAATAGCACATAATTTTGCTTGTGTTTTGAGAGGTAGCCCCAATAAGAAAAGGAATTTTAATTTGTACCAACATAAACAAGACACTCATGTCGATATGTAAGAATACTATTAAGTTTCTTTGGAGCTCAATATAAAATTGGGATTTAAACTCAAAGTATTTTTTAATTGCTGCTTTTTCTGTATCTGCAGAATACCAAAATAATTCTAATGGAATAATAGAGAAAAGCTTATTGTGTAAAATACTGAATAAAAGCACTTTTTTGTTAGAACTACAGCTTTAGATATAACAAAATATTTAAATGTGGCAAAAATCAAAATTATATTTTAAAATTTGGAGTTAGATCTCTTTTTAGTTCTATTCCGATTTTTCTTGAAAATTGGTGGTAAAGTCAGGACAAATAAATTACTAGAAAAATTTTTTTAATACTGATTTAAAATCAAGAAAACACTTAGCAACATCCTTAGAAATTGTGTCCAGTATGTTCTATTAAATAATGTAAATTACATAAACATACAAGTTAAATGATTTGCTGGAAGTCAATCATTGATTAATAAACCTACATAAATGACCAATTAGCTGGTATTTTTGCAGTGGTGCACTTAATTGTAAGTGATAGTTTTTTTGTATTAAGTTTCATAGGTCTACTACTTTACACAATGATAAATTTATCATGTAAAAGCTTCCACATATAGTGTCTAAAGTTTTGTTTTTACAAACATCATTACAAGTCTTTAACAGAAGCTAAATGGCAAAGGGTTTCTCTGTTTTCAATTAAGCATATAAGAATTTAATTGGAAGTCTTATTATTAAAAAGATTCAGTGGTGGGTGGGGAAGTATTAGCCTAAGCTAGATGATCTTTGATAATAAGAAGCTGGTAGGTATAGTATGGCTAAACAAAACTTCCAATATTATTATTTGGCCAAGAATTTGAATTTCTTCCTCCCAAACTTTTGTTTTGTTTTGTTTTGTTTGTTTTTAAACCAGAACTGTTAAGTAAAATGGACAGATTTGACTTCACCTTCTCTTCACCTTCTCTCCCTTCAGCTACCCACCCTCTGGGGGAGGTACTAATGAGCTGTGAAATGTCCCAAAGACAAGCATTGGGGAGAAGAAGAAAAACAGAGGACATGGATAATCCACAAACTTGATAATAAGTCTCAAAAATTAAGTTTAGTGAATACTTTTAAGAAATATTAGAAAAGGAATATATCCCATTTTGAATATTTTTGTGAACCCCTCTAAAGCTGAGTTTTGGCACTAAAATAAAATGAATAGGAGTACATTTGTGGGGCTTGAACTTGTGTTCCAAATTTTACTTATATAAGGAAAAAAACCCAGACACTTGGTATTAACATCTTTTTACTTTATACATTTGAATTTGTTTGGGATTCAAGTGGTTTAGTGGGGTAAGTCAAAGCCCCAGAACTTTAAAACATGTTATAGTTTCAAAGATAAAACGACATTGATATTTTTGTTATTGAGTATAGTTAGTTAAATAAAAGGTTATATAAGAATTGCTGAATCTTAGGCATAAGACAACTTCTATACTTGTAGGTATAAAAGTTGTCACATTTAAATTCAGTAATAAAGGGAAGTGTTTATGAGGTATTCTTTGTATATTAAATCATTTAACAATAACTAGTATGTTTTTTAAAGCAGAATACAATCCCTTGTTTTTTCCCATGGCTATAGTGAAATATAATCCATACGCTTCATCTTCAGATCTCAGATGGTCAAGGAGATGAACCTTCAGAATCCCCATACGAAAGCGCAGATGAGACTCAAACTGAAATATCTATATCTTCTAAAAAGTCTGAACGAGGAACTACAGCTAAAAGGGAATATGTTTGTCAGGTAAACTGAAATCTTTCATTCATCATTTTGTAATTGTTCAATGATTTTTGGCTATGCTTAAAATGTCTCTATTTTGCTTTTTTTTGAACCCTTGTATTTTGGATTACAAACAAAAAAAAAAAAAAAAGATATAATCTAATGTAAAACATGTAATTAAGTTGCCCTAACTAGTTGTGATTGTTGATTTGTGTTTGAATCATTCTGAGTGGAAACTGTTGAGAGGTAAAAAAAAATAAAAAGTATTATGATCCAAGTATGACACAAGTAGTGTTTTGGTCCATAGAAATGTGTTATGAATTAATCATGAATGGCTTTAAGTCAAAAATTTATGGTATAATATTTTCTATGAATATTTTGATTGTGTGTCTGAACTATAATTTCCATATAATTTTAGTTAAATTTGAGATTGGCTAGTCAGTGTCTGTATTTATAATTGACAGACTTATGAATGTTTTACAATCTGTAGTATTTGGCATGTGTGTATTACCCCTAAATAGCTAATTGGGCTTAGGACAGGAAAAATGAGGAGAGATCTTTGTAAATGTTCAATATTTCTGATTTCTATTTAAAAGCTTTGTGAAAAATCTGGAAATCTCCTACTTTGTGAAGGACCCTGTTATGGAGCTTTTCATTTATCCTGCCTTGGGCTTTCTAGAAGACCAGAAGGAAAATTCATTTGCAGTGAATGTACTTCAGGCAAGTTTTTTGTTCAGAGCTTTTAAAAAAAGTTTTTAATCTTTAAATTAACAGAATTTTTCTGATGATTGTATTTGAGATTGTGTGTGTGGACACATTATATATTTGAAGTATTTTCAATATTGTTATGTCTAAGAAATTAAGTAGTACCTTTTCCCTTTGATGTCAATGCTACCTGTTCCTTTTTTTTACTCCTGAGAATTCTCAATCTATCAAAATACTCTTGATGCTATTAAGTTTGCAAAATTTTCATCCTATTTCTTTTCATCTCTGGATAATAATATCAAGCAGTAAATAATGCTACATTTTAAAAAGTGGTTTCTTAAAAAAAAAGTTTGTTTGAGATGATACTTTTAAATTGTTAAAGTTGACTCATATATGCTTTTACTTCAGTCTTGAATTTTTTGTAGAATCACTTAAATTGTCCATTTAAAAATTAGAATGTTAAAAAGTATGCTTGGTTTACATCACCATGAAGGACTTTTCAGAAAATTTAAAATTAGCACCAAAATTTAATACAAATAAAATTAATTCAATTAAAGAGAGAAAAACTCTCTGGCTATACTAAAATTGTGATAAATATTATTCTAATCAATGGCCTATTATTTTAAATTAAAAATTTTTCTTAGAAAATGCCAGTATCCCTTGCAGTAAATTATGATGATCAAAATCATGCATAAATGATTATCTCAGTTCAAAGTTTTTGGCCCATTCATTTCAGATTAGAATATCATAAAATTGTAATACTACCAGAGAATTTGGTGAGATATGACAGGTTTTTGATTTGGAACATTTTCAGAAAATTCTTTTTTAACTATGGTGAAACTGTTATTTCCAGTTGTACAGTTTAGGAATTTCTGATTATTATATTTCACTTTGGTTTTATTATCTATGAAGAATGGGTTCAATGAGGTCATCTGGCATAGTGGAATAGAGGGACCACAAACATATTAACTATGTAACTAAGGAAATACTCCTAGGAAGTTATCTAAGAAATGAATTGAGGGCAGGTATTGTTCTTTATTGGTAGGGGGAATTTCTTTACAGAAGATCACTCTGTCAATGAAATCGCTGCATTCCCAAATCATGGGCAAGTCATGCCTACCTACCTACCTTCCTCCCTCCTAAATTTATAAAGGCAGGAGATTCTGGGAAGATGGATGAGTAGGTCAGAAAATTCTACACTTTCGAAATTTCCTCCACAAATGACAAAATAGCACATCATGGTGAAAATTGGGGAACAGCAGTGGCCCTCCTAAAACAATTGGAGAAAACCCAAAGAAAGACCTTTGGGAAAGAGGTTCGGCCTGAGTGAAGAACAACCATCTTCAGACTTGTCTCCATGGAAATGACAAACAAAAAACTTGGAGGGCACCTGGGTTAGGAGGTAGTCTCAGTTACGGGTATTCTCACCTCATGATGTGAGAGGGCAGGGGAGAACTGAAGGATCTCCTGCCGCCAAGAGATGTCAGTCTTAGCTGTGCTGCTGAGATGCAGTCCTGGACTGAAGTTAAAAAGTGAGAAGGAACCCACCAAGTGAGTGCAGAAGCAGTAGGAGAGAGACTTTAGTATGGCACTTAGTGGAAAGGTGAGCTCTTGATTTCAGGCCCAGGATAGAAGGAAGAACTAAAGGTTTTAACTAAAGAACACTGGAGGATCCTCAGGGAGCAAGAACATTTCCAGCATTGTGTGCCATGAGCCCCAGCTGTGACTTGAAGGGAGAAAGGAGTGCCGAAGTTGAGTCCTGGACAAATCTCAAAAAATAACTTAAGAAGTATCTGAAGTCAGAAGCACTAGCCTCTACACCCCAGGACTACAGGTTACCGTAATAACCTGCTAAAAATAAAAATAAATAAAACTGAGCAAGCAAAGAAGAAAGAACTCAACCATAGAAAACTACTATAAGAATAGAGAAGAATAGGGTTCTTTTTCAGAAGAGGATACTGAAACATTAAAAAAAAGCCTCTCTTTTACCCCAAAGAGTAAATGTCAAATAGTCAGCTGCCCAAAAATAATTCTTGAAAGTATTTTGGCTTTTTTTCTTCTCTCCCTCCTTTCCTCCCGCAATTGGGCTTGTAACTTGCCCAGGTTCACACAGCCAGGAAGTATTAAGTGTCACATTTGAACTCTCAGGTCCTTCTGACTTCAGGTGCTGTATCCACTACACCAAGTAGCTGTCCCAAGAATTGTAAAAGGCCTTCAAAAATCAAATGAGAGATTGCAGAAAAGTTAGAAACGAAAATCAGAACAATTCAAGAAAGTTATAAAAGGAAAAGAAAGTCAACCAATTGGAAAAGGAGATCCAGAATCATTTTTTTAAAATAATAGCTTTTTATTTTCAAAATACATTCAGATAGTTTTTAATATTCACCTTTCAAAATGCTTTGTTCCAAGTTTTTCTCCTTCTCTTCCTTCTTTCTTGCTCCCCTAAATAGTAAACGATCAAGTATGTGTTAAACATGTGCAATTCTTCTGTACATTTTCCCACATTTATCATGTTGCACAAGAAAAATCAGACCAAAAAAGGGGAAAAAATGAGAAAAAGCAAGCAAACAACAAAAAGATTAAAATATTATGTTGCATGCATTTTTACTCTTTTTGTTGTTTTTGCTTGCCTTTTACTTTTTTATAATTTTTTTTCCTTTTTGGTTTGATTTTTCTTGTACAGCAAGATAATAGTATAAATCTGTGTGCAAATATTGAATTTAATATGTTTTAACATAAATTGAATTAACTTGCCATCTAGGGGAAGATGGGGAGGGAAGGGAAGGTGGGGAAAAACTGGAATGCATAGTTTTGCAAAGGTTAATGTTGAAAAATTATACATGCATATTTTGAAAATAAAAAGTTTTAATGTTTAAAAAAAAAGAAGAAGAAGAAGAAGAAAATATGTTGTAATCTATAGTCCTGATACATCTTTCTGGATGCAGATGGCTCTCTGTATAACAAGTCCATTGAAATGGCCTGAATTATCTCATTGATGAAAAGAGCCAAGTCCATTAGAGTTGATCATCATAATCTTGTTGCCACTATATACAATACTCTCTTGGTTCTATTTACTTCATTTAGCATCAATTCATGTACGTCTCTCCAGGTCATTTTGAAATTATCCTACTGGCCCAAAGCAGAACTAGAGATCATTACTGATCACAAAATAGAAAATTTCGATTATACCAAACTGAAAAGTTTTTGTACAAACAAAACTAATGCAGACAAGATTAGAAGGGAAGCAATAAACTGGGAAAATATTTTTACAGTCAAAGGTTCTGATAAAGGCCTCATTTCCAAAATATATAGAGAATTAACTCTAATTTATAAAAAATCAAGCCATTCTCCAATTGAAAAATGGTCAAAGGATATGAACAGACAATTCTCAGATGAAGAAATTGAAACTATTTCTAGTCATATGAAAAGATGCTCCAAGTCATTATTAATCAGAGAAATGCAAATTAAGACAACTCTAAGATACCACTACACACCTGTCAGATTGGCTAAGATGACAGGAAAAAATAATGATGATTGTTGGAGGGGATGTGGGAAAACTGGGACATTGATTCATTGCTGGTGGAGTTGTGAACAATCCAACCATTTTGGAGAGTAGTTTGGATCTATGCTCAAAAAGTTATCAAACTGTGCATACCCTTTGATCCAGCAGTGTTACTACTGGGATTATATCCCAAAGAGATTATAAAGAAGGGAAAGGGACCTGTATGTGCACGAATGTTTGTGGCAGCCCTTTTGTAGTGGCTAGAAACTGGAAACTGAATGGATGTCCATCAGTTGGAGAATGGCTGAATAAATTGTGGTATATGAAAATTATGGAATATTACTGTTCTGTAAGAAATGACCAACAGGATGATTTCAGAAAGGCCTGGAGAGACTTACACGAACTGATGCTGAGTGAAATGAGCAGGACCAGGAGATCATTATATACTTCAACAATAATACTAGATGATGACCAGTTCTGATGGATCAGGCCATCCTCACAAGCAGATCAACCAAATCATTTCTAATGGAGCAGTAATGAACTGAACTAGCTATACCCAGAAAAAGAACTCTGGAGATGACTAAAACCATTACATTGAATTCCCAATCCCTATAGTTATGCACACCTGCATTTTTGATTTCCTTCACAAGCTAAATGTACAATAATTCAGAGTCTGATTCTTTTTGTACAGCAAAATAATGTTTTGGTCATGTATACTTATTGTGTATCTAAGTTATATTTTAATATATTTTAACATCTACTGGTCATCCTGACATTTAGGGGAGGGGGTGGGGGGGGGGTAAGAGGTGAAAAATTGGAACAAGAGGTTTGGCAATTGTTAATGCTGTAAAGTTACCTATGTATATATCCTGTAAATAAAAGGCTATTAAATAAAAAAAAAAAAAAAAAAGAAATTATCCTACTGTCGATCTAGAGTCTTAAGGAAGAAAATGGACTTCTTGAAAACTAGAATTGAACAAGGGAAAGAAAGTGACATTACAATACACTAAGAAATAGCAAAAGAAAATAAAAAGAATGAAAAAAAAAAGAGAGAATGTGAAACATCTTATAAGAAAAACTGATCTAGAGAACAGATCAAGAAGACAAAGCATAAAAATTAAGAGAATTTTAAAGCTATGGTTAAAAAAAGAATATACAATAATTCAAGAAATAATGAAAGAAAATTGCCCTGAAGTTTTAGAACAGTAGAAATAGGAAAAAAAAAAATCTACTAATCCTCATCTGAAAGCTATCCCAGGATGAAAGCCTACAAGAATATCACAGCCAAATTCCAAAATCCCCAGGTTAAAGAGAAAATATTAGGGACAACAAGAAGAAAACCATTCAAAATACTGCAGAGCTACATGAAACCTAGCTTTTTGGTAGCAACTACTCTAATAACTCATGGGTCTTGGATTATTATATATCAAAGAGCAAAAGAACTTGTGTTGTAACATAGTTGAATATAATCCTGAATGGGAAAAAAAAAATTTTTTTTCAGTGAATGGACAGGCTTTCAGACTTTATTGTAAGAAGACCAAAATGTAATAGAAAAATTGACATAGAAGATTAAGGAAACAGATAAAACAAACATCAAAAACAAATTCCAAGGCCTTCAAGAACCATTAGTAAGATTGTCATTAGTGATTTAGGTAGTTTGAAAGAAAAATGGGGAAGAGCTAAGTGTCATCTGATGATTCTAAAAAATAAAATTGTGTAGGAAAAGAGCAGTTAATCTCATACAAAAGAGGCATGAGAGGAAGAACTGATACAAAAGAATCAGGTAAGGGTAGAGGACTGGTAGTGCTGGAGCCCTACTGTCTCATCAGATTTGGATTATAGAGGGAACAATATACACATCTAGATAGGGTATAAAAAGTTTTCTTAATTTATAAAGAGATAAAAGGGTGAGGGAACAGGATAAAGGGATGGTATAGAAGGGTGTATAAATTAAGATTTAGGAGAGTGGGGGAAGAAGAAAAGGGAGGAACCTTTAAAGGAGTAGGTAAAAATAGGAAAAAGGAGGGTGGGGGAAGAGAATAAGGGAAAGATTCTTTTAAAGGTTGTGGAATAGGGAAGTAGTGGTTAGAAATCAACTAGAGGAGGGATAGAGTAAAAAGAGGACAATAGTGAGGAAAAATAGGTGAAGAGAAATACACAAATAGTAATTATATCTTTGAAAGTGAGTGGGATGAATTCACCCATAAAACAGAAATGGATAGCAGAATGGATTAAAAATCAGAATCTGACAATATCCTGCTTATAAGAAAAACGAGATATACATAGCAGAAGCATTTGAATTATTTTTTCCATGGTGCTCCTAATATTTTCTCCTTAACTTGAGTTTTTGGGAATTTGGCTATCATATTCCTATAAAAAATTAGAGATACATTTTAAAATGAGAGATATGGAGTTAAAATAAAGGAATGGAGTAGAATAAATGTATTGAAAAAACAGATGTTTAGTTAAAAGAAATTGCGTTATGATAAAAGGTAACATAATGAAGTAATATTAGTACTAAACTTATATGTACCAAGTACCATACTATCTAGATTTTTAAAAGAAAAATTAAATGAATTATAGGTGAAAATAGTAGGTAGTAGTACTATAAATAGTGGGGGACTTTCTTTCTTAGAACTAGCCAACTCTAACCAAAAAATAAATAAGAAAGAAGTTAAGAAAGTGAACAAAAGTTTAGATAAGCTAGACATGATAGATATTTGGAGTGAGTGAATGGAAATAAAAAGGAATCCACCCCTTTTTTAGTGATATATGGTACTTTTACAAATATTGAGTGTATATTAGGGCATAAAAATTTTATAATTAAAAACAATATTAAATCCTTTATTTCCATAAATATTTTCCATGCAATAAAAATTACATTTAATAAGGAATCATAAAACATAGGAAAAAACTAATTGGAGCCTGAACAACCTAATCTTAAAAAATTGTATGAATTAAAGAAAAAATAGTAGAAACAAATAGTAATTTCCTTAAAGAAAATGGCAATAATGAAACAACATATCAAAACCTATGGGATACAGCAGAACTAGTAATTGGAGAAAAATTTATATCACTAAGTGCTTATATTAATAAAAAAGTTGTAAATAAAAAGGTATAATAAAAAATAAAAAAGAGAAAGAACAGATCCAACAGAAGTGGGTATGCAATTTAAAAAGAAAATTTTTAAAAAAGAACAAATTAAAAATCTCCAATTAAATATTAAATTGGTAATCCTAAAAAAAAAAAAAGGTGAAATTAATAAAATTGTGTAAGAAAACCATTGACTTAATAAGTAAAGCTAGAAATTGTTTTTACAAAAAAATCAATAAATTAACTCATTAATATGATTTTTTAAAAAGAAAAGAAAACCAAATTACTAGTATCAAAAATGAAAAGGGTAAATATATCTTATACAATTATAAATTCTAATGATTATTATGTGAGATTTTTATTATCACATGGAACTTTTTCTTACAGTATTGTTAATGGTTTTAGCTAATCTGTATCTTTATTAGATATAAAATGATATTTCTTCCAAAATATTATATAATAAAGACTTTATTCTAATTTAGTTAAGCTTTTTCCTTAAGCACACTGTGAAATCTGACAGGATAATTAATTTAAAGCTTATTTTTACCGTGAGTGAGAATTAGATCTTTTTTTAAAATTGCAAAAGACTTCTTCAAGAGGTTTTTGTTTTCCCTTTACCTAGAGGTCTTTAAGCAAATTTTGAATGACTGAAGATTGAAGTTGTTTTAGCATGGATTGTTATTAATGTTTGGGTCTGAATTTGGTGGTTTCTTTGATTCCTCCTAACTTGAATATTCTATGATTGTGTGAAAAAATAAGCTGCATTATTACATTTTGTGTTTTTCCAGCTGTGTCTGTGTTCAAGGTCAGACTTCAAAGAATGCTAACCTATTAGTAGGTTTTGAAGTAAAGTACATTATTTTCCCCTCTTCCCTCCCAAAAAGAACTTGAAAACTTGATCCCTTTAGAGAGGGAACATTTCTAGACTTAATTTTAGAATGATTTAAGTATTTAAACTGTACTTTAACTTAACACTAATATTTCTCTATACTCAACTTTCCCTTTAATCATTATTAGGCATTCACTCATGCTTTGTTTGTAAAGAGAAAAAAACAGAAGTGAAACGCTGTGTTGTATCCCAGTGTGGAAAATTTTACCATGAAGCATGTGTGAAAAAATACCACCTTACTGTATTTGAGAGCCGAGGATTTCGTTGTCCCCTCCACAGCTGTGTAAGCTGTCATGTAACAAATCCTTCAAATCCAAGATCATCAAAAGGTATTTTGTTGTTTTTCAGTTGTTTCAGTCATGTCTGATTCTTCATCACTTTTTTTGGAGTTTTCTTGGCATTGATACTGGAGTGGTTTTCTATTTCCTTCTCCAGATCATTTTTATAGATATAGAACTAAGGCAAACACAAGTGTCTCAAGCCAGATTTGAACTTGCCAAAATGAGTCTTACTGACTTCAAGCTTGGTCTATCCACTGAACCACCTATGTACTTTTTAAAGGGTTAGAGCCTTGTAAAATTAATTTTTATTAATATGAGATTAGTATTTCTCCCCTCCCTCCCCCCCAAACTAAATTTATAGGCTTTTTCTTTCTTCTTTTGAATTAGACAAATGCAATTGCTAATGTTTCCCTCACCCCCCCCCAAAAAAAAAAAATCCAAACCTTTTCACCTTGTTTTTTGTTCTCAGTGTTAAATAGAGAAGCTTTATGGTTCAACATTCTTGAAAGAAAATTTAAAGTTTTGATTGATTGCTTTCACTTTAAAAATTACTGGTGGATTTTTTCCATTGAGATTTTTTTTCCCTACCTGAAGACCTTAAAAAAAAAAAAAAAAGTGTGACATTTCATAAACAATTTAACAAAGCAAGGGTACTCTTTTTTGGCATAATTGAGTGTCTTATCTCATTGATAATGTGCAGCTTCTCATTTTTTGTTTCTGGGTTGTTTTTCTGTTTTCATTCAGATATATGTCCCAACTTTGTTAAATGTCATTAATACAAGTTTGAAATGTCCCAGTGTAATTTAACACCTCTCTCTGCTCCCTGGTCCCAGTCTCTGAGTACTTACATCTATTTATTTTAACTAGTTGGGGCTAATATGGAATGACTCATATATATTTTTAACTTAGTACTTAAATACCTTTGTAAAGCTTTGCTCAAGTAATGGATTATGGTATGAAAATTATTCTGGATATTTGAAGGTTGCATTAATAGAACACCAGGTTCAACAGCCCCATCTGTTTTTCTGTCATTTAAGTATAGGCCTGATTGACAGACTTTGTTTATTTGTTGAAGGATCAGCCTCACTGAATCAGAAGAGATTTATCACTAAATAGTTGGTTCTATCAAGTGATGAATTATTTTAGCCTCCTATGATAACTGTGTTCTAAGGCATGAACAGGTTGTGATTAGTACTGGGGGGACAGAGCACCTGCATGGATTAAAATAGAGATCTTGAAATACTGTTGCATTTAAACATTTGTGTACTTGATAGGTAAAATGATGCGATGTGTTCGCTGTCCTGTTGCTTATCATGGAGGAGATGGCTGTTTGGCTGCAGGTTGTTCAGTGATTGCATCTAACAATATTATTTGCACTAATCATTTCACTGCTCGGAAAGGAAAAAGTCATCATGCTCATGTGAATGTGAGCTGGTGCTTTGTGTGCTCAAAAGGTAAGGGTTTTTTGGTTTGTTTCATTTATATTTAATCTATTGTTTGGATATTTTTTAAAAGTTCATTTTACTGAAAGTAGCTTTTCAGTGTAGTCATTTTATAATTGTCACATTTTAAAAGTGCTAAAATTGCAGCAATAGGGTATGAGAGTCCTTTGGTGACTATTCACTGTCAGCAGGCAAATACAACATACTAATAATTTTGCAATTGTGGGATGTATGTAAGAAAATATTTCAAATGAAAATTAGAGCAAAATGTAATGATGGTCTGAAAAGTAAAACCTTCAATATATCAAGATGTCAACATTTACAGTTTTATATTTTTCTTGAATTAATATTTCAAAGTCAGTTATGTCACCATAAATTTTGTTACACATTTTGAGAAGTTAAATGAATGCCTGAATTGCAGTAAACAAAGGCTAATTAAAGTTTTTCATTTTATATAGGAGGAAGCCTGTTATGCTGTGAGTCATGTCCAGCAGCGTTTCATCCAGACTGTTTGAATATTGAAATGCCAGATGGGAGTTGGTATTGTAATGACTGCAGAGCTGGAAAAAAGCTTCATTTTCAAGACATCATTTGGGTCAAACTTGGAAATTACAGGTCTGCTTGATGAGTAAAAATTCATGCTGATTATATATGCCATTCTCTTTTTTAGTCAGTTCCAGTTAAATTACATTAAATTGTGAAAAACTTTTAATATTGGCATTCCTATCCATGAAAGGTTTTAAATATATAATTTTTCTGTTTGTTGTATAGATGGTGGCCTGCAGAAGTTTGCCATCCAAAAAATGTTCCTCCAAATATTCAGAAAATGAAGCATGAGATTGGAGAGTTTCCTGTGTTTTTCTTTGGGTCTAAAGATTATTACTGGACACATCAGGCACGAGTCTTTCCTTACATGGAAGGAGATCGGGGAAGCAGATATCAAGGAATTAAAGGAATTGGAAAAGTCTTCAAAAATGGTATCGAGATATAAAATATGTTGTTTTGCTCTTTTGTAAAATGTCTTTTGCTCATTCTATTAATTGTTAATCTTTTTTCTTTGAAAGTATACAGAGAAAGGAAATAGAGCAAACATGTTACATTTGCATTTTAAGTAAGAAAAACTAAATTTGTACACACTATGAGGAGTTTAGAATAGTGATACTTTTTTAGTAGAGGACAATAGTTTGCATAAAGCTATATCCTGGGGTATTACATATTACACATGATCATTATTTTCAAGAATTATTTATTTTAAATGTTTTCTGTATTCTTTTATCTTACATAAAAGTTTTATTTATTTTTTGACACAGAGAATTTGCAGTCCATAAAATACATTTTCATGTTCTGGTTTTATTGCAAAGGAAAAAGGAAACTTGATATATTGTATCTATATCACTGCATCTATAAAGAATATAGCTTAACATATTGGATTACATGCCATGTAGGGGAAGAGGGCTGGTGGGAAGGGGGGTGGAATTTGAACAATTATCTTTGCATATGTTTTGAAAATAAAAAACTTTTAAAATATAAAAAATAAGATTAAAAAATATAGTTTAAGCTGAGAGATATAGTCAAATTCATAAATTCAATAAAATCTTTTATTACAAGGTTTTACTGTATTTTACTGTAATTGTTTTTCTTCAAGCTTTGATTGGGCATAGTGTGCTTTGATCCTTATTTAACCCCGTAGGATCATAGATTTAGAACTTAAAGGGACCTTACATGTCATGAAGTCCCATCCCTTCATTTTACAAATGAGGACAGTAAACTTCAGAGAGGGTATTAGGACTTACCCAGGAAATGGAGTCTGTGAGAGCTAGGATTCAAATTCCTGTGCTGTGGCTCTTATTTTAGGGCTCTTTACATTGTATTACTTACCCTGCTTTTCATGTTCTATTCTTAACTATGTTCACATATTCAAAATCTATTGTAGAACTAGTCTGTAACATTCTTTATATTTGTTTTAAAAATTTAACTTTTCCTTCTTTCGTATGTTTGGATTTATTTTTAGGATGAGTACAAAAATATCCTTGATAACCCTCATGGGTTCAGTTATTATCGCTACCTAGCTTTCATCTTCTTAGCTCTAGTTCCACATCAACCATTTCCTACTGGGCATCTCAATTTGAATCTCTTATAAACGTTTTTAATTTATTATGCCTAAAATAGAACTCATTATCCTTTCCCTAAAATCCAGCCCTCTTCTAATTTTCCTACTTATATTGAGAGTATCATCATATTTCTAGTCATCAAGTTTGTAACCTACTTCATCCCCAATTTTTAACTTTCCCTCACTATTACTCCGATTGGTTTTCAGTTGCCAAATTTTGTTTCTACCTCTGCAATATCTATTCTATCCATCTTAATGTGCCTGCTCACAATATCATCCTAGTTCATGCTTTCTATACCTCTTACAGTGGCTGCCATATTGATCTCCCTAAAACAAGGGTCTTATCATGTCATTTTCCTCTTCAGCATGTCTCAATGGCATCTTATCTCCAGGATAAGATTAAAAACTAATGCTTTATATTTAAGGCCTTTTCTAATTTAGTTCCATTGTACTTTTCTGGATTGATTTCACCCTATTGTACTTCACCTATACTAAGTGGCCAGTTTGCTTCCTCCTCAAACTTAACTTTTCTCCTGACTTGGCTTTATTCAGCCTTATTGAGGACCTTGGATGCTTTCTTTCTTTAGCTTAATAGAACATCTGGTTATCTCTAATTCATATGCTTTTCCAAATACCTATCTATAGTCTTCAATATTCTTTGCTTCCTGTCAGAAAAAGGCCAAAAAAAACCAATGAAACAAACAAACAAAAAAAACACTCTGGTGAGTGTTTGGTAACACTCTGGTAGACTCTGTGTAAGATTTTTTTATTTGTCTATATTTTTTCTTTTCCCTCAGCAAAATATATGTATACTCCTTAAGAATACTTTTCTTTTTTTTTTGATCTTTGTATTCCTAACACCTTGCATAATGCTAGATATTTAATAATTCCTATGGAATTAATTTTGTTTCAAAATTATGGATACAAATAGGGATGGAATTTATGATTTCATTGGTACTAGGAAGTTCAAAGGGAGGAAAACTCCCTCTACTAAGGCAGACGGGCACTTAATCTTTAATTTGTAGTAAGAGTAGTCTGCAGTTCTGAAAGATTGATACTTTCCCAGGGTCACACATTTAATAGGTGTTCTAGGCAGCTCTCTTGCTTCAAGGCCAGTGCTTTGCTATATACCACATTAATTTCAGAATTAGATTTTAATATTTGTTCAAATTTATGAACTATTATTGAGTTGTCAGATGTAACTAAATACCTGAGTTATTAAATAGAAGAGTTGTTTTAAAAAATAGAACATCATTAATGAAAACAGGAATTTAGACAGATTTTTTTTGTTTAAATGAAAGATGCACAATCATGAACAACATTCAGAATAAGAAAAATACAGGCTAGGAAACTTAGTATTAAACACATTTGATAAAATTCTGGCATTTAAAATCTATAAGAAATTTGATGTCAGAGCCATTCTTTAACAAATAAATGGTCTCAGAACATAAACAGAAAATTCTCAAAATAAAGAACAAACTTATCAGCAATTATTTAAAAAAGAAATCCAAATCTGTAACGATCACAAAAGTGAAAATTAAAATAGCTCTGAAAAATAACCTTATAACCATCAAATTAGCAAAATCACTTTGATAATAGAATTTGGTCAATGCTTATGTGACTAGAAAAACCGATGTGTTAATTTGGCTTGTGGTGCTGTGAATTGTTTGAGTATTTTGGGGAGTAAATATTATATAACAAAAGTTATAAAAGTCTTTATAGCCTTTATTCCAGCAATGCCACTTTATATTTTATACTGGGGGCAGGAAGCGGGGCGTGGGGAGGTAGGTAAGGTACAGACTGTCTGATCTGTGGGTTAAGGCTTGCAGAATCATTAGCTAAGGAAACCTCAGCTGATGATGAAGTGAAAGCTAAGTACAGCAACCTCCCATTGTTTTAAGTTTTTAAGATGATAATTTTGTATGGCCTACGAATGATGTTATAAATATCCAAATGGCCCCCTTGGCAGAAAAAAGGTTTCCTGTTCCTGTTTTGTACCCTAAATATGTTACTGACAAGAAAAAAAGATCTGTATTTGTAAAGATATATCTTGTTGCAGCATTTTCATAGCCAAACAAATCCTAGAAATAAATAGTACCCTAACAACTTGGAAATTATTAAGACTAAATTACAGTGTATGAATGTAATGAAATATTGCTATGCTGAAAGAAAATAGAAATAGAAAAAAAATGCTGAGGAGGAATTAAAAGAAAATGTAATCCAACTATCACTGCTATGTAAATACTAAAAACATTAAAAAACAAAATCCATATTACATATATAAGGTAATTTTGCTTTGTCTGAATAGTGTGTGTATGTGTGTATCTTTTTTTTTTTTTAAACAATTATTGTATAAGTTTTTATTTACATTTCTAATCCTTTACAGGCAGGTCCTCCTTATCACCTCCTGCCTGGTCTTTTGCATTAAATAGCCTTCTAGTTAGCCTCCCCATTATTTCCCTCATGTTTCTCCCCCTTCCATTTGATCTTCCACATAGCTATCAATTTGATCTTCTATAAAGCAAATAGGCAGTGTTCCTATTCAATGAACTCTAGGGGCTCCCTGTTACATCCAGGATCTGCCAGTCTATCATTAACTGCTTGTTAAGTGCCTACTCTGCCAGGTATCTTGACACTGGGATTATAAAGACAAAAGATAGTCCTTTGTCCTCAAAAGATAGTCCTTTGCCTCAGGAAGTGGAGTGTGACAGGGGAGACAATATGCAAACAATGATATACAAACAAGTTTTGTACTGAACAAATAGGAAATTATCAGTAGAGGGAAGGCACTAGAATCCATAGCTATTAAGCAGATTTCCAACAGGAGGTAGAATTTTATCTAGGAAGCCAAGGGACAGAAATGAGGAAGGAGAGCATTCACAGGCATGGGAGACAACTAAGTTAATATACTCAGAGAGTTAGGAGAGAGGGAATATCTTTTGTGAAGGACAACAAGAAGGTCATTATCAGAGTATGTGTGGTGAGTAAGGTATAAAAAGACTGGGTAAAGTGGAGGGGTTGGTTATGAAGAGCTTTGAACACTAAATAGAAGATTTAATATTTTATCTAGAAAGTGACAGGGTTTATTGCATATGGGGGAAGAGAGTGACATGACATAGTCAGACATGCACTTTAGGAAAATAACTTTGGTGGCTAAAATGGAAGATGATGTGGAAAGAGGAAAGATTTGAGGCAGACCAACTATTGTAATAGTACAGGTTTGTGTCTTAGGGGAGAAGGGGACATGTTGAAGAGATTATAAAAGGGAAATCCATAAGCTTGGACATCAGATTGGATATGGGGGGAGTCAAGGATGACACCTGGATTGCAACCCTGGGTGACTGAGAGGAGGATGGTGATAGGGAAATTCGGGGGGAAAGTAATGAGTTCTGTTTTGAATATCTTTAAGTTGTCTATAGGACATTGAGTTCAAGGTCTAATAAGCAGTTGGAGATTGTAGAATGCAGGTCAGCAGAAAGATTAGGGCTGTATAAAAAAAAGTGCAAATCTTCAGCAGAAAAATGAGAATTGAATCCCTGGGAGCTGAGGAGATCACTAAGTGAAGATAGTGCAGAGAGAAACAAGTCGAGGCTTTGGGGGGGGAACTAGACCGTGAGTGGATATGATCTAAATGAGGATGCAATAAAGGAGACTGAAAAAAAGTGGTCACATAGGTTGAAGGAGAACCAGGAAACCAGTGTCACAAAAATCCTAGAGAAAAAAAGAGTATCAAGAAGAAAAATGTGGTCAATATTGGCCATGCTTATTTTTGGCTTTTAAAACTTTATAACCAGACCTCTTTTCACTTTTTCATTTTTTCTTGGCTTGGCTTCATTTTGCATCAGTTTATATATGCCTTTTCATGCTTCCTTCTGAATGAAGGAATGCATGAAATCATTTTCAATTTTTTCCTCCATTATATTCATGTACCGCAGTTACTTGATGTGTTGATGGCATCCACTATAAGCTAATATTTGAAATCAGTTTAGCCAAAAATGAACAAAAGAAATTGTAAGGAACATAGAATAAAAGAGAGATGAGCTATTTCTATTAACAAAGCTTTTTACCCATATTTCCTTACTTTTTTTTTTTTTTTTTTTTAAGCACTGCAAGAAGCTGAAGCTCGTTTTCGAGAAATAAAGCTTCAGCGGGAAGCCAGAGAAACCCAGGAAAATGAACGTAAACCTCCACCTTACAAACACATTAAGGTGAGACTTCTAAATATAAATGTTTGAAGAAATAATTGGAGCATAATATTGTACTCAATATTGATAAATTGGGTGACTACATATTAATATTAAGTTTCAAATGTTAAACATTTGTGCAACTGTATAGGGATCTCAAGAATAGACATAGAGCAAGCACACATTTTTAATTGTGTCATCTTCAGTAAATAATAGCTATGTTAAAAAAAATTATACCAAGTGGTATGTGAAAAGTGCAATATGAACTGTGTGGGTAATAATTTTTGGAGAAAATCGTTGAAAGAAAGAAAAAGAGAAAATCATTCACCTGGATTATCCAGAAAGCAAATTTGGGTCATTTTAGAATTGTGTGCAGGAATATCTCTTATAAGATCGACATTATTGCATAGAAGAGATAGATTTTAAATTTTATTTGCCCTGGTTTGGTAAGATTTCAAGAAATATAGGGATGAACAAAAAACCTTTTAAACAGACAGGGAATTCACAAATGTACTCATGATGACAAGATATGCTTGTGAGGGGAAAAGATAATTCAGTTAGGGTAGAGGAAAGTGGGAGCTGAAGTATGGATAAGGTAGATTACAGTCAGAGTGTGAAGACCTTGTTTTTGAGCTTGGTGTCTGATCTAATGAAAGTAGTTGCAGCTTGCATAGGTTTGATTATTAAAGTTTCACATTTGAAGATAAGGACCTAGGGAATGATATTAATATTAATACTAGGGGAAATGTAGGTGTACAAAAGAGATAAAATAAAAGATATTTAATTAACTTATTAGATATATTTGTTCAGCACTAGTTAATGATGCACCAAAAAAACAAAAAACATATGTGCTTTCTGTTCCGAAATAGCTCATAATATTGTAATCACAGTCTAGGTATTAGAGCCAGAAAGAGAATTGAAGATATTTTTGTTCAGCACCAGTTAATAATGTACAAAAAAACCCCAAATAAACCATGTGCTTTCTGTTCTTAAATAGTTCATAATATTATGATCACAATCTAGGTGTTGGGATCAGAAAGAGGATTGAATGAACTTCCTGTCCCCTTCGTTTATTGTTTCTTTTCCATTTCAGTGGCCCATTGACCAGACCTCAATTGTATGTCACTTTTCCCTACAACTGATAAGGTGTTTTACTTTTTATTTTGCTAGGTCTGTGATTCTCCTTAAAATAAGTACATATTTACATTCATACTGTGTTTTACATATATGCACATATGCATGTGTACACACACACATGGTCTATAAGCACCTATTCTGATTTTTAATAAGAAAGGATCCATTAAGGCTCTTTCCTCATATATTTGATATTACTGTGCTTCTAGATCCTTTTGGCCACCCTCTGTTTTATCATACAGATGAGTATGCAATTGAAGGTAGAGGAAGATTCGTTTTCATAGAACACTTCAGTTTTTCTCTGCTTCCTCTACTGCCTTCTCTATACTGTTATTACCTGAATGTAGAAAATTAGGAATTACCCATCTAACTGTTATTGGTAAGCTTTTTTTAACTAATGATTTCCAAGATCTTATTCTTTAGTCTCAGAAGAGAAGGCAAATGATTTAAGATTAATAATATGTACATATTATTATTAGAATATAGCTGAATTTCTCATTTTGGTTATAATAATGTATAAGATTTAAGGAATGTCATTGAAAGTGAAAGCATATAAAATCAGTAGGTTTCCTACTTTTCTTTAAAGTAGTTTCATTTTCTATGTTCAGGTGAATAAACCTTGTGGAAAAGTTCAGATATATACAGCTGATATTTCTGAAATTCCCAAATGCAACTGCAAGCCCACGGATGAAAATCCCTGTGGTTTTGACTCAGAGTGTTTAAATCGGATGTTAATGTATGAGTGCCATCCTCAAGTTTGTCCAGCAGGAGAGCAGTGCCAAAATCAGTGCTTTACCAAACGTCAGTACCCAGAGACGAAGATCATTAAAACTGATGGCAAAGGTTGGGGCCTGGTTGCCAAGAGGGATATTAAAAAGGTATGTGATATTTTTTCATTGTAAGAAAATCAGAAAAGAATGCTTTTTTCAGAACTTTATTTAGTTGTTACATGATCTAAAATTGGGAAACTTCTCAAAGTATGATTGAACTACTTATTTTTAAAGTTTTTATTCTGAAGCAAAGGTGGTAGTGTTTGGTGTTAATGGGAAAAGAAATCTTAACTCAAAAAGGCAACTCTGCCCTTTGGAAAAAATAGTCATTAGTTGTGAAGAATTGTGCTATTTTAAGTGATATTGGAAAAAAGTGATATTTTAGTTCTATGCACCTACAAGTAGTAGAATTCAAACAATATTTTTAGTTTCCCATTTATCCTACTACTTTAAAAATGTGTTTATCAGTGGTTTTTAAATGTATGTCTGTCTTCGCAGCTATAGTTTTCCAGAGTTCAAAAAAGTCTGGTGACAGGTGACAGATGAGGCAATTAATTCTTTCCTTTAACAAAAAGTAAATGAATACCTAGTCTGAACCCAGTGGTAGGTTAAAAAGCAATCTTGTTTTTATAAGAATGACAAATTGAGCATGTGTAATTGGATTTTTTTCTTACCTTTCTAAATTTCTATTTCTTCCAGTCCATTTTGCTATGTTCTTTTTTGAGAGACTGTATAAAAATGGAAATGTAATGGTCATATTTAAAAGAAGTTATCATTCTAAATATAGTTTTCTATTGTCTTGGGTATCAAGTTTGCTTCTGGATGTTTAGGGGCATTACCAGTGAATATTCTGAATGGTTAAAGATATATCGTGTGGTGAGAGGGTGTAAATAGAGGAATGGCTTATGGGAAGTTATGCTTGTGACATATACTGATCATGTGACCCTGATGAAATCACTTCTCAATGCCCCTGTTAACTTTCCAAGCTTATATATAAGCAGCTGCCAATCTGCATTGGTACAGGAGTTTCCTCCATCAGAATTCTTTATATTGGTAAAGTTACCTATCTAGTCTTAATGAATTAATCAGAAATGACGCCTAGAGAGAGATTGCTGTGTCGCTCTCTTGGAACCTCTAAAATTTCCTAAACCTTAGAAAAGTTAGTCTGGGGGTAGAGCCAAAAGGCAGATTTAAGGTATTCATGGCTCATTAGAAGTCTCTGCTAACTTTCTCAGGTTATCCTCTTGTTTTAAGGAACAGACCTGAGAGAAAGTTTTCTTACAGAATCAACAATTGCTTAAAGAAAGAATTGGGTTAGAAAACTTTTAAAGCCTAAGTGGCACATCCTTTGCAGTCTATCCCTATTTCAGCTCTTCATTTTTAATATATAACAATTCCTACACTGTCTAGTAATCTTAAAAAAAAAGGTTAAACTTGTGACTGGTACAGGTGATTTTCTGTTTCAGCCAAGTCTTCTAAGCCCTTGGCCTTCGATGACCAAAGGAGAGAATTATAGCTCACAGAAGATCTTTTGATCAGTACTTTAATATTTTAAAGATGAGACCCTGTTCCTGTCCTACTTGATAATGATGTAGAATATAAGATGTTTTCTTTGCACTGTGTGTGATATTTATTTTAGCTACATTCTTCTGATCTACAGGGAGAATTTGTGAATGAGTATGTTGGTGAATTAATTGATGAAGAAGAATGTATGGCAAGAATCAAGTATGCACATGAAAATGATATCACACATTTCTATATGCTTACTATTGATAAGGTAATGCCAGATGAATTTACATTGTAAATTTGAGGGTTCTCAATGTTTTGTATTATTATAGTATTTTAACACAGTTTTTCCATTGTAAATAATACTCTTTTATGAAATTACAGCTTCTCTTCCTTCTTTACTCTTAAGAGCAAGGCAACTAGGTAGCGTAGCTCAGAGCCTCGTATCAGAAATTCAAATGTGGCCTCAAATATTTATCAGCTCTGTGATCTTGATCAAGTTACTTAACTTCTGCCTTAACTGGAAAATGGGAATAATAACTCCTACCTCCCAGGGTCATTATGAAAATCAAATGAAATCATATTTGTAAAGCACTTAGCACAGGATCTAATGTATAGTAGACAATATATAAATGCTTATTTATTTCCTTTGCCTTTTTATTAACCTTACCCTCATTGTTTAAAAAACAAAAAACTTGGATTCAAATCCTTTTTTTCCCCCACATTCTAGCTGAATGACCCTTCACAGGTCCTCTGATGACTCTGTATTCTAGGTTACTTTCTAAGACTATGAGCTGCAGAGCCTGTGCCAACTTGAATTGGGAGAGGAAGTTTTTTCCCAAGAGTTTCTTAAGTCAATTTAAATGACAGGTCCAGTCTTATCCTGTTAACATCATGTTTCTTTAGTGTTTTATTCTGCATTGTTTAGTGCAGTCCAGCAGCATAAATAAAAGGTTTGAATTTATTCTCTTTTGAAATAGAATATTTCATCAGCTCCTATTAAGTACTTATTATGTCCAAAGCATTATGGATACAAAAACAAAATCCCTAAAGTGACTGATATGGGTTAGTAAGGCAGGTGTAAGAAAGAAAGAGGAGTTGTGTAATTTTCAAGACCTTACAACAACAGGAAGAGATGAATGACTTACCAGTGTTCTGCCCCAAACATCCTCCTTCCCTCCCCCCCCCCAGTCCATGGCATTGAAGTACATAGCACTCTGTGCTCATATGGTAAAGTGAGCCATGGCAATCTCGGTTTCTGAATGTCAGGTTTTTTTGGAGGGGGATAACCATAGATATCTGATGGGTGTTAGATGAACTTCCTTTCTGAAATGGACAAAGGAGGGTTGAATACATGCACACAAAATTTGGTCTAGAAATACATTAAATGCAATAAGGAAACAAGCAAGAATTGGGGTGGGGTGGGGACACAAACACTCAAGAGAGGATAAAAACAGGAAACAGGAGTAGTTACAAGCAAAACTAACTTCCTGATCCTAAAGGCTAGAGTAAAAAAGAGAAGGGAGGAAAAAGAAAAGTTTTTTTTAAATGAAGCTAAGGGGTTGGGGGTGCTGAAACAAGGTAAAACTTGTTTCAGACATTTGGAGAATGGCTGAACAAATATGGTATATAAATGTAATGGAATGAGATTATTTCAGAGAATGCTAGGTAGAATAAAATAGCAGAACAAGAGAACAATTTCTATAAGGACAGCAACCCAATAATGAAAAAAGCAGCTTTGAAAGAATTCTGATCAATGCAGTCACCAAATATATCCGCAGAGAGGTTGGTGAAATAAATTAGTGACCTATTGGTGGAGAAGTGATGGCCTTGAGGTGCATCAAGAGGATAGGCATTTTTGGCTGTGGATTCATTTTGTTTGATTGCTTCCTTGTTACAAGGCTTTCTTTTATGTTTTCTTTTTTAATTGAGGGGAAAGATTAGTAAGAATGATGCCAAAAGAAAAAGAGGGCCACTGAAATATTTTTCAAAAACAACAGAAGAAAGCATACAAGCAGGACAATTTGGAAAGTAGCATGTACACACTATATATCTATACAATTGTGTGTATTTGTTTATTTATATTCATATATAATATACATATGTGTGTAGATATAGACGAGAAAAAAGAAAACTTTTTACCAGTTAGTGGACAGACATGGAAGAAAATCCATAGCCTGCTTATTTAAAGGGGTTTGTGGTCAAGAGAGCTGTGAACATATGTGTTTTTAGAGGAAAATAATCCAAGCCATATTAGGACCTTAGAGGGCATCTTGCTCTTGTCATACATATATAGACATTGTTGTTAGAATATGAGCTGCTTGTGGGCAAGGATTTTTTTTTTTTTTTTATCTTTTCTTTGTATACCCAACACTTAGCATTAGTACCTGGTATATAGTTTGCTCTTAATAAATGCCTGTTGACTAATTCACAGCATTATTTCATGATGAGTATCATTTATCCTGTTTTAAGATCTTAATAGTCATTTATGTCATTTTATGTTTTCATGTGCAAGTGAATCTTTAATGTCTGAGAAACCAGCATCACTATTTCAGAGGCCAACCTGTCAACAAATCATAGCAATTTAATCTGTATTTGGGTATGTGTTACAGGTCCTGATAGGGTGGACCATAACAAGAAAGATAAGACAAAATCTTTACATTTTAAGACAATGAAATTTTAGTGGAGAAAATCAATAATAGAAAATGATTAAAGCAAGCAGACTGCTTTTCTAAGCCACATCTCAATATTTGTCTTGTTAAGAACATATCAATACAAAGCCACATGGAAAGGATATTAGAAACAAATTTTGTTGTTTTTGAGTCGTGCCTTTGGGACTCTTATTTGAGGTTTTCTTGGCAAAGATACAGGAATGGTTTGCCATTTCCTTTTCCCACATATTTTGCAGCTGAGGAAAGTGAGAACAGACTTGCCCAGGGTCACATAGTGTTTTGCCACAGTTTTCTTGTATTGTCCTGACTCGGTTTCCCTACTTATCCTGATCCAGGCCTGCCTCAGTTTCTCTAAGTATTCTGCCTCAGTTTATAATTGTCCTGCAAAATCTCCCCTCCCTCTTTATCAGAATATTTGATAAGGATAAAAGAGTTTATGTTTTAGAATATCAGAATGCCTCTCCCCCAAGCTATCAAAAATATCAGATACTGTCTTATCAAGATGCCTCTCCCCATCTCTGGGGTGCCTCCCCCTATTATGTCATCCCCCTTTCCAGAGGCTCACCCCACCCTGTCAGAGTCCCATTCCTGCTCTCAGCACCCTGCCTCCGCCCTGGCCTCGGTCTACCTCCTCTGTCTGAGACACATGTATATATGTCATTGAGAACACACATTACATTGTTTGCTGGGTTCTTAGAGATGATAGTCTCATTCAGCCCTGGGACCAAACCATGGATCCATTTGGTCCCAGTAAATCTCTCCCTTTTAATAAATTATTAAATACTCTCTAATCTCTATCTTGCCTCAGTTTCTCCGGCATTACAATAGCTCCTATGTTATTTGAGACCAGACTTGAACTCAGAAGAGGAAGTCTTTCAGACATTGCCCCTACTGCCATATCCACCATGCTTCCTGCCTGCCCAAGAAAAAAAAAAGATGTGCACATGGCTTTTCCCAATTAATTATACCCAACCCTTGTACAATTTAGATAATCTTTGAGAGATTCTATGTGTGAAAAATTGATTTTTTAAATATATCCAGTAGTTTTTCTATTTTATTAAATAGAATAAAGAAAAACAAAAGGAAAATAAAACAAAACAGAACATTGTCATATTCCCAAAAGAACATCAGGGAGGATTCAAAATATGTGACAATATATTACCAGTTCAAGAAAGGATATATAATAGTAGAAGAAATTATTTATATTCATGAGTGTCCATTTTTGCTTCCTGATTGGTACTGCATACTCCTTTACTTTATTCTTTTTTCTCATCCTCTTCCCACCTCCCCCAAATGGGCTACCGTTAAGTGCAGATACATATATATACATGTACATAAACAGTATGTGAAAAATTACTTACCCAGATGTCATGCTGTTGACAAAGTTTCCAGACTTAACCTAATTGATTGCTAGATGATTGGTCTTTGGTCAGAGATTAGACTTATATTTAAAACTTTTTCTAGTTTGGGGTAAGATCTGCCAGAGTTCACACATCTAGCTGGTATATGTTTCAGGAATCCAGGGTTGTCTTCACATTTCATTTAAATATTGGAGCATGATTTAGTGGAGGTCAAACATCCTAGCCCTCAAAATTAATATATAACATTAGCAAAATCCAGTGTTGCAGGATTTCACAGAAATGGGAAACAGCTAGAAATGAGATAGCGTAGTCTTTGGAGAGTGATGATTTGGACCACATGATAATCACCAGATAGCATTGCTTCCATCTTTCCCCATAAATAAATATTTTTAAGATTGAGGTATAGCAGAAAAAAAAAGCAAGATGGAGAAAGAGGTATTAAGACAATAATATGGGAATTGGTAAGAAGAGAGTTCAGAATTGGAACTATAGAAGTTTTATCTAAATAAAGAAATCCTTAGAAGGAATAATAGACTGGAGTGGAAAGTAAATAATGAAGAGGGAAAAAAAGAAAGGAAGAAAAGAGAAGGAAAGGATTTTGAAGTAACTATTTTATTGACAAGGGAAAGGGCATGCACAGAAGAGAAGAAATGGATAAATGTGTAAAATAAAGAATGAATTCATTCAAGTAAACGCTAAAAATGAGGAGGAGGAGAAGAGAGAGAGAGAGAGAGCTTCAAGCTCCTTTGATTATGGATTAGCTTCAAACTAGTATCAACCGAAGTTATCTCAGAAATAAAATACTTATTTTAAAGGGGAAAGGGATTAAAAACAAAGTCATACTAAAGCATCCAATGAAGAAGAACTTAGAAACCTAAGAATCATAGTTTTAAGCATGAATAGATTAAGTAATCCAACAAAACTTTTAAAAAGAGTTCCAGAATAGAACACAGGATCAGTTTACCAAGCATATTGTAAACCCCCTGCAGCAGGGGATTGTAGTCAGACAAATATAATCATAAAAAAGAAATAAAAACACAATATCAACATAAATAAACAATGAAACTATTGTGTTTAAACTATTGATAGTAGACCAATGTTAGTACTAAGCATATATACCAAATGGTATGATATTTAAATTCATTATGGAAATTTCAACTGAACTGCAAAAAAAGATGGGTAATAATACAATAGTAAAAGGATCCTTGACTGTTCTGAGTAAATCTAACAAAGTTGAACAAAAGGGAAAAATATAGAACTAAATAAAACTGTTACAGAACTTACAAAGAAAGATTTAAGGATCCTTCTAAATATAATAATTTAATTTTTTTTAGTACCACATACTAACCATTTTAAAACTTCTTTTTTAAGTTTTGAATTTTGAATTTCAAATTCTGTCCCTATCTCTCTCCTCCTCCCTCTCCTAGAGGTTATGAGTGATCATATATAAGTTATGCATATACAATCAACCACATTTTATCTTTAAAAAGATGGGAACAGAGAAAGTATAAATAAATATTTTTAAAAGGTTTTAAAACTAAATGTACTTTAAAAGATCATATACAATAAAAATTGTAATCAATTCGGGGAAAAACAAACAAATGACCAAAATGGAGACTTAATGACATTCTGAATAATGATTAGGTTAAAAAACAAAACTTAGAAATCACTATAAATAATAATCGTGAAAGTCTATGGTAATGATGAAACAACATGCCAAAATTTCCGTAATGTAGCAAAAAGCAGTCCTCAAAGAAAAAATTAATTCCTTGGAAACATATTAACAAAGTAGAAAAAGAAAGGACTAAAGAAAATATGAACTAGAATAATTAAGAAATCAACAAATAAACCCATAAGAAAAAAGTAGCTAAATTGAAGAGCTATAAAATGTAATAAACCCAAAAGGCAAACTTATTAAAAGGAAAAGGTAGAGAAAATAAAATTAATAAAATTTAAATTGAGCAAAGTGAAAGCACAACAAAGATATTTTTAAAATGATCATTGCCATAATGAAATGCCCACAAAAATAAAAAATTTAAAAGAGATATTGTATATTATATTATTACATATTTTATATATATATGGGGACAGCTAGATGGCACAGTAGATAAAGTACCAGCCCTGAAGTCAGGAGGACCAGAGTTCAAATGCGGCCTCAGACACTTAATACTTGCTAGCTATGTGACCCTGGGCAAGTTAAATAAGTCCAGCGCATATGTATATGTTATATATATATATATATATGTATGTATGTGTGTGTGTGTGTATATATATATATGTATGTATGTGTGTGTATATATATATATATGTATGTGTGTATATATATATATATACACACATATATATATATATATACATATATATGTGTGTATATATATATATACAGTTGCCTTAGCGTGCATATAGTAGCAATACCAAATAAGGAACTTAAATTTCAGAGAAATTGAACTAATTTTAAAAGGTTGAGAAGGTCCAAATGAATTTACAGAACTCCATCAGACTTTTTAAAGTTACACAAAATATTGTCAAAAATAAAAAGGAAAAAAAAAGCTTCTTTTATGAGACAGATAATCTTAATATGTTAACCAGAAAAGGATAAAGGGGAAAAAGAGAGAATTTATAGACCAATATTGCTAATTAATATTGATTTAAAAAATTTAAATATAACCCAGGGGAAAAAATTTTTGATTTGTAATTAGCATAGTTCAGATTAGGAAAATAATTAGTACCATGGTTTTTTTAGAGCTAAGCTTAGCTTAGTATATAGTAAGCATTTAATGCTTGTTTACTTTGTGGTTCAGTAATTTCAGTCATATCCAACTCTGTGATCCTTTTTTTTTTTTTTTGCAAAGATATTAGAGTGGTTTGCTATATTACAGGCCAAATTTGAACCTTAGGTCTTCTTGACTCCAGACCTGGATCTCTATCTACCAGGCCACCTTGCTGCCCTTTGTTTACTTGGTTAGTTAGTCAGATGATTATGATTAACTGACTAACCAAGTAAATTAGTCAGTTAATCATATTCCTCAATAAGTAGTCATCCTTAATATTAAGTACCTGTGTGCCAGTCTTTGTGCATTAATCACTAAGCATACAAAGAAAGGTAAAAGGCTGTTTTCAAGAGGCAGTCCAATGGAGAGAAGACAATGTAACAGTTATGTGCAAACAAAATGCACAGGGAAGAAGGGTCAGGGTATGCTATGCACTTAAAAGATACAAAGAAGGGCAAAAGACAGCTCTTGCCCTCAATCAGATAGAGACGATCATTATGTGAAAATAAGCTCTATACAGAATTAATAGGAAATAATCAACATAGGAAAGGTTTTAGAATTGAGGGATTGGAAAGTGGAATTTTAGGGAAACCAGGAGTTGAAAGAGGAGGAGAAAGGAATAATATTTTAGGAATGGGGAACAATGACAACCCTGAGTGTGAAGATGCAATAACCTTAACCAAGGTTTAAGGAACAGTGAGGACGCCATTGTAACTCTATCATGGTGGGGGAAGGAGAGGAAATAAAGTGTGGAAAACCAGTAAATTGAAACTACATAATTACATATGCAGTGGTAAAATACTAGATTTTTAACATTTTAAAAAAGTTTGTGAGTTCTAAATTTTATTCCTTCTTCCCTTCCTGAGATAATAAGCAATTTGATATACGTTGGCCATGTGCAATCATGTAAAACATTTCCATCTTAGTCATTTTGTACAAGAACACTTGAATAAGTATAACAAAAAAAGTGAGTGTATCTCAGTCTGTATTGAGACAATAAACTTTTTTTTTTGTGTGTGTCTGGAGGCAGACAGAATGTTTCACCAAGAATTCTTTGGGCTTATTCTGAATCATTGTATTGCTTAGAGTTGCCAAGTCATTTACAATTCTTCATCAAACAATATTGCTGTTATCCTGTACAATATTATCCTGGTTCTGCTCACTTGACTTTGTATCAGTTTGTGTCTATGTTTTTCTGAAATCATCCTGCTTGTCATTTCTTATAGCACAATGGAACTCCATCACAATCATAAACCACAACTTGTTCAGCCATTCCCCAATTTATGAGCATCCCCTCTATTTCCAAATTTTAGCCACCATAAAAAGAATTGCTATTAATCTTTTTGTACAACTAAGTCTTTTCCCGTTTAAAAATTTTTTTATCTCTTTGGTGTATAGATCTAGTAGAAATAATATTGATGGATCAAAAGCTATGCAACAGTTTTATAATAACCCTTTTGGGCATAGTTCCAAATTATGCTCCAGAGTGGTTGGATCAGTTCACAACTCTACCAGCAGTGCATTAGTGTAATTTTCCCATATCATCTTTACTATATTAACTAATCTAATAGGTGTGAGTTGGTACCTCAGAGTTGTTAAATATATATATTTCCAGAAATGCTAGTAATAGCAACAAGATACCCAAAAGACACATAAGAAGTGATAAAATATAAATCTTTCCTGTCAATATGATGGTTTATTTAGAAAAATCATACAGACTCAAGGAAAAAACTGAGAAAGTAGCCTTCATTAATGGATCAGTATAAAAAATGAACCCCATAAAATCTTTACATTTTTATTTAGTTAATACAAAATTCAGAAGAAACTAACATCAAAGATAATCCCTTTGCAAATTTAACCACAAAACAGATAAAATGTCAGAGGCTTAATTTACCAAGAATATAAAAAGGAATTTAACTAGAGGAATGATAAATATTTATGGCTGGATCATGATAATATAATAAAAATGATAATACTACCTAAATTGATTTACAAACCCAGTGCAATATCTATGAAGTTATCAGAGCATATAGTATAGAACTAGAATTATTTTGGAAATATCTAGAAAGTTAAAGGAAATAAGAAAAGTGGGAACCAAATAGAAATAGCACTTCTAGACTTCAACAACTTGTGTACTATAAAGCTTCCAAACGATAGGGGACTTGCATATTAAAAATCATAACAAAGAAAAATTAAAAGAGAATCATATCAGATAGCTACTTTTTACAGTATGGAGGAATGCAATATGGTGGAAAGTTCTTAACTCCACAAAAGATAACAGGTAAGCTCAGTTAATGGTTTTGGCACCTTGCTGAAATGAATTAATTGATTTTCTTTTTATTTTTATGACATCTTATTATAATTTGAAACTTAAAAAAAATTTCTGTTTACTGTACACACACACACACACAATTTATAAATAACTTCTGTGTAGGCGAATGATAATGAGTCTTGCAAGATTGATGCTGAATGTTTTTAAAATGTCTTAGTAATTTTGTTATCCTAATATACAGCTCACTAAAACTTTGTCCCTTCCATGTGATTGTGACAGTCAACAAGTGAGCTAGATAATTAGTATTGGATTGGGGGTGTCATATTCCAGCTCATATGATACACCATAGTTTTCAGTACTACAAGTAAAAATTATCTACAATTTTTATTTTCCTTAAAAAAGAAAAAAAACTTTTCAAAGTTTTACCTAACATATAAAATTGATATGCTAACTTTTAGGACCGGATAATTGATGCTGGTCCCAAAGGAAACTATTCCCGATTCATGAATCACAGCTGCCAGCCAAATTGTGAGACTCTGAAATGGACAGTAAATGGAGATACTCGTGTGGGATTGTTTGCTGTATGTGATATTCCTGCAGGTATGTTGGGTTTTGACTAAAAACCTCGTTACCAATATTTATGAAAAAGCCCAAGGAAATTTACTCAATTTTAATAATGTACCATTTTCAAAGTATCAGCAATCCCTAAGCAATTTCCCTGACCTTTGTCATTCTTTGTTTACTCATCTATATAGTAAAGATAATAATCTGTTTCCATAGATGGTTGTGAGGATTAAAGGCAAAGGAATTTTATAAATTACTTACAATAAATTACTTTCCCCTTTCTTTCATGTTATGAGAGTTTGTATAGTTTCTATAAACAGGATTAAGAAAAATAGGATAGCATACTCCCCAAATGTTCATAATTTTGTCTCAACATTTGTTAGTTTGCTGTGAAGAATTTTATTTTTCTTGATCTTTTAAATAATTTTAATAAATTTGGAGATTCATATATTAAGTATATTTTAATATACATATTAAAATGAATAGAATGTAATTCGTGAGCAGTTTATTACTGTTTAAAGATAAACATTTTTATACTATTGAGTTTCTTTTCCTAGGGACAGAACTGACTTTTAATTACAACCTTGATTGTCTGGGCAATGAAAAAACTGTCTGTCGATGTGGTGCCTCTAACTGTAGTGGATTCCTTGGTGATAGACCAAAGGTATAGCAATAATTTAAATTTTCTTTTTTTTTTTTTCTTTTTAAAGTAAGGGCAATTAAATTGCATAGCAAGATGTGTGACAAGATAAATTTCCTTAACGCATACAGGAAAGTACATTTTAGGTAGTACAAGTTAATAACTGCTTTCCCCCAGTGAACTTTTATTTGCATTTAGAAAGTTGATCATTGGTTAGTTCTAAAGAAAACTACTAAAAATTGGAAGTTTTCTCATTTAATAATCTATGTGGCTGCAATAGGGAGATTGTACAATTCGTAGTGTTTATTTGAAAGGCAGAGGGAGAGGTGGATGGGAAGAAGCAGAAGACGACAAATAATTTTTTCCTAGAAGTTTTTAGAAGTGTAATATTTCTTGTTGCTTAATTAATGGGTCATGTTTTATTAATCAGTTAACAATGTTATTTATTTCCTTGCTCTGGCAAGTGTTAACAAAAAATTGCCCAAGCCAAACCATCTAAGGCAAACATAAAGGAACCTCTGGCCTGAGAGTCAGTTTCAGCTTTTTACACATCTATTTTCAGAGTATTGTTACTCAGATTACTTGTGCTATGTTTTTAATTTTAGAAGTAGGTGAGTATAACATTTTAAATTTTTTTCTCTCATAGGGAGGAGAGTGGGATTGATAATGGAGAAGTAAAGCACTAATGTAAATTGTACTTATATGTGACCTTTCAGTGATTCTTTCTATGCTTCAATGGGGAAACCTGGTTTTGAGTCTAGGGCCCCACCTTTATAAGCAAATCATATCGGCTCTCTTTTTCAATTTCTTTTATGTGGTTTAGAGGAAAGTACTTTGTGAACAATGAAACATGAATTTCTTATTAGTTATCCTCAATGGGATTAAAAAAAACATTCTTTACCCTTTCTGTAATGTTAACATGTTTGTTTAAAAAGGGTTATCTATCTCATTAGTTTCTATATACATGTTTTTCAATGTATATTAAGGTAAATTAAGCTTGAGATGAATAACTTTTACATGAGATTCTTTTTTTTATTTATTTAAATTAGTAAATTAATCATTTTAATTAGTAATAGTCATTTTAAAACTTTCCCCTATATGGAATTTATCCTAGTTTCTTCCATATCTTAATAGGGATTTTTCTAAAATTTTGTCCCCTGATTTTGAATCTCTTGAATTATCAGCATTTCTTCTACCCTAATAATGTGGGGTGTTATTCAGTTTGGAAAAAAATTTTTTCTAAAGTAAACACAACGTAACTGTTTATCCTAGAACTCAGCTGCTCTTTCTTCAGAGGAGAAGGGCAAAAAGACTAAGAAAAAGACAAGGAGACGTAGAACAAAAGGTGAAGGAAAAAAAGAATCTGAAGATGATTGTTTTCGTTGTGGTGATGGAGGTCAGTTGGTACTATGTGATCGGAAATGTTGTACTAAAGCTTATCACCTCTCCTGTCTGGATTTGGTTAAACGACCTTTTGGTAAGTTAACTTATAATTGGATTCACACACATGTTACTATCTTTCCTAGAGTGGTTTTTTTTTTAATGATACTTTCAGAGATGCTGCTTTGACTTGATATGTTTCAACTTGATTGTATTTCCAATCTGATGAAATTATTATTTTCTGATAGGATGAGGAAAATATTGGCTTACAAAGACTCTTTCACTCTTAAGTCATTGCTTTTAACCAGTTAAACATTAATTTGATTTCAGTTAGTTGAATTTTAAATATTTAAATTTAGACACCTTAAGCACTCTCGAGTCTGAGTAATTTTAATATTCCTACTTAAAATATTTATGCAATCAAGCAGTGATTTTTTTTTAATTACAAAAATTGGAATAGAATATATAGAATCTCATGGGTTGAAAAAATGTCCCAGATTATATAGTTCAGCTTTTCTTTGAGGAATGGATTATCTCTCTAATCTCCCAACTGCTCATTCAGAAGGCTTTTCTTCACGTGACTATTTTCTCAGAGTTGCCATGAAGAAGGCATCTTCTTTGTTTGTCATGAAAGACGTCCTCTATTACTCATGTTCTTTGGAGTTTGATGGTTATATATTAAAGACTTTGCACATCTACCACAACCTTTCTATATACCCAGCACACTGCTATTTTCATAAGTGCTTAGTAAAAGTGTGATTAAATTTAATGGAAAAAACAAAAAATAGATCCTCTTTTGGGGATCAGCCATATAGAGATTCTAAAGAATCCTTTTCACCACTAGAAGGCACTGTTGAACTTCTAAGGGAAATTCATACTTAAAAGACTGAAAGTAGCAAACTTGTGTGAAGATGGAAATACAGATCCTTTTTTAGACAACATTGGCATCGAGTAAATTGGTAAAACAGTACAAAAATGTGTATTTGGGCCTAGATTTGTTTTATGAAAAAAGAATCTTTTCAATTCAAAGAACACTGAATTCTATTTCAAGAAGATTTTAGGTACCTTAATGATAGTAGAATCTGAGCTGCTACAGAGAGACCTTGATTTATACTGTCCACTCCATCCCTGAGCAGGAATATTTAACGATAATACTTTCAAGAAGTGTTCATTTAGCCCCAACTTGAAGACTTCCAGTTATGAGGAACCAGCTGCCATGCTATTCAATTTTTTCTTTTAAAATGTCTTTATCTTTCATTTAGCTAGTTAAAATACTAAGATACAAACCCAGATATCAATCTCTTTTTTAAATGTCTCTATTACAATATTATTTATAAACAGCCATTTGTTAGAAATTTCAACTTGATTCCCAGGCCTTCCTAATTTCAAACCCATAATTCTGTGAACTCCAGTTTTGGTTTTTTTTTTTTTAAGTAAATATTGCTTTACTCAAAGCTGTGGTGCAAGAAAGATCTGCTTTCTAGAAATTTAAGAAAAATCAACCATACTCTGGTTAAACTTCATACATGGCATACTTAATGCTTTTCCTCAGTAAGAGCAATCAATGTATTAAATTTTATGAAGATGCAGATAATCAGGTAAACATGTGATAATAGGATATTTTTAATTCATAAGAAGTGACTAGACTTCATCAGAATGTGAGTCACAGATAGCTATATCAAGAAATATTATTTTACTGGAGGCTCAGAAATACTGGAGTTGTGGAACACCTGAAAATTTTGCAAAGTAACCAAGAGACAACTTTTCATCATCGATAAAAAGAGCCTTTTGGAGGATCTGAAATCAAGTAGCATGTATCAGCATTTTGCCCTAGTCAAATCTTAAAAGATTTCATTCCATGCACTTAGAGACATTACTCTAAAATTAACTGGCATAGCTAGTACCAATCTGTATTGGTATCCAGGATGTGTCCTCATCAGTAGTTCTTATATCAGTGAAATAATTGCTCAGATTAAAAAAAAAAGAAAAACCTAACATATTTAAGGAAGCTTAGGGAATCAGTGACTCGTTCGTGGAACATTTGTGCCCCCATAGTTACTGTTGTGATTGAGGCTTTATTTCTGTGCAAGTTATGATTTTTTAAAAAATCGGTTTTTACTGATTAGTGCTATATACCAAGGTTCTTCCAATTGTTACACTTAACTTTTGAATTTATCTTAAATGAATTAAACTAATATGTGAGAAGTTTTGTCATATCTATGGAATTTGATGAATATATCTTGGGTGATAAGAGCTAATTTCAGGCTTCTTTTGAAATTTGTACCCCCAGACAGTTTCATTATATAGGAAAAAATCTAAACTACTGACATTTTGTGTTTAGGGATTTTAAAAAATTTATAACACTTAAGAATATTAATGTTTCATCTTTGATTACAGGGAAATGGGAATGCCCTTGGCATCATTGTGATGTATGCGGCAAACCATCAGTTTCTTTCTGTCATTTCTGCCCAAATTCCTTTTGCAAGGATCACCAAGATGGGACAGTCTTCAGCACCACACAAGATGGACGGTTACGCTGCTCTGAACATGAGTTTGGAGTGGAATCTATTAGAAACCCAAAGACTGAGAAACCCTTCCCAGAACCAACCAAGTTGAAGCCCAAGAGAAAGAAAAGAAGGTGTTGGAGGAGAAAAACAGAGTACAAATAGTGTCAGACTTCAGGGGTTTTGTGTGTTTGTGCGTGGTGCGGTTTTTTTTTTTTTGTTTTTGTTTTTGTTTTTGTTTTGTTTTTAACTGCCAACACTATCTTGTAGATACAAGGGTCTATCTTGTGAATAGGGTCGACGAAGGACACAGTTTTACATATCTAATAAGTGTACAGGTTTCATTTTGGGGGAAAGCATTTGTAAATCCACTGAGCCATCTCTAGCAGTTTCTGCTGTATCTGCACTGATAATGAATTGTGGTATACACAATTCAGAATTTTTCAGGACAAACAAAACTTATTACACAACATTACAGTTACACTTGAATTTCTAAGAATGTAATGGTTCCCTCCTGCATTTGGGGATAAAAAAGGCATGACTGAAAAATTTGACGCCTATTTTCCACTTTACCTGAGAGGTATGTGGGGTGGAAAACCATATTTCCTAAAAGAAAACACTTTTATAGGTGTTTAACAAAAAAGACCTTTGCTCAGTGTTTTTATTCAGAAGATACCACAGTGATATCTATTTCAAAGGTTTTAACTTGGTGTCCTCTGAAACAGTGAGTTTGGTCATCTCTCCTGCTCTTATAAAAACAGCAAACTGTAAAAGTTTTTTTGTTAATGTGAAATATTTTCTCAGAAATGTATATCCCTTTATAAGGAGAGGAGCACCCTAGGATAGTGAGGGGGGGGATTTTAGAGGATTTTTTTCATATTCTTTTTTTTCCTATTTATAGATTTACAACTAAAATATAAGTAACACTTTAGTCTTCAGAGCTGTAAGAGTCTCAAACTTGGAACAACAACTTTTCCTAAAATGGCCACTGTGGTGAAAATCCTATCACCTCTTTTGGGCATATCTTTTGAATGCACAGTCATCTTGTCATCATTCTTCACCATTTTGGGAAAACGCTTTATATGTTTTTTATTTGGTTTTTCTTTAATGATTTTTTTTATTTTGGCTTTTAATCTCAAAATATATATTTGCTAAGCCTCATTTCACAAATTATTACTAATTAAAATGTATGTTTATTGATGATATCCTGATTTTTCATTACAAAAAAAAAATGTGAACTTATAGGGACATTAGACCTGCCATGTGTATGTTTCAATTTAGGCTAAAAGGTAAAATAAATAATTGAGGTAAAAAATGATTTTATGTACCATTTCCTGCCCCATAGGTGTTTTGATATAAGGATGGGCAGAGTTGCTAACAAGTTCTGACCTGTGCAATCATGATCCAACCCAGATGCCCCTAGTTTATGCCCATTTAATATTTTATACGTACTAGCATAGTTTGCCTTTATAGTGCAGATCTGTTATGTAGCCCTTTAAAAAAATGAAGCATAGTCTATCATAAAAATGTATATTTTTTCAAAACTATTTTTTCAGGGTTTGAAAGATTTAGATTTTAGAATTATTGATGATTAAAGCTATTTCCATTACATGCAAATTTTGTGGGTCTTTTTTCATTAAAAACTTGAATTGATACTGGTCTAAAATGTGCCATTATCCAACATTATAATATGAAAGCATTTGGGGGCGGGGAAGATGAATAATCGTTTTGCTTTGATTGTGGATCAGAATTTAAACAGTGTGGGGAAGGCTAGCTTTACCCTTTTTCAGTTTTCTCTATTTCAAGTTATTTTAAGATGGAACAAGTCTTACACTGATTTCCATTGTGAGATTTTTTTTTTCGTTTGTTTCTAAAAATTTTTCAGCATATAAAAGAGCACCCAGTATGGTGTAATGTTTGAGAGATATTAAGTTCCCTTTAAAAAAAAAATTTTTTTTTTCCCTGCTCTGAGAATACATTCTGATATTTGGAAGTTTGAAGTATAAACTCCAAAGAGCTCACAGTTTATTTCATGTCCCTATATTCCTCCTCTCTCACTCTACCCAAGGATATTTGGTGTAGTAGAAGAGAATTAGGGATATTATGGGAGTATCAAGGTGACTGAATGGGAAGAGGTAAAGAAGAAAAAGTGAGCATCTCTAACTTTTTTTTTTAAAGAATGAAGGAAATACTTGTGAAACAACTACTTTTAACATCATCTGAGAATCAAATCTATCTTGAAAAGGAATTTACAAAAACCTACTTTTGATAATAATAGTTATGAAAGTTGACACTGAAGTCAAATGGATTTTGCAATTCAATTTTACTGTATTCTTTGCTTCATTAAATTGCCATATATCATTGATTATAAAAAATGGAAGAACATTGTAATTATCTGTTTTGTAACCAGGCAGGTTAACATTTCTGTGCAGAAACTGCCAAGTGTTTGAGAGGGTGACCACGGATAGATAAACCTGTTTATGTCATGTTAATCATATCTGGCTTTTCTTGAAGCTCTGTTTGCAACAATGAGGGGAGGCCATCAAAGTATGCAGTACATTTGCCCAAGTCCTGTAAATACTAACCTGCCTAGGGATATGTAGCCACTTTTAAAAGCTTTGTTGAGCACTGAATGTTTAAGAAAAAAAAATTGACTTCACTGTTGGTAATTGTGGTGCTGTTTCTTGATCCCACTGCTTCCACTCCCAACTAAAATACAGGTGTATGCCACTAAAAGACTTTTTGGTGAACTTACATAGTGGCATTAGCATTTTACTTGTTTATGTTGTTAATTTCTAGAAATTATACTCATTCAGAGGAAAACTGTTATCTAGATAATTTTCCTTTTAGAAATGTTTGAGGCAGATGTAAAAGATTTGTTCATGAAAGTAATATGCACCTTATCCCCTAGAACTGAAAAGATGTTGTAAGGCAAAGAACCTTACTGTGTTTCTTCTCTGGAGTTCAAAGCATCATGCAAGATACTGTGTACTAAAAACCAAATGTGTCAAATGATAGAATAGCCAGGGCCTATTAATTTTGCAAGACAATGGTCAATTTTAAGAACTTTAAAAATGTATTATTGTAGACCTACCTATCTATTGTGAAGGTGGCTGACTGTTAACAAAGTATGGATTGTTTTCAATCAGTCAAAATATGCTATTTCCTCCTGATTAATGGGCAGGCTTTGAAACATAAGTAAACTGTCAGCAGTAATTTTTTTTTTAACACTAAGAAGTATATTCTGTTGGCTTTTAGGTTTTCCAAATTCTTTTTATGATCTGGATTAAAAAATCTCTTTAAAATTTTTTTTAACATTTCTTTTCTTGAAATGATTTAAAAAAAAATTTCTACATTGTAATCTTCCACATGTTTATCTTTCAGATAAGGCCATAAACACTGACAAAATGAAATGTTTATTTTTGGATGAAAGAGCTAGTCATAGCACAAGTTAGCCTTTTTTAAGTTAATATTTCAGAGTTTTTACTTAATTGGTTCTCAGAGTTTTGGGAACATTTATAGAGATTTTGATTATGATTGCCCAAAAATCAGCTTCCTCCTTTTAGGTGCTTCTATCTTTGAATTTCTTAGGAGGAAAAAAATAACTTGATGTTAATTCAATCTTTTGGCACCAGGGAATGATTACAAAGGGTCTAAAGTTAGATTTTATAAATCTGCAAAAACTTACCCAACCATCTTTTATTAGACTTGTTTTAAAACCAGTCCTTTAATAAAATATCTAATCCTAGTCTCAACTATATGCCGTCTCAGGCCTTTGTAAGTAAGATATAGATGCTACTTTTGACTATTGTACAGATTACAACTCTTTAGTTAATGAATTCTCCAGCTGGGACATAAAATATTTGTGGGATAGTTGGGTCTCTTTGACCTTTTAATAAAATTGTCTAGTCTCTAAAACAGTTGAATATAATAGAATACAGTTGCATTTTTGCTTATATCCCAGTTACATTAAATGCTACTCTTTTCCTGAATGTTTATATATAATAATATTAAGGACTGCATGCTCAGGTTTGAGTTTGTGGAATTTTTTGAAGTATTTACCCTGATGAGCCCAAGGTATATACATTCCCCTAACTTTCAGACTATATTATTTTCGGGAAATTAACTGAATGTTAATGCAAAAGACTTGTATCAGTTACCAAATAACTTCATCCTATGTGAAATGAAACCTGCATGGTACTATATGAATGTTGGGGAAAATATAGTCAGATTTTTTGTATAACCCATTTTGCTAAATGGTGTATAAATTCTACCCTGTTGAGATGTGAAATAATGTTGTTAGAAACAACAAAAAAAGTTTTGTTTTTGTTTGTTTACCTCTAAACAAGTTCCATTTACAGTAATGTCAGGTATTAGAAAGTTCTATGAAGGTTGGATGATGGCCCCAAATTTAATTTGTTAGCCTAGGAATAAATATTCCATTTGGGGGGATATACCGAGATGTAGTTTTTTTGAATTGCCTAACATTGGAGGGGGAGGGAGGGGAATGGAAGAATAGCTTTTAAAGGGAAAACTTGTGTTTGAAAAAAGTGTGTGATTATTTTTCTGTATAAAATGAAGAAGAGGTTTGTCTTTAACCTTCTTTTCTACAGAAGTCTTGTTTCAATGTTTTTAATTGTCTTTTGACTATTTCTATTACTTTTTATTAGGACTCAAATGCTACTGACTCAGTGGTTTTCATCCCAAGAATCCTGGTAAAAATGACTAAATTAAAAGTGTTGTAAGGAAAAGTTTCCAAGGAAGTTTTGTCACAGTCAGTGCTTTAAAATACAGATTAATTTGAGAGAGAATCATCAACCTGTACAGAGTGCCAGCATTTACAAGGCAGATATAATTGGCCCTCTAAGAAGGTTCACCTTTTGGGACAAAATTTAAAAGGTATTTCTGTTGGGGCAAGGTGAAACTAGAAACTCCTCTAGTAGTTGTGACTATAGACTTAATTTTCAGTTTCCAAACCAAGCTCAAGAATTTTACAAAATTATCCCTTGATTTACCTTGTTTACTACGACTTATGTGGCAAAAAATTAACCCCATTTTATAGCTTGGTGCATGGCATTGTCAACGTTTGCAGAGCTCTGTATTTCAAACATGTTCTGCACATGTTCCATAGACTCATAACAGTGCCAATAAGTATAAGTTTTCTACTTGGGCTATTATATGTGGATTATTGTTTTATTTTGGAAAAATGTAATTTTATAGTCAATTTGGTTCAAGAAGTACTCATTAAAGGTGAAATGTTCACATACCAAAGACCTAATTGGAATTGTTTTTCTTACCATTTAATTCAGACTTTGCATGTGAGAAGTTGGAGGGATCAGTTGAACATCTACTAAGGGAGCACCATATAGGTCCAGTGTGTGAAGTGCTTCAATTAATCAAAGATCTTCCCGAATAGACCTTGCAAGAGGATATAATATCTATGTGCAGGCATAAACTCAATAGTAATGCCCTCATTAATGCTTAATAATACATGCATTATGAATAACTTATGACTGTTAAAAACAAATCTTGTCTTAAATATTTCAGAAAATCTCCTTGAAGTACAGATTGGTGATGAGTCTTACATGATTTAGAGGAGAAAGATCATCTAATCTAAACTCCTCATTTGAAGTTAAATGACTTGCCCAACATAAACCCTTTTGAATCCAGGTTCCCTGTCCTCCAAGTCTGTTCATTGTCCCATGTAATATTGTGTTCTATAAGGTTAAATTTCCATGTGTTTTTCATCCAAAAAGAAAAAAAAAAAAGGAATCAATTAAATCCAATACCGCCTTTGTGCCAGGTGCTAGGGGATTAACCAAGGGCAAAAATAAATCGGTCTGTGCTCAGCAGCTTATATTCTATTAAGAGAGAAGTACATACAGAAATACATAGCCATACAAAATAGATGGAAGGTAGCCAGGTAGAGGGATCATCAGAACTGGGGAAGATCAGGAAAGGCTTTGTGTAGAAGGGGAAGCAGAGATGAGGAAGTAATTTTAAGGAATGACCAGTGCAATACCATAGAATCGTGTGGTACCTTTTGTGAAGAACAGATGGCTTTTTTTTGGTTGGTCTGGCAGAGATCAGTGGCTAATGAAATAGGAAAGAAAGGTTGAGGGAAGTCTATTAAAGCTAATTTGGGCCCTAAAAGCCAAACAGAGGAGGTAATAGGAGGCCACTGGAAGATAGGGTGATATATGGGCTTAAGGAAAATCATCATGGTGGTGTATGGAGTGTAGATTTGAGACTAATTAGGTCATAGCAAGAGGTCCTGAAATAAGGAGGTGACTCATTAGAAGCGCTTGAATGGGACAGATGTTGAAGTAGTTATGATAATTGGTAATTGATTGACTATGTAGGTGAGGGTAAAGTAAGAAACTGAGAATATCACCCAAATCATAAATCAAAGACCTGTTATTGAAAACTCACAGAACTGCTTAGAAAATTAGGGGAAAATTATATTAAAAAATCAGAAACCTTAAAGCATATACCAAGATTGGCTCTAAATATATATACAACATAGGTTACATGATAAGAAAATGAGAGCAATGAAAACCTTTCCTTTTTGAATCTATGGGTAAAGGGAAGAATTCTAGGTTAATTATACAAGGGAATCATAAAATGTCATACAATTTTGATTATATGTAATTTGAAAGTTTTTGAATTGGTAAAACCAGTGTGCTAACATTACTTAGAAAAGAGAGACATGAGACTTTAAAGAAAGTTTCACAGATAAAGATCTGATTTACAAAATATTCAAGGAATTGATTCACAATTAGGAATGAGAGCCATTTTCCAGTTGATGTGATCAATGGATATGAACAGGAAATTGTCAAAGGAAGAAATTCAAGGTACCAGTAACCATATTTCTAAAATGCTTTGCGTCACCAATAGAAAAATGCAGATTGAAGCCACTCAGGTTTCCATTTTAGACCCACTAGGTTGGCAGATTTTTTTTTTTTTTAAAGATGAATGTTAGAGGGTTGCAGGAAAAAAAATTGAAACTCTGAGAGGGAAAGAAAATTGATCCTTACTTTAAAAAAATTTATTGATGCCCTTAAAAGAAATAGGAAGAGGGGGATGGATTTTGAGAGAAAAAGTTCAGTTTGGGGTTGAATTTAAGCTATCCAGTTGAAATGTCTGATACACTGAGACTGAATTAGGGATCTCTCAATTACCTGGTTAGAGATGACATTTATGGGAATTAAGATGACAAAAAAGCTGGGGGGAGGGGAGTACTTTGGAGATGTGATGAGAATAATGAGACTGAAGAATGGCCACTGCCATAGACTCTCAGAATATCTAGAAGATGGTTAACTGTCAGATTTGTGGCAGAGCTATCCAGAAGGATGAGGATTGGGAAGAGCTTAATAGATTTGGCATTTATGAGATAGATGGTGATTTGGGGGAGTGCAATTTCAGTTGAATGATGAGGTCAGATGCCAGATTAAAAAGAGTTGTGGAGTAAAAGAAGAGGACATGGAAGCAGACGGTGCCGATAGTTTGGGCTAGGTCAGGGAGAAGATGTGGAATGATAGCTTGAAGGGGATGGTAGCGGCCAGTCATCGGAGGGAACCTTGAGTATGTTTAAGGGTAGAGAAGGAGCTAGTAGCTTGGGACAGATTCAAGGTGGAGGTGGAAGGGATGCTTTGAGAGAGGAATCCACTTGGAGACAGCTGGTAATGGCATTAAGAGCACATCTAAAGGGGTGGCTTTGGCTAGTAGAAGGATCACTATCAGAGACCAAAAGAACGAGTGAGGGAGGATGGAAAGGAAAAGGGGGAGCTCCTGGAAACAGCCTTGATCATCTTAGCGTATTATCATTCCTGAAGTGCAGGGACTGCCTAGGTTTTGAGAACCTATTAACATCATGAAGGTATGTTTGTTTCTAATGTCACTCAGGTTATATGATGACTGTACAAATAGGACACTTTCTCACTTCAAATGAGAGGCGTTAGGCCAGGCACTGTGCTAAGCACTGACTATAGACATCCCTTAACAAAGAAAGGTCTCGAATGAGAACTCATATTTTAAGCTACTCTAATCATGTCTAAACATATGTGTAAATATCTATCTCTTGTGTATGTGTCTATATCCACTTTTATCTACCTATGTATAAACATCAATCCACACGTGTATATTTAGACCTATATGTATATCAAAGTGTATATGCATTTGTGTATTTATACATTGTATGTCTCTAGAGAGAGAAAGCCAGCTTCTTAAACTATGGCTTGCAACTCCATCACGGGGTCTCATAACTGGAATGTGGGGGTAGCAAAATTATGATTAACAGTAAATGTTTGATGTGTATATGTATTTTCTATACTTGGAGTCATGTAAAAATTTCTCAAGTGAAAAAAGGTTGCAAGTGGGGAAAGTTTAAGAAGCCCTGCTCTAGAATACAAAACATAGGTCTTTAACGCTGTAATATTGATATTGAGACCAGACTGCACAGGCTAATATGTCATGAAAGTTAAAAATTTGGTTATTTTAAAGGCCAGGAAACATCACTAGTAGAAGTAAAAACCTGATTTTCATGGAGGCTCCGTGTAGCTGAATGCTCAGATTCAAATTGTTAAGGCGTTAACTTGGCTGTGCCATTTCAAATAATTGCCGTTTTTAAAATTCCTATTTCTTATTCACACATTAATCCAGGTTACCCAGAGGGCATCAGTGGCACAGGGGGTTGGCAGGAGGGTGAGACCCACCACACTTGTGAAATATCAGTGCCAGTCCACCATTTATGTATCTGACTGCCCATAGTTAGAAAACTACTGAAGCCAAATGTCATCTTCCTTAATCAAGAATACAAATTTGTGTAAGGCAGAGACTTCATTATTTTTGAATCTCTAATAATAGATAGTGCTTTGATTTTTGCAAATGTTTCATTTGGTCCTTCCAACAACCCTGGGAGGTGGGTTTTATTACCTCCATTTTACAGATGAGAAAAAAGCTGAGGCAAGCAGTCGTCAACTGACTCGCCTCGGATTTTATGTCTGAGGCAAAATATGAACTTGGCTGTTCCTAACTCCAGGTACAGCACACTCTCCACTGCAAAAACTACTTACCTCACTGGAGAGGCTTGCCTGTTCACCAAATTATTGGGGTTATGGTAGAGGTATTAAAGTTAATTCTGTTTCACATCGTAAGATAGTCTCCAGGAACAATGAAGGTAAACAGGTGCTTTCATAGGAGAAATCCTCAGCGGTGTTTGTGGAATGATCAGTTCTGGTGGTGAAATGCCCTTTCCAAAGAACCTGTTAGCCCTTGGCTGTTGTGTAGGAATGGGAAACTCATTTCTCCTGTGAGCTGCAGAGAACTTTCCTCACTCTCCTTGCCTGTAAAATGGACCAATTATGAGGCCTTGTGGGACTAGCATGAGGAAAGCATTTTGTAAGCCCAAAACAGTTGTGGCCCTAGTCAAAGGTTTGAAAAGGAAGACTGAGGGAAGTTGGGAAGGAACTAATAAAGAACAGAGGTGGTGATGGAATAAATATCACCAAATGATTTTCATCCTGTCACTGTCATGAACAGAACACTCATGACCTTCCGGATACAATCTAACTGTAGCAGAGGATTGCTGAATTACCTGAATTCTGTTCAGATCATTTTGATTTGTCAGACTTTAATACTGGGTTTGCAGTTCACCGAACTCCCTAGATTTTTTTTCTTCTCCATTCACCCTTTTATGAAAATTGGGACATTCATCCATTTCCAATCCCATAGTCTCCCTCCCTGTAGTTTCTACTAGTGCTCCAGTGGGGAGAAAAGACCAACAGATTCATCAAGTCTCCGGCCTATTCCCTGTAACTGGGATGCAAAGAGTGAGGCTTCAGACCAATAGTATTGCTAAAGGATCCAAAAAGATGTCATTGGTGGTTTGATGGCAACACGAGAACTTTGAGCAGAGTTCCACGAGTCTGTCCTCAGCTTTATGTTGCTTAACTTTGATTTGGATAAAGGTATCAATGACATGCATATCACACAAAATTAGATGTATAACAAATTGGGATTCCCTCAATCCACAAATCTTGAGCAGCTAAAATAATGGTCTGAACCAAATGGCATGTTTCATGGGGAGGAAGGAGAAGTCTTCAACTCCACAAGTAGGAAAAATGGAGGGACAGCTATCAGTTAACTTGGAAAAAAAAATTGTGGGCTGAGATCACACCGTAGATCCTGGTGCCCTCGGCAAGTAGTTGAGGGTCCTACTGAGTAATCCTGCCACTCCAGGCAATTACTGTATACTTGGCCCCAGTCAGAGCCCACACCTAGAATGTTGTTCACTTCTGGGTGCTAGACTGTAGAACAGATACCCAAGGCCCTGGGTGAAAGGTCTTAAATATTCTGCTACATAAGGATCATTTAGCTGGAGATGACGTATTTGAATGTCTCAGGAAAGAATTCGATTTGCTTGATGTCAGAGGACAAATGAATAAGGGAATAGAGGTTACAGAGGCAGCAAAGTGTATCGCAAATAGTACATTTGATCCTTAAAACTATTGCATGGGTGAGGAATCTCAGAAAGGCAGGAGTTAAATGATTTTCCCATACAGCTTTGAACTAGGTATTCCTGACACCAAGTATCTGCTGTATCCTGGAGCAAACAAGGGCTGTCTCTCTTGTCATGCGTTATAGAGGGGGTTTTTCTGCAGGTCCCAAGTGACCCAGGGCTAAACTCAGGGCAAAAATTGTACGTTCCAACTGAATTGCACGTATATTATATACTAAGTTGCATCTGGACATTTTCAGCTTTTGAAGGATAACTTGCCTATGTGTCTTTTATACTTTATTAATAAATTTGTTTTTGCATTGTCACTCCTCATTAACCTTCCCTTCCCCCAAGATCCCTCCTTTATAAACAATATTAAAACCAATAATGTTGACTATAACAGATCTGCAGTCAGAACTTGGTTCTTTTTTTGGGTATCTGTATTCCTGGCATTTTACTTAAAAATTTGCTCACGACTTTTGTGTATTTTGATTTAAGTCAGTGTTTAAGCTTTAAGGATTAATTCTGTGCTATTTTTAGCCTATTACTTTTATTGATTCTGAAGGCATCTCATCCTGCTTCTAACCTATATCTTAATTTCTATGACTTGTAATTTGACCACTCTTGACCTGTAAAATGGAGCTGTCAGATTTGCAGTCCTCTTTCCCCGACTCCCCTAATGATTGTAAAATGTTTAACCAACCAAATAAAAAGCAGTATCAACATAGATACACGAGTGATATCCAGCAGGGATCCCTTTCCATACAGTTTGACACCATTGGTTTAGGTGGCCTTTAAAGGCCCTTCCAGCCTAAAGAGCATAAATGGTAGAGGGGAGGGGGAAGAGATAACTAGAAGTCACTTAGACTGCCCAATTAAGTGGCAAGGCTCATTTTGGGCTGTAAATTTCCAGAAGGATTAAATTATGTTCAGAAAAATTGTCATCAAAAAGTATGACGGCATATGAAGCCCCTCCTCTGCACCTGCCACCAAGTCCATAGCATAGCGTAGGGTCTGCCCTTGAGAAGCGGCTGGGAAATCACACATTTAGTAACTGGAGGAGTCGGTAAATCCGATTTAGGACTTTGGGAGTATCTGGAGGAAGAGGAACACAGGTCCCCTGCAGCAGCCCTGTCCCCTCCCTCCCTCCAGCAGGCAGGCTGCCCAGGCCCAATCCCCTCAGACCCTGGGAGATGGGCACAGTCAGGTTTGCAGCATCCTTTCTAGTCCCCACTCGCTCCCACAACTTCCCGGACTGAAGCCTCGCTTCCTCCAAGCTGGCACTGAGGCACACACCCCCAGCCTCTCTGCTCAGGAAGCCCGACAGACACGTTCTGAGTCACTGCCTATCGAGCCAGCCCCTCTCACAGAGCTGTGCGCCTCCAAACTGCTCAGGAACAAGCATTGTGATCATGGCTTGGTTCACCACCAGAGAATTGGGGAAAACATCCTCTAAATGCTCAAAACTTTATACACAATGTTCTTTAGAAAATCTAAACTTTTTATTATTATACAGAGTGTATCACACTGAAAATACGTACCCAGAGACAGAAGATCTGCAATATTTTTACAACTGTACAAAAACCAAGAATAGAAAACATAAGGGGCTCTGCTGGAGATGAACATTTTACAAAATGACTTTTTCTTTTCTATAATCAAAGGCACCAGATTAATGGGATGGGGGCAGTCTGGCTGGCTGATGATGGTTTAGCTCTTACCAGTCAAATCTTGCTTTGAAAATGTTTCTCAGCCTTGAGGGCTGCAAACCTGGATGGCACCAGGTGTTCGGTCCAGCCAGAGAAGCCATCTGCATTTCCCACGATTCAGGCCGAGGAACCATTCGGTGTTCAGGGTAGAGGATGGAAAAGGTCTTTTTCTCATCTATGGCTCCAGGAAAAGTGCTGCCCTCTGGCTCTGGGGACCCTGTCACGCTGCTGAGGGCCTGGCAGCAGCACACCAAAGCAAACATACAGTTCAGAGGGTGAGAGCGTTTCCTCACAAAACGGTAAAACGCTTGTGTTCCCTAGAGAATCAAATGCAGGAAATACATCTTGCTTTCTTCTGAATTGTCTGACGCTGTGATGGCCCCTAAATGCAGTATGGACTGACCCAACCAAGGGACAGAGGATCTTCTGTGTTTAAGCAACTTCTTAATAGAATAATTTCAAAAATAGACAGACTACTGTCTTAGCTTCTTTGCTTCATTAAACCCTATGAAACTAAACTAAACTAAACCCCTCCCCTCAAAGTGTTAGCTGGATTGAGAAAGTTAAAGGAACAAAGTATTTTGCTAAGGGGCAGCAATAATAGGCCTTTGCTTTATAAATGTGGGAGGTAACATTCCTGTTTATTCTAATTCTGATCACGTATTTTGATATCTACTGAAATACAATATTAATACGCACAGAAAGTCTTGGCTCAGGAAGTGGGAAACCCCTCTGCAGGGGGCTGCAGCCATCCCCTATCCTTTGCCTATGTGCTCCTCCAGTGACTGAATTTGGCCCCGACACCCCATAGGAATCGTCACTTCTATAGTGAATCGCCTTGTGATCCATCCAGAGACCCCAGGGACACTATGCTCAACTCTGGAGGAAGGGAGTGGCCGTACTGGTCACTCAATCTGGTCTGAGCCCACACCACGGGAGGCAAAGAACTCTCTGAATCCCAAAGGCTGCAAGTTTCAAACACCATTCATGTTTCACGCTTGTAGCCAGCACCTGCGGTTAAAGCAGTTAACTTTCTACCAGCACACTGAAACATTTTAGTAGAAAAATAACTCAGTTAACAATTACCAGAATTTCTTTTTTAAAAAATTTAAGTTGGATAAAAGGCCAACAGGAATATCAGTCACTAAAATTAAGGAAAAACTAATTTTTTTTTGGTTAAATTTAGCTTTGCAAAATGTAACATTAAATTCAAAAACAAAACAATTAAAAAAAAAAAAGCCAACCCCAAGTGTTGTCTACTGCTCTCCCAACACCCACCCCCCAATTACCTAAAAGCAGCCTTCCCATTCATTCCCGAGGGCTTACTCTAAAAACTAACACAGGCTGTACCTCCACACTGCCCAGTCAGGAGTGGTCACAGAATACAGGGTGGCTCTGAAATGACCCCCCGGAAGCACCAGTCACAGAAGGCCTCTTTGTGCCGGGGTCAGCCCTTGTGCCGCGGCTCCCAGCTGAAGCTCTACGCATGTAAACATTCCTCTTCAGAGGCAGCGTTTGGCTGTGCGCCTCTAAACGATTGATCCAACCCTCTCTCCCCGACGAAAGATCGACTGTTTCAGACTTGAACCAAAAAGGAAAAGCTAGAATGCATTCAAAGAGAAGGGCTGCCTCTCTCCAAGTGCCCCCTTGACGAAATGACTGCAGGAACCAGCAGCGAGGGCCACGGCTGCGGCGTATGCTCACGTGCACACACACATGCACACAAGACCTCGAGTACTTCTTAAGGCTTGACCCAGCAAGCAAAGGGCGCCCCAATGGCCAGCACCGTTCCCACGCTCCCTACTCCGGGGCACCCAATGGCATTCCCACCCCTGGCCTGAGCACAGGCCTATCAAGGAACCTCACCCTAAGTTTTGGCGGCCAGGGCTGAGCGGCTTCTCAGCCGTTCTGACCTTCCCACCTCTCGCCCCCAGGCACAAGCAATCCCTCCACCCCACGGAGAAGTCGAAGGCCTGCTACGGCAGCCGTGCCCCGCGGGTCCTGGCCTACAATCCCATGCCATTTCTGTGGGCAGACACCAGCCTGGTCCGGCCAGACCGCCAGCAGGGCCAGGGCCGGTCAGGTGGCTTGCAAGCAGTCTGAGTGCTCCTTTTGGCAATATGTGACATCCCAATACTGAAGGCCAAGTGAGGTCTCGGGTGCCGCCTAAGTTAGAGATGCCTGCTCTTCCCAGGGAGTCCCCACTTACAGTGCACTGATACTAATACATTCACACTGCGCAGGATTCCCCAGCTCCCTCGAATGCCATTTTCCCCCTAGCAAAATGAGCTAAGCACAAAGTTGTACAAATCAGCGGGGTATTTATCATCTTGGCTTTAGAGAAAATTTGAAAGCAATCCCAGAAATTGTGTTTTCTCCCCAATTTTGGAATGGAGCTCTGCTCGGCCAGAGAGGAAGTTCTTAGGGAAAGAGGACTAAGACCGGACCCTCTCTCAATCCATCTTTTCCTTTTAGGAAGCCCTCCTCATCTCCCAGCCTCAGTCTGTGCAGCTGTCAGGCAGAGCACACTCCCGAGGGGGGATGGGTAAAAGCGAGCCTGGAAGGGAACAAGAAAGAGAGCGTGGATGCCCTTGCTTGCCAAGGGCCGTCTCCGCTTTCTCTTCAGCAGAGGTGGCTGCCCGTGCTTGGCTTGGTCCCCGAAGTCTCGTCCTGGGTCCTCTACGAAACGTTAGTTATGGGCTTGTACTTCTTGAGCCTGGTCCACTGGCCAGTGGCGTAGTTCATTTCAAAGACTGTATCGACTAACATGGTGGTGCTTCCTGTGCCGTCAGCTTTGTCGAGAACTTCCGTGTGCTCACTGAGCTTGATCTGAATGATGTCACCCTGCTCTTGGCAAGGGTTCTCTGTGTAGACAACAACCAGAAAAAAAAAGTCAAGCAAAAAATATAAAGATTATGTACTTGCAAAGTGGAATCCCTTTAGTTCAGGTCTCAAAAAATGGACCTAAGTCATTTCCTGCTCCTTTAGAAATACACAGAAAGACAAAATATAGTGTTTTTCAAGGAACTGAAACACCAGCATACAATTTCTCTGCATAAGGAACAACAGCCCGGATTACTAAGGTGGTTTATATAACTCTAGGAGATGCCTTCACTCATGGTTTTCCTACCCCGAGTCCTCACCGTGGGCAGGAATGAGCCTGTGAACACAAAGACTCTGAGGGCTGGAGCACAAGGTGCGACAAGATCTCAAGGGCGAAGGTCCGAGGGACAGGACTCGGCAAGTAAAGGCCACAGAGGCTCGGCACCAGGAATGCAAGCGAGAGGGGAACCAACATTGACCACAGTGATACATGAGCTCAGGCTCTTAAGTAAGGTGTGCTCAGGTTCTGATCTACACTTGGGAAGTGGGAGAGGAGGTGCAAAGGGGGAAAAAATCTTCTCGTCACAGATCATAGATCCTTGAAGTCCTGAATTGCCCAAGTCCTACAATCCTTTCTACTTTATTACCTTACCTGAACTCAGAATTAGACAAAGTGTCAAATGGACTAGTCAATCTAGTGAAGACTGGATGTGTTCAGTTCAAAAGTGGGGGATACATATCATACCTATTTTCAAGCATAAACACAAATGAAATTCTATTTCATACATGAATGGGTCATAAGAACCCTTCAAAGGTAAGTAGGGGAAAACATTTGGAATTCACTATCTTATAAAAATGAATGATGAAACCATCTTCACATGTAATTGGAAAAAACAAAATACTATTTACATTTTTAAAAAACTAATAAAAATTAAAATTAAAAATCCCTCAAAGTTTAGCAGAAGAAATGGCTGCTCACCCCTGGATCCTGCCATGAAGCCCAAGATGAGTGCTTTCTCGGGCCTGGTCACCTTGTTTGCAGTCTTGAACATTTCTTGTGCAGCACACATCTGCTCCCTCTAAAAGCAAAAAATAAATATGGACACGTCAGGGAAAGAGGATTACATTTTCCCATATCTGAAAACTATTGTTGATTTGAAGTTTAACTGAAGTTCTTTCAAAAATCATAAAGCACAGCCTGCAGTCATAATACTTTGAACAGCTCTAGGGAAAGGAAGAACCTGGCTTCTCAAAGTCTTGGCGTGAGCTCTGTCATATCTGCTAGAGCAGAGAAATGACCGGGCCTGGCGAACGATAGGACAGCTGCCCTTCCCTGTCCAGCCAGGAGGAGGGCACAGAGGCTCTGCCCCACAAATGTCCCCCCTGACAACTCACAGAGTATACAGACTTTCCACAGAGAGCGTCAGTGGAAAGAAGACCCACCTTCAGAAGTCACAGACCTCAAAAAAGTAACTGAAGGCAACCCTGAAAGCCCAGCCTTGTTCTTGATAAAAATAAGGACTAAATGTATTTGTACAAGACAGTGAACTTTCTAGACCTGCTGGTCCTCTTTCCTGTTCTATTTTCCTCCATCTAGAACATTTCCAAATTGCCGCAGTATCTGTTCATTGCTGTAGGTCCAAGTCCTACCCCACAGGAACACCAATTTGGTGCTGGAAGGGCCTTTTAGAGCCACCTGGGCTGCATGATGAGGAAACTGAGTTCAGAGAAATGAAGTTACTGAACTCAGGTACAACAGGCAGGATGATGAGAAAAGCTGGAACTTGATCACAAGTTCTCTGAATCCAAATAGAGTGTTATCTCCCTTGTTTTCAAGTCATTACTGTATGAGTCCTTTTTCTTCCCTTAGCATCCGCTTTCCTCCAAACTGCCCCAACCCGACTAACTTGGAGGGCTGAAACACTGACCCGCCCCTCTGCCCCTCCCCAAGTAACGAGCCGTTCACCAGCCTGACTTTCCTGGGCTATATAACTGACCATGTGTAATCACACGTGCAACCACAAAAGGAAACATGCTGTCATGCAAAAGAACAAGTCCAGAAGAAAAGGATGGGTCCATTTTCCTCTACTATGGGTCTGACTATCTGGATTACCCTGTTCAGTTCTAAGAGACACATTTTAGGAGAAACACTGACAAAGCATGGAAGGGAGACCATGCCAATGGTAACACGGTAATATTCCATTACAATCATATACAACGGCTTGTTTAGCCCTTCCCCAACTGATGGATAGCTCTTCGATTTCCAATTGAGACATGAGAAATCACATAGGGCAGACTTATGCTCTTAGTCTCAGAGAGCACAACTGGAAGAAAGATGCAGAGGCTGAACACGTAATTTGGGTTTGATGTAAGGAAGAGTTTAAAAATGGAATTTTTATTCAAGTATAACATTAGGGAGTAGAAGAATTTGTACCTAGAGATACTAGCAACTAACTAAATAAGAGCTAAGAAACTAAAGTGAACATGCTCTAATGTTCGCTACCAGCCCTACATCAGGGATGTGTGATGACGGGATCCCTCTTAGAGACAATAGTTTGGGCCTGTGGAAAAGAAAGGTGCTGCAATGCTGCTCCATTCTGTTACAATGGCAGTCTGATGGGGTCTTTTCCAAACTAACTTATTCAGCAACTCAGGCATAAAGTTAAAACCTTTAAAATGTAAGAGTCACACACAAAAAGTAAGAGCTGGAGGAGATCATGGAGAAATCATCTCTTCTAGTCTCCTCTTAATCTTAGGAACCTCTCATTTTACAGATGACAAAAAATGAGCTCAGAAAGATCAAAGCCCTTATCCAAGGCCACATAAATTTGGGGGAGAACTGGGAAGAAAATCTAGATCCTCCAAATTCCATTCCAGTGCTTTTCCTATTTCACTTGCTGCCTCCAGATGTGTAATAACCAACTATCTATAATGAACAAGATCAACCTCCACTTCTAAAGTACTGTAAGGTTTACTTTTCCTCACATTTCTCTGGCAGGATAGTACATATGCTATTAGCCTCAAGGGAAAGAAGAAGGGACCAGGGACGCTAAGGGAGCTCAGGGTCGAATAAGTAGCAAAACAGATTTAAATCCAGGTTCCTTAAAATACAGCAATCAATCAACAAGCACTCATTATAATTAAAATCTACTAAGTGTTTACTCTGTGCCTGGCAATGTACTAAGTGCTAGGGATACAAGGAAAAGCAAAAAGTCCCTACCCTTATGAAGCTCCCAGGGAGGATGCAAATAAATAGGTACATAAACCAGATGCATACAGAGCAGAGGGGAAGTAACCTTGGAGCTGCTGGTAGGACAGGATAGGCTTCCAAAGCCAAAGGAGGCTTTGACTCCTTCCAAATTAAGGGAGTATGTAATAGCTGATCTGTCATATTTATTGGATAAAGGAAGAAGTTAGGTCCAAAGAATATATATGTAGCATTAGTAAAATAGATAATTTTTGACTATATAAAATTATAACCTTTTGCAAAAACAAAAGCAATGTAACCAAAATTATGAGAAAAGCAAGAAAACTGGGGATGGGAGGGAGAATTTGCAACAAGTATCTCTGTTAAAGGCCTTGTTTCTTAAATATATAGAGAACTCAAATTTATATACAAGTCATTCCCTAATTGATAAATGGTCAAAAGATATGAAAGGTAGTTAGTTTTTCAGACAAAGAAATCAAAGCTATCTGTAGTCACCAAAAAAAAAAAAAAAAAAAAAAAAGGTTCTAAATTACTGTTGATCAGAGAAATGGAAATTAACCCAACTCTGAAGTACCACTGAATACCTATCAGACCAACCAATACAACAAAAAATGTTGGATGTTGGAAAGATGTGGGAAAACTGTAGCATTAGTGCATAACTGGTGGAGTTTGTGAGTTGACCCAACTATTTTGGTGAACAATTTGGAATTAAATAACAAAAAGGCTATAAAACTATGCATATCTTTTGGGCCAGCAGTATCGGTCAGGTCTATATCCTAAAGACATCCAAAAAAGAGCAAAGGACTTCTTTGTACAAAAATATTTAAAGCAGCTCTTTTTGTGGTGACCAAAAACTAAAAATCGAGGATATGCCTATCAATTGGGGAATGACTGAACAATCTGTGGTATATGATGTAACATTATTGTGTTGTAAGAAACAACAAGCAGGATGATCCCAGAAAAACCTGGAAGATTTATATGAACTGATGCATGATAAAGTAAGTAGAACCAGGAGGATTGTTTGATAAAGAACTGGGAACGAGTCAGCTATTCTTAGCAATACAATAATCCAAGATAATCCCAAAGGACTAATGATGAAGCAAACTCTGTCTCCAGAGAAAGAACTAATACTGTTTGAATACAGTCTGAAGCAGACAGTCTTTTTTTCATTTTGTTTCCATTTTGTTTGAATTTGTACATAATAACCTATCTCTGACTGCTTATCATCTCAGGAAGAAGGGAGAGGGAGAATTTAGAACTCAACTTTAAATTAAAATGTTGAAAAATTGGAAGAAGAAGAAAACAAAGTGGCTTCTGAGCTGGATCTTTAAAGACCTGCGGGAGGCAGAGATGCAGGCGAGGAGAAAGAGCAGACCTACCGTGAGGGAGAGGCCTTTCTTGGGTTGCTGTGGCGGGGCCGGCTGGGTCTGGGGCACCACCGGAGGAGTCTGTGCCGCGGGGGCGATGGCTGGCAGGGTTGTCGGGGTCAGAGGTGAGGTAGGTGGAGCGGCGACCGCAGGAGCAGGGTTGGCGTTGCTGTTGTACATGGGGGTTCTCTGCTTGAACTGAGCAGGAAGAGCAGTGTTTGGGGTTGCAGGCTCATCTGGCTGCCGGATAGTCTGCAGGTTCTCTCGAGCTGAAGGAGCTGAAGGCATAGAATTTTTTATTTTTATTTTTTTATTTTTTTTGGTCTAAGTGATTGGTTTTTTTTTTTTTTTTTAATAGCCTTTTATTTACAGGATATATACATGGGTAACTTTACAGCATTAACAATTGCCAAACCTCTTGTTCCAATTTTTCACCTCTTACCCCCCCTCCCTCTCCCCTAGATGGCAGGATGACCAGTAGATGTTAAATATATTAAAATATAAATTAGATACACAATAAGTATACCCGACCAAAACGTTATTTTGCTGTAGAAAAAGAATCAGACTCTGAAATATTGTACAATTAGCTTGTGAAGGAAATCAAAAATGCAGGTGTGCATAAATATAGGGATTGGGAATTCAATGTAATGGTTTTTAGTCATCTCCCAGAGTTCTTTTTCTGGGCATAGCTGGTTCAGTTCATTACTGCTCCATTGGAAATGATTTGGTTGATCTCGTTGCTGAGAAGGGCCTGATCCATCAGAACTGGTCATCATCTAGTATTGTTGTTGAAGTATATAATGATCTCCTGGTCCTGCTCATTTCACTCAGCATCAGTTCGTGTAAGTCTCTCCAGGCCTTTCTGAAATTATCCTGTTGGTCATTTCTTACAGAACAGTAATATTCCATAATTTTCATATACCACAATTTATTCAGCCATTCTCCAACTGATGGGCATCCACTCAGTTTCCAGTTTCTAGCCACTACAAAAAGGGCTGAAGGCATAGAATTAAAAGGATAAAAGTATAATTTCATGCTTAATCATACTTGTCTCTTTATCTCATCACACAAAAAGTTGATTCGGAGCTTTTCAAAAGAGGCAGAGGACCTTGCAAAGGGCTATTAAAAGAGCAAGAAGGATGGGTAGAGTCAGCCCTTCAGACCAGGGGAGAGCCAGGTAGGAGCAGGGTGGGTCTGTGCCCACACTCCACGGTCCTGTGGCTTCAAGCTTAGATGGTTGCTGGTGTTAGGTCAACCTAAAGCAAGTCAAGAGCCTGGGATGGATTTGGTGGTGGGACAAACAGCAGCCCTCTGTGACTATCATTTCCTGGCTTGGGAGGCCATTGAGATGACTGCCATGATCCTGGGGAGAGGAGCAGGCAGGGGCCTGTACAAGAGAGGGACTCTGACCCATGCCCAGGCTGTGCCCTCTTCTGCGGTTTCACTCATCGGAGCAAACATAGGAGCCAATTCTGAACCAAGTACTAGGGACGCGCCATGGGGGTAGGGGAGCTGGCAGTGTGAGGTCCAACAGCCCCCCCCCACAGTGCTCTGAGGAGGGCTCAGAGTATGAGGGAGGGGGGCGGAGGTGGCCAGGGGTGCACAGACTCCCCCGGGAGGTGAACATCCGAACTCAGCTGTAGCAATCTCCCACGAGCTAGGAGTGTCACAAGCCCCAGAAGGTCCAGTTGCAGGAGGGTGTGATGGCTTTGTCCTTTCCCTGGGAGCACTCTTACCCCCGGGGCATCGGGACTTTCACTGAACGTGGTCACCAGTATCAACTAACCTTTCCTCTTCCTCCTCCTCAGAGTCTAGAATGGAGGGAGATCTCAGAAAGCCCCATTCCTTTCCTCCTCCCACCCATCCACACCTGGCCTCTCTTACAAGGCTGGGTTGACCTGGCCATCTTGGATGGATAAAATCACCCGCTTAAAAGGTAGGCTGAGCTAATGGAGCCGAGCCAAAGGGTAAATGGTATCAGGATCCAGAGACATCCTCCCAGAAACCCGTCCAGGCTGCCCTTGTTGTGCTCATTCCAGCACTCTCTATCAGACTCTGGACAAAAGGTTCTTCTGGCAGCCAACTCCAACAGCAGGGGAGCCTTCCTCTCCCTCTTGGGAGAGCTACGTCTCTCCTCCTTTCTCTACCTAATGGGTCATAATAAGGGCCACTGACCACAAAAGTATAATATTCATGCTTAGGATTCTTTTCCTGTCAAGTTTGGACTTGGGTCCTTCTACTCTTTTTTTTTTCTGCCAAAATCTAAAACTATCAGCAAGAATTGCAAAGAAAGAAAAAAGTTTTAAGAATTACATTATCTGAGATCAACCAAATCATTTCCAATGGAGCAGTAATGAACTGAACCAGCTACGCCCAGAGAAAGAACTCTGGGAGATGACTAAGAACTGTTACATTGGATTCCCAATCCCTCTATTTTTGCCCACCTGCATTTTTGATTTCCTTCACAAGCTAATTGTACAATATTTCAGAGTCTGATTCTTTTTGTACAGCAAAATAACGTTTTGGTCATGTATACTTATTGTGTATCTAATTTATATTTTAATATATTTAACATCTACTGGTCATCCTGCCATCTGGGGGAGGAGGTGGGGGGTAAGAGGTGAAAAATTGGAACAAGAGGTTTGGCAATTGTTAATGCTGTAAAGTTACCCATGCATATAACCTGTAAATAAAAGGCTATTACAAAAAAAAAAAAAAAAAAGAATTACATTATCCACCTCATTCTCCACATTTGCCCCTCTAAAATAAGAGTAATTGCTTTTTTGCATGTAGAAAAACCACAGTCCTCTGCAACCCTGGCCAATTCCTGGAACTGGCAAATCGCTGCCCAAAGTCCAGGGAATCCACAGTTCCAGGGCAGGCCGGGGACTTAGTAGGACCTCCTTCCACAATTCCCTACTATTTAGGGGGTCCTGGAAATCATATTGTGTGTTGCTGAGTAGAGCACCATGGGGTAAGAGGCTAAAAGAACTTTTGCCTTCTGGATTGATGCAATCCTGTTAGCGACCCTATGGTCAAGAGGGACTGACAAGGAGCAAAACCGAAGGAAAAGCGCTCTGGGATGGCCACCTTGGAGGTGCCCACATTTGGGGCGTTTCAGGTCAGAAGGACAGCTTGGCTGAAGTGCAGGCCATGGCAGAGTTGTATTTCTAGATTAGGATGAAAAAATAAGGCAGCTCCAGACTGTGGAAGTCCAGGTAAGGAAACTGACACACTCAGCAATAGAAAGTTACAGGAGAGTTGGAAACAGGCAAAACACTCCCTCCTTCCCCCCCAATGTTTTACAGCTACTAGGCAAGAAAATTTTTAAGGAAGGAGGTGAAATCAGAATACCTTAAATTCACTTGAGCTTACAACTTCTATGTCTGCTCCCTGCCACTGTGTCTTCTGGTAATCAATGGCCCTATTCCTTTCACACATCTTTCAGCCCACAAGGTTGCAGCCTCTCTGGTCACCATCAGTATGGCCCCTTGCTCCTTGAAGCCAGGCCCAGACTCTTCCTGGGCTACCATCCCTTGGCAGCCTCTTCTTACAAGTTCACTTTATCTGTCTCTGTAGCCCTATTCAAATCCTGGCTCACTCTTCTATTTCACCAGAACCTAGCTCACACCCATATATGCTAGAACCTGACTGAGGTTCTACAAGTCCAAAGTTCTTTCCCAACTCCTTTCTGAAGGAGTTCTGTACTTGGCTTACAGCATTCTCCTCCCTAACCCAGACCATGGTAGTTACAAGACTTCAGTAGGCACATCCCATTAAACCACCTGGCTTCTCACAACATATACCTTCACACTATTTCTAGCCATACAAAAATATGCTCCAAGTCATTATTAATCAGAGAAATGCAAATTAAGACAATTCTGAGATACCACCACACACCTGTCAGATTGGCTAGAATGACAGGGAAAGATAAAGCAGAATGTTGGAGGGGATGTGGGAAAACTGGGACACTGACGCATTGTTGGTGGAATTGTGAATGTATGCAACCATTCTGGAGAGCAATTTGGAACTATGCCCAAAAAGTTATCAAACTGTGCATACCCTTTGATCCAGCAGTGCTACTACTGGGCTTATACCCCAAAGAGATCTTAAAGGAGGGAAAGGGACCTGTTTGTGCCAAAACGTTTGTGGCAGCCCTGTTTGTAGTGGCTAGAAACTGGAAACTGAATGGATGCCCATCAATTGGAGAATGGTTGGGTAAATTGTGGTATATGAATGTTATGGAATATTATTGTTCTGTAAGAAATGACCAGTAGGATGAATACAGAGAGACTTGGAGAGACCTACACGAACTGATGCTGAGTGAACCGAGCAGAACCAAGAGATCATTATATACTTCAACAACAATACTGTATGAAGGTGTGTTCTGATGGAAGTGGATTTCTTCGACAAAGAGAAGATCAACTCAGTTTCAAGTGATCAAGGATGGACAGAAGCAGCTACACCCAGAGAAAGAACACTGGGACATGAATGTAAACTGTTTGCATTTTTGTTTTTCTTCCCGGGTTATTTTTACCTTCTGAATCCAATTCTCCCTGAGCAACAAGAGAATTGTATGGTTGTGCACACATATATTGTATCTAGGATATACTAGGACATATTTAACATGTATAGGACTGCTTGCCATCTAGGGGAGGGGGTGGCGGGAGGGAGGGGAAAAGTCGGAACAGAAGTGAGTGCAAGGGATAATGTTGTAAAAAATTACTCTGGCATGGGTTCTGTCAATAAAAAAGTTATAATAATAATAACCCATGAATGAGCTCACTATCATCCAGAACCATGATTTACAACTCTAGATCACAGTTTCCTCTCCTTGCACTTCTCCCTCTGCAGCCTGATCACAGGGTTTCCCTCTCTTTGCAATCCTGAACTGTTAGCATCATTAAGATTATTCTCTTCCCTTGGCTTCCTTACCAAAGCTCTTCCACCGTCCACCTTCTGCTCTCCTACATGCATTCTGCTGAAAACACTCTGAACATCACACCTGATGAGCTGAGCTAATGATTGAATCCACTTCACATTCAATCTCACCTTGGCCCTCCCCACTGCATCTCATTCTTTTCTTCTTCTCAGAAGATCACATCTCCCAAAACAACTACTACAAACCTCTCCTCTTTTTTCCTTAAGATTCCCACATCATCCACTTCTCTCAGAAGACCTTATCTCTTACTTTACTGGAAAAAAACAAGACTCCATTTCTCCTCCTTACACTAAATTCTTTCATACCACTATCTAGTCTCTCCTTCTTTGTTCCAATCTCTGATGAAAAGTGGCTCTTCTTCTTGCCAAAGCAAAGAGCTCAATCTGGGTCTTCACTGTATTGTTTCCCATCTCTCTCGAAAACTGGTCCTTCTCAACCTTCAATCTCTATCTCCTGGATTGTTGCCCAGAAACATGCCCCAGTCATGTCTAACTCTTTCAAAACAATCCTTCATTCGATACTGTCACCCCTTTTACACCCAAACACCTAGAAAAGGACAGTCAGATTCACTGCTCTACTTCCTCATGTCCCACAGACTAGGACTATCCTGCTATTCTGGATCTAGGACTATTCTGATCCTGCTAATCAAATGATATTATTCTGGCTTCCCAGACCAAATTCAGGATCTCTGTTTTCATTTTTCCTAAAAGTTTAGTGTGTTACAGAATAAATTCATTCAGTTAAAAAGCCAATAAATAAATAAATAAAAATAAAACAAAGCAAAACTTGGTTTTGTTTGAATGGAACTGACCTGCAAGGATGTATTATAATAAGACACTTTTTTCTTCCTCTGAATGAAAGAATACCTTTTAAGTGAACAGAAGTTAGAAACTCAGAAAAGTATTTAAAGGACTGAAACAAATAAAAGACTACCTACCTGGCTGTGTTTCAGAACTTGGTATATAGGATGATGATGGAACCACACTAGGTGTTGCAGGCAAGTAGCTTGTAGAGGGTAGTGCAGGCTCATTGTTCAAAGAACCAAGTTTCTGCAAAAGTTTTTACAATTGCTCATGTGTTATATATCTAACTACAAAATAATCTTAAATTTTAAAAGATCCAATCTCCCACAATTTCAAATACCTCTATCTCCTAGTCTTACAACTTTATATATATATGACTTTTAGCTCTCTGAAGCATTTTCATAGATAATATTATCCTTGCAACAACTCTGAAAAAATTTGGAAATCAATGTTCAAGGTAACATGATTTGTCATAGTGTGACGATAGCTAGTAGCAAATCCAGGGCCTTGTGATCCTTCTTTCTGCGAAACTGTGACTGCTGGTGGGTTTATTTAATCATTATCAGAAGAGGATAAAGAGATATAATCCTCTCCTTCTTTAAGGGGAAAAAGATAGGGATATTTCCATCTGTTTCTCACATGTCCAATCTGGGTCATGACCAGCCTAGAGAGGATCCTTTTTCATTTAAGCTGGGGGTCTTAAAATAAATGTAATGCTCTACTTGATATTCTTTGATGGATTTACATAAATAGACTACCAGCCAAAGTTTATAAGTTAAAGTCTAAAACTTCATTTCTGTCAAAATAAAAAGCCAAGTTAATTCTATAGAGCTTTAACAAAACTATCAAATTTAAGATGATGTAAACACCAACCTGGGTAGAAACAAGGCCGGCAGCATAATCAGGAGTAGCATTTTCGACAACTGTTTCTTCTTTGGCTTGCTTTTCCACAACTTCTGTATCTGTTGATAATTAAAAAAAAAAAAAAAAAAAAAAAAAGAGGCCAAAGTAAACTATTTATTTAAAAAATATACTACACAATTAAACTAATCCAATTTTTAGTTCTTTTCTAGAGAAAGTATGACTTTGAAAATTTATATGTGCTCAGTTCAAAATTGTTTTGAAATGTCCAAACAATTATTTACTTAAAACCCAATTTAAACTTTTAGACCTTAAGGTCTAAAAGTCAACCTTTACAATACTCAATAAAAAGCTCATGCTATGGAGTCACACTATCTTAATATGTATAAAAGCAGTTTGCAATTATATAAAAAAGTATACTTTTTTTCAGTCTCTTATTGATTTTTGTCTAGTTCAGAGAAACTCTATTAAAAAGATGAGAAAATGAGGGTGTAGAGATATCCGAATACTCATGTGATTCTCCACAGCCTCTGCTCCTGTTTCCCCCACTATACCACTCTAATGCATAAGCAGGTGGCATGCAGCCAGTCTCCACAGAACACCTAAGCACAGGAAGTGTTGTGAGGGATGGAATAGCCTGGCAACCATAAAAGGAGGTGGTTGTTCCAGAGCAAGACAGCAGGATTAATAAAAAGACCACCTCAATATTATATAACTGTCAACAGAAAACAAGTTAAAGACTTCCATCCGGAGGACAACAGTTTATACCAAGGAGGAGCCATATCGATGAGATCAAAGATCAATTATAATTTGTGATAAAATAAGATGTGAAAAATAAGTCTCTTGTTAGAGATAGAACAAATTGTGACTGGACTGCTGGAAATGCAAGCTTCAAGGAAATCCTTTAGTCTAAAACCAGGTGAACTAGAGGCCAGGTATAGATTGTAAGCCTTTCACTTTACAGACTGAGAAGGTTCCCTTTCTCCTTCTCTGGGTATAAGTTTCTTTCTTCACAAAGACAAAAGGAGCCTTCCCAACTCTCATGTCTTGACTCTCAGGTTCTAAAGCTCCTCTGCAGCATGGCATTTCCCCAATTCCTTGAAAAGCCAAAGTAAAATTTCCAAATATCCTTTAGTAGAGAGGAGGTGGGTAACGAACCCATCATACACACCTAAAGTCTTTCTTCTTCTTTTTGCCTCTCGGCCTGCACCAACCATATCCAGCTCTGAAATATCTAGTAACTGCCAAAAAACCAAAATCCAAAACCTTTATTAAAACAGACAACACAGCAAATAACATGACTTTGCTTCAAAGGCTACCATGTTGTGGAAGGAGGAAGAAATGCTAAAAGAAGTCCAAAACGAAGTGCCTACCTTTACTCCCCGTTCTTTTCGTAGTAGAGGAGTTCGAGAAGGAGGGATGGGAGTCCGGTTTCCAGCAGGACTAAAAACACTGGGTGTGGTTGGGCTTCTGAAAGGAGCCTGTTTTGGGATGCCTTTAAGAGGTGCTAAGAAAGGATAACAGGGGAGAGAAACAAATGGAGCAGTGGTAAATAATTTTACTCGGCATAATCAAAAGCCCCATCCAAAGAGAAGATATATTTCACTGAAAATACCACTAACAGATAAAAATAGCAAACAATATACACCTCTCCTGCTTTAATACTCCACAAAACTAATTGACCACAACATACAAAGACTCCAGGTTAATGTAGCCTTGAAGTGGAAGGTATGGCTCTAAAGAAGGAGCTGGCAAACTACAGATTGTTTTTTGAGCCAACATTGGTCTCTGCTTTTAAAACACAATAATACGATATTTAAACTATATTGCATAAAATATACTTATTGTGCATGGAAGTGCAACGTAAATAACAAATGATCCCTACTCTACAACAGGACTACACAAACTTGAAAAAGCAAGTCAGAGTAGTTTGACAGCTCTACCTTAGTTAATTACCTCCATGATCGGCATATAATTATTTAGGTGAACATACAATTTACAATTTAATTTACAATTATAATATAACCACCAAGGCAATCATATCATGTCACTAAGCTACTGATCTATCCATGAACTATTAAAAATTTAATCCAGCACTAAAGAGCCTCCTATGAATAAGACTAAATGGGCAAACTTGAAACTGAAAGGCATACTGCTCTATACACATTCTGGCACATCTTTGCTGGCAATAACTATTGTAAAAGGTTAAAGGTAAAATTGATCATTCTTATTACTTGTAACTGATAGTTTAGTAAATCAATGCTAATGTTATGCTTCATAGGTTTTATGCACTTGATTGAATTTTACAAATGGGAAAAGAACATCTTCAAATTAAACCACCACATATGACAATGGGGCAGCCCACAAAGCTCTTAACTTAGAAATACCCAGGGACACGATAGGAATGCCTTCATTTGTGTCTGCAAACATTTTGCTTTCAATTTAAGTACCAGAAATTATGGAACTCTTACTTGTGGTATCAATTTTTTTGACCAGTCCTCTTCCTTTGGCATGGAAAGGTACTCCAGCTGTTTTCTTGAGCTGTTGGGCAGTCTCTGTGGCTACAAAAAAGAAAAGAGCATGAGGCACAAACATCCATTCCTACAAAGCTGCTTTTTTCTGAACACAACTACCTGCCATTCATTTAGAGTGCAAGCCCAAGAAGAGCTTAAAGAAGCAAGTTTTTTTGTAAAGGACGCCTGCCCACTTAAATGTAAGCTAGAAGAGGATGGGAAGAAAAAGAAATTTTGTGGGCAGTTTTCAATAGCACTAGTTTTTCAATTTTTCTAATTTCAACTCAAAACTTTTAAGAGTTCTGTTTTCTCAACTGGGTCTATCCCTAGCACAATGTTTACATTTATTACTGGTAGAGGTCTTTTTTAGTTCATATATGGAATGGAAATGAATGGAGGTAATGCATATTTTTCAGCACTGTGCTTAGTAAAACCTGAAAATGATAAATAAATGTGACTTATCTTCGTCTTCATCAACATCATTTTTCTAAGTCAATCTAGGGAAGAACAACAAGATATTGGACATCAAATAACTGAGCTATGAAAACAAGTAAAGGGAGGACAATGCATGCACACCACATCCTTAAACGTAAAGAAAAAAAAAAGTGGGGAGATATGATGGTCAGAAAAGCAGGAAGCACTACTGGGCCAAGAAAATACAGCTGTTATACAAAGGAAAGCAGGGGATAAGTTTGTAAGGTATTCATAAAACATTTAGGATAATTTAAGGCTCTAAAGTACCTTCTTAAAACAAGTGCTTCTGTTAATATATTTTATTCTAATTTTTTGAAAATATTTATTTCTCATTTGGGAGTAAATATCAGAATATTAAATTAAGAAAAACATCTTATTTCCTAGCCATTCTGGATAAGAAAGGTTCTTCTAACAGTGAAAGGCATTAAATTCAATGCAAAATGGTGACATATACCACATATCTCCCTTAACCAGTAGCACCACCCACAACAAATTTCTCTTTACCTTTGACAAATACCTAAAAAACTAAGTTATAAAACAGTTCACACTTTCAATAACTAGTAAAAAAAAAAAAAAAAAAAAAACACCAACTTAAGAGCCAAACTGGAATAATCTGTGGCTCAAGGAGAACTGAAAGTTACAAAACTAAACAAGATTTTCCCCCTCAATTTTCCTCACATTTCTTAAGATCATATATAGACTGAAGAGCTGGAAGGGACCTTAGATTCCATTAGCTCCATCCCCCCATTTTATAGGAAAAAAAGGCAGAGAGATTACTTGTCCAGTAAGGTCACAAAAGTACTTAAGTGGCAAGGCTGTTAGACTCAAATCCAGCATTCTTTCCTATACAGATACCCCTAATTTAATAGAAATGTTCTTCAGGGATAGGTGTATGATGCAGTAAAGTATTCTTTAAAGATTGTGACAGAGAAGGCTGAGGAAAGTTTGGGTCAAGTCCTTCCTCTAACACATTAACTGTGGGGCCTAAGGCCAGATTCCTAGGCTTCAAGGCAATGCTCCCAGACCTCCAAAGGAGAGGAAGGACCTCTTCCTAAAGGTAGCTGCTGCTTGCTATCTAAGACCTGCTGTCTTGATGAGAGCTCCTTACATCTCTTGGTCTCAGTTTTTTCATCTGTCAACTCGATTCAACAAACAAGTTATTAAGGAAATTCAAAACTCACTGCACTAGGTTAAGATAGAAAATATAAAGATGAATGCAAGTGCACTTGGAATTTATGAAGTTTAACAGTTGTCCAACAGGAGTTAAGAGAAGATGATCTTTCTGGCTCCTCCCAGCTCAAACAAATCTGCTTTGGCTTTCTAAATCTAAATCAGGGAAAGAACAAAAGTGGATGCTAAAATTTCCCGCTGTGAAAGCAACTTGTTCTAAATTTTTTTTGGGGGGAGGGGAAGACCTAGTTGCCTTAACCACATTCAAGGGAGCTTCTGGAACAGAATGAATGGTCATCAGACTCCTGGCACCAAGGCAGTCCTGTTTACTTTCTCATAAAATGTAAAAAAAAAAAAAAAGTTCCCACATATTAAAATACAACCTAGTAAAATTTATGTAGTACAAGCTATGATGTCCAATCTCCTAGATATACATTCACACTTACATTTCTGTAAGAGCTCTGCTCTCAAAGTGGCACTTTTAGGCTTTCTTTTCAGCTGAAAATGTTTCACAGGGGGCGTGAGTGGTCCAGCAAGAGTGGTCAAGGCATTTTTGTTTAAGTACTGACATTCCAAAGGCAACATAGCAGATGCTTCACATTCGCTAACTGTTCAGTGAAGAGCAAGACAATACATTAGGACATACATTTCTTTTACAGTTGATATGCAAAGTAAATCATAATAAAATTTGTAGTTTAAAATTATAATGATCTAACTGCATAACATTAAGATGTACTATCTTACCTACAAATCTGACATTTTGTAGTTGCCTTTGCTGTAATCAATCAATTCAGAAGTTAATATAAATAGTTCAAAGTAATAAAAAAATATAAGGTGATTTTGGTGATTTCAGAAACAAATAAGAAGTCAATTAAATCTATTAAAAACTATGAATCTAATATCCATGCTACCTATTAGTTTTGTAAATAGTCTTTTGCTTTCAAAGAACTTCTCAGGGGTGCATAATTACACAGTGTCCAAAAAAAGATTCTACAAAAGCTTCTACCTAATCCTAGGGCTAGTTAATATTCGTCTATCTAGTAAGGACTGAAACACAGGAGCTTAGTATCTGTCTAATAATAGCTTCTGCCCTAAAGACAGTTTCTTAAGAAATGAAACCCTGTTTGTGTTTCAGAAGTCTAGTTGTTTATCTACTGGGCCAAGGCTCATCAAGAACTGTCATATGCTAACAGTATTGATCAAGGAAGGAGCTCTTTAAATAAAAGGATAGGGCTTGGGGAGGAAATGGGACGGCTTTGTTCATTATTCTCCCCATTTTCTAGCATGAGAAAGGAAAAAGACTAGGTCGCTTTAGGAAGGAAAAACAAAGGTTGGTTTTTGGGGAAGAATGGAGGGGAGATAAGAGACTGATGGATTTCTTTAACATTCTGAAGTCTACAGAGAGGTAATCCATTCCAACCTAATATACAAAAGGAAGACATTCCTTAAGATATGGAAAAAAGGAAATTTGCATACAGTTAAGTAAAGCCTAAAGAGATAACATATGCAGTCCATGAGCTGCTTGTGGCCTACAACAAGCGTGCATCCCAGACCAGATGAAAATGTAATTGGGAATTAATTTTAAAAATAAAAATATAATAAAATACAGATGATATTTCCCCTCCCCCCCCACTTAACAGCATTTTCCCCCCAATTACATGTAAAATTAGTTTCCAACATTCATTTTAGTAAGATTTTGAGTTCCAAATTTATTTCTCCCTCTCTCCCTTACTTACTTCTTCCCTGCCCAAGACAGCAAACAATCTGATATAGGTTTTACTTTTAAAACTAAGTCAACCCACCCCCAGAGAGTTCTTTATGCATGGCTTAGTGGTCATTGTTTTCTGTCCAAGAGGAAACTAGTGTTCCAATGGATGTGTGATCTAACCAATGTGAAAATCTCTCCAACAATCTGAGTAGAGACCCATCAAGGCAATTTTCATTTATGTCTTCTCATAAAACGGACCAGAAGGGACTACAGGCTGTCTGTTTATTTGTTCTCATTAGTTTTCTTTCTCCTTTTCTCCCCTCCTCTCCCTCCTTTTCCCCTCACTCCCTAATAACTAATAACTATTTTAAAGTAAAAGTGCAAACATATCCAAATAAGGTCAGTTATTTTTTAATTGAGAAAATGTAGCATAGGAAAGGGAAATGGGTCAATCACAAAGCAAGAACAAAGAATAACTGATGAATAGCACAAGGTCTGTACTGGTACAAAGTGCAGTGATAAGAAGACCCAGATAGAAGTCTTCTGCAAAGAATCTATGGGAAATCATAGACAAGAATCACTGGATGAAAAGCATGGTTAAGCTTCTTATTGTTACCAAGACCACTCGGACTCCATCACAAATTAAGTGAACTGAGAAGATGACACAATGGATCATTAAGGGAGTTGGTCCATACAATTTCTAAAATTTCCTCCAAGTTCAAATCACTATGGTTTTAAGTTTGGGATGAATCTGTAATCTTTGAGAAACCAAGTTAAAATACTAAATTTTAAGTTTTTATTTTGTATTCCCTAGCACCACTGGATTGTGTCTCTGGAATACTTAAATATTGTATTTCTCTTTTACTTATAAAAATGGGGACTGCTTGAACTACAAGGTGTCAACTATGACAAAAGTAGGACAATCCCTTTTAAATGAAAAAAAAAAAATAATACCTACCCAGATGCCCCCAATTCAATGAAAATGCAACGTACCTTTTTCTCTAAGCTCTCCTAAAATATCCTGAACATTGGGATTCTGTTCTTCAAGATCAAGGTTAAGTGAACCGGTATCTGGAAAGGATTTTAAAATATCAGCTACCATTAAGACCCAAGGGTCTGAATCCAAGGTTGCAAGCTGGATAATTTCAGTCAATGCTCCTTTCATCTAAGGGGGGGAAAAAAAAAGGAAAAGGGTAGATTGGAAACAATTCTAAATAGAAATGACAAAAACATACTAAACCTCATGTACAATTTGTACAAATGGGTAAAATTTGTTCCTTACTCAAGATTATTTAATTAAATTAAAAGGCGAATCAATTTTCTTAAGCTTGTATTTCCTCAACTATAAAAACATGAATATCAGTTGCAGACACATCTCACAGAGTAGTATAGGGAAAGCATTTTGCAAATAGTAAAACAACATACAAATGAAGGTTTTGACTACATAAAATTGTCCAGTTGACAGTAGCTTTTTCCTGTTGGATTGTTTGCTCTATGGAAGAGAGAGCTTTGAGGTTCCAAGAGATGAATAAAATACATTAGTTCTTACTAGGAACCTCCTACAGAATCTCAAGGTACCTCAGAGATCCACCTTGATCCTAATAACAGTACAATGTATTCAACAATCTTTACTGAAAGATTTCTAGTGATTATTGGGGGGGAGGAGGCTCGGCGAGTTCGGGGCTGGACAAAGTGGGAATCTCTTCTGGAGGAGAGCTCTAATTTTTGGGAAATGTTTCATTACATGAAGCCTAAATTTGAAATACGGTTTTAGAGTTCACAAAAAGGATAGCGATATTCCTGTTTCAGGAAACAGATTTAAAACCAGATAGTTCTACAGAAATCGTAATTAATAGTTCTATTTTTTTATGATGAGAGTGAATTCCAAACAATAACTCAATGCCAAAACTTTAATGGAAACATCAAGCCCCTTCTGTACTCAGCACTAGAAGTAATCCTTCCTACAGAACTGGATCCCCAAGAGCGAGAAAACATTATTACTGCAAAATGCTGAATTCTGCAAACACAAACTACTTCCCTGTTTTATAAATCTCTACCCATGAAATAAGGGAGTCTAAATCATTAAAAGAAAAAAAAAAGTTGTTTTTTTTTTTTTTTTTAAGGGAGGGGGTTGTTAAATACTTCATTTCTGAAAAGTCATTTGCTCTGTATTTTAGCTAAAACCAAACTAGGATCTGAAGATGGGATGAGACATTTGAGAGCATTTAGTCCGACCTACTGATTTTACAGATTAAGAAACTGAATAAAGATGACCTGGCCCAAAGCTAGCAAGTGCCAGAGTGAGGTTTCAGAACCAAGCTGCTTATACAAAGACATAGAAACCCAAGAAAGAAAACAAATTTAAGCTTAAAAACAAAAAACAACAACAAAAAGTTTCTAATGAATCTTTACAGGATTGGTTCTAATATGAGATAAAACATACTAAAGAGATGCCAATATTGTCACTTATGGAAACATAGGTATACATCAAAGTCTGTACACACCAAATACACTAATCTGTGTTTTTTGCACATGGGGAACACAACAAATCTCTGATCTCGATTCCTAAAATATAAAATAATTTAAGTCATGCCTTTTGTTAAATGAACTTTGAAAAACCTATTTATTCATTAGACTGTGAGCTCCTTAGAGGGCTTGGACTTTTTTGCCCTATTACCAGCATTAAACAGCACCTGGCACATAAGCAGGTCCTCAAGAAAAGTTAAGTTTCTCCTTTTTTGTCTTTGTTTTTCAAAAATTCAAAAATTAAACATAAAAGAGAATATGTCTACATATATAGTATACCAAGAGCATTTCATCTGAAACTATGACCGTTTCATATTGCTTATTTTTTTAAAAAAGTGTCTAACAAATTCCACATATTACTTTCCAAAATGCTTCCTTGTATATGCTTTCTTCTATACTTCTTAATGTATTTCGCAAACATATTCGAAATCCCTCTATTCCAGTAAAGGCTCGTTTTTCCCTGCCTCTCTCCTCCACACCCCTCGCCCCCCCTTATACTTAGTTTTACCAGGATAAGTTATTCTTGGTTGTAATCCTATCTCGTTTGCCTTTTGGAATATTATGCCCCAAGGTCTTCCCACATTTTTAGTAGAAGCTTTCAAATCTGATTCTGATTGCTTTTTTTCTGGAGCATGGTTTTCTTTGAGCTCTAGGACTTTTCCTTTAGGGGCATCTTTCAGGAGATAAGTGATAAGACTCTTTCTTCGGTTCTAATAGATATGAGCACTTTTCCCTTATGTTTTCTTGAAATATAACACCCAACAAAGGAATTGGAAATTGAGTAGATGCCCATCAATTGTGGAATGGCTAAGTTGTGGTTTATAAATGTAATAGATTATCATAAGAAATGAAGAGCAGGTTTATTTCAGAAAAGCCTGGAAAGAATTACATGAACTGATGAGTGAAGTATTGTATACACAAGAGTATTGTATACAATAATGGCAAGACTGTGTGATGATCAACTGTAAGAGACTTAGCTCTTCTCAGTAATGTGGTGAACTAAGACAATTTCAAGACTTGGGATGGAAAATGCCATCCACATCCAGAGAGAGAATAATGGAAACTGAATGTTGATCAAAGCATATTCCTCCTCATGATTTTTCCTTTTTGTTCTGATTTTTCTTTTACAACATGAGTAATATGAAAATGTTTGCATACAAATAACCTGTATCAGATTGTTGCTGTCTTGGGGAGGAGGTGGTAAGAGCAGGAGAGAGAAAAAAATGTGGAACTCAAAATCTTGCAAAAATAAAATGCTTTGAAAACTATCTTTTAAAATGTAATTGGAAAAATAAAATATTATGGGGGGGGGGGTAGAGAATAAATGGTACTTAACAAAAGAAAAAAAAAGAAAAAGAAAGTTCCCAAGGCTATTCTTCTTCTAGTTCTTTCAAGATTTTTTATTTTTTTAATCTCTTCTATGTATTTATTGATGCAATCCTAGAAAAAATCCACTGGTTTCCTTTGAGTAATTTTATTTTGATATTACAGAGTTAAATTTGCAGTAATTTTTGAGGCGGACAGGTTTTTTTTTTCCTTTTCCTTTTCTGATTTCTCTAGCTTTAATTACTGAAATGTATCTTTGTGCCAGGGCAAACCCACGGTTCTGCTGTCCTTTTGGAAGAAGTGGGCAGCCCTGCTTTATCTTATTTCTGGTTCCTTTGCTGACCTTCAGCTTCATGGTTAGGCCCCTAGATCTTTTAGGCTGAAAAGTGTTAGACCTTCAAGATCTTCTTTGGTATCACAGGGCACCTACCCAGTCTGTGCACTGTGAGGCTGGATGGTGCCAAGCTATTTGCTGCCCTTCTTTAGGACTTCCAAGAGTTTTTTTTGACAACCCCAAAGGTTACTCAGGAACACCCTTCCCTCTATGCTGTCTTGAGACAGAGCCTTGCAAATCCCTTGTGGTGTTTCTCTGAACGTGATAAAGAGACTATCCAAGGCTATCCTGCAACAAAGGGGTTTGGTTCAGATGTTTTTTGCTTCAGGGAGGTTGGGGGGCATGAAGGGGCCTTGACTGGGTGGGTGGGGTGGAAGGGGGCTTCTGGGTGACTCTTTATAGTTGTGGTGTGGGAGATGGTATTGGGGGCGGAGGGGAATGACAATCTCAGAAATTGGAAAATTCAGGTCTATTCACTGTGAAGAAGCAAAAATAGTATTCTGAGCAACATTTCTCGAAAAAACTCACCTTCCAACTATTCAAAAAACCACAGTGGCTTATCAGTTTTATTTTGGGAATTTCTGCCCTACAGGCACACACACAGTCACAATTTCACTCTCCTTTTAAAAAACAACAGACTAGTCACTGCAGTTTTCCCTGTTCAAATAACCCACACTGATGATTTGCTTCCTTGACTTTTGGACATGATACATTTTATTACTTTTAAAGTCGATGGTGACTTTTAAAATATTTGGGATCTCTGGATATTGATCTTTACTAAGGGTAGTTAAATATAACCAGCATAAAACTACAAGGGCACTAGATAACATTTGCATTATTTTACCTTATAGGACTAGTGCGAGGATAAATGAGATACTAGCATCTCAACTTAATTACTAGATATGACTACTGATCTTTTCTGTATCACCTTTCCACACCAGGATATAAACTTCTTGAGGACAAGAACTTTTTTTTTTAAACCATATCTATATTCCCAGCTCTTAGCACATAGTGTTTAATAAATGCTTAAATGCACAGTTTAAATTCATAAATTAGTTGCTTAATAAATGCTTCTTGATTCTCTACTTCATGATTTATGATTTCAAATGTATAGTTACCTCCCCCCATGAAACAAATGATAACAGCTCTAGAAATCAGAAAACTGTCCAAGTATTGCAGTGACCAATAAAAAGTGCACCAGATAATGAGTCTCTCTGACCAAATCTACATGGGGCCTTTGGATGATAGATATGATCTCCGAGCTTGGGAGAATCTATCTATTCCTCTATGTAATACAATGATGGCTCAGAAAACAATCAGAAAGAAAGATTCTTTTAATCATTTTAGCACAGCTTCCCAATTTTAAAATGTCTAGCTAGATGTTTTAATGGCCATAGTTTAAAACAACAAACATGCCAGTTACATCCAGGCAATCCAATGCTAAGGTATTGAAAAGATATAGACAACTCAATAAAAAGATATTCCCAGGTCCAGAAAGATCTTCAGATTACTTGGCTTCGTCTTGCTTCAACTTTATACACGAATGGTCATCAATCTTTTAACGGTAGGGACAGCATGCCTGCTAGAGGTGAAGGGGAAAGGAATACCTAATTAAAACTTTTTTCTTAGCCCTCATTCCAATTAGGAACTCATCTGAGTTATTAATGGCAAAAAAAAAAAAAAGACATTTCTATTGCACCATAAGGCTTTACAAACTTAAAAACACAAATAACTCACAAGAATATTACCATGCCTTGCCCTGGGAAGAGGGTCAGCCAGTCCCAAATCCATAGCTGCTCCCACAACCCCTTTCAAGGAATGCCTACCCCCCATTTTTCACTAGCTTTTCTACCATATCATCTTCTGACAACTACTCAGAAGTCAAATAAATGACCAATAAGTTTCTGCCTGGAACCTGCAAAATAATGAGAAGGCCCACATCCTCATTAACACCTTCCCCTCCCCCCACTCAGAAGCAGTGGGTAGGGCAGTGGACAGAGGTACCTCATGATCTGACTGACTCAGGCACTTCACTGTATGACCCTGAACTAGTCACTTAACTGCTGCTTGCCTCAGTTTCCTCAACTAAAAATGGAAATAGGATAGCCCCGTTGCCATGAGGATAAACTGAGATATATGTAAAAGGCACTTAGCACAGTGCCCAGTGAGTGAGAGATTATCTGGAAAAGCCTAATGGGGCACATGGTAGGCATCATACAAATGCATATTCCCAGTTCACACAGGCTGTCAAGCCCCGGACAAACTACTGATAATTGTCATTCAGGCTTTTTCACTCATGTCCAACTCTTCGAGACCCCATCTGGGATTTTCTGGGCTGAGATACTGCAGTGGTTGGCCATTTCCTTCTCCAGCTCATCTGACAAATGAAGAAACTAAAGCAAACAGGGTTAAGAGACTGGTGCAGGGTCCATAACTAGCGTCTGGGGCCACATTTGAACTCTGGCTTTCCTGACACTCAACCCAGAGCTCTATCTATCATCTGGGCTGCCCTCTGTACTGTTTCACTCGTGATCTCATCAGCTCCCATGGATTCAATTATCATCTCAGACCTATTTATCCAGCTGTAACCTCTCTGCTAACTCCTGGTCTCAATTTCCAATTGCCTATTAGATATCTTAAACTACAAGTACAGTAACCCAACATGTCCAAAATGAAACTCATTTTTCTTCCCAAACCTTCCCCTCTTCCCACCAGTCCTACCACCGTCCTTCTAGTCACCCAGGCTCATGACTTTGGTGTTGTACTCAATTCCCTGCCCTCTCTCTCATCCCCCAATTCCTATCAATTTCTCCAATACAGCCCCTTTTCACTACCTTTATGCAGGTGCTCATGACATTCATCCTTGCAGTAGCACAACAGACTGCTATTGGGTCTCCTTGCCTCAGCTCTTTTCCCTACTGTGGTCCCATCACCTACTCAGCTGTTCACATTCAGTGAGTTCCAATGGCTCCCCTTTCTCTCTTAAGATCAAATATAAAATCTGTTTGGTTTTTTTAAGGCTCTTCAGAATGTGGTCCCTTCTTACATGCCCAGTTTTCTTATATGCCCTCCCTCCAGGGATAATGATCTTGGTGTTTCTCTATAAGAAATCCTACTTGAGTCTCAGCCACATCCTTTGTGTAACTTTTTGCTGAGAACACGAGGACGTGCCCGAAGTTGTTTGAGGGAATGCCAGGAAACACAGGCAGGTTACCCTCCCCTCTGCATTGATCAATAAGTTTCCTTTATTGCTAACCTGGGTTTGCTTTAGAAACCTGGTCAGTTCCCTGAATAAACACAGAGGAATGAACAAATATTCTTCTTTGTGGGTTCTTTGAGATGGAGCACCCTGCACCCAGAAGGCTGCTTCATCTCAGAGTCACATATCAAATGAGAATACTTAGTGTAGTTTCTTGTTCTCAGCCTATAAAAATCCCTTAGTGAGAATCTCACCCAGGACAGTACAGACACCTTGCCTGGGACCCTCCCACTCAAACCCTGAACCCTAAGTCTCTGAACAGCTGTGACTATTGATTCTCCAGCCAAGAACCTTAGGTGTTGATACTTCCTCAGTGATGCTGTTGTTTGTATGTTTGTCTTTATGGTTATAGTGATCAATGTATTTGGTGATTGTGTATTACTTTTGTTAAGTTTCCTCTTCCCTTGTGTCTTGTTTGAATCAAGACTCTGAGCAGTAATAAACTTGTACTCCCTTGCTCCCCCCCTTAAGTTTGTGCTTGTTGAATGTGATTCCAAACCTAGGTTAACCTTACATCCTCAAAAAACTTATTTCCTAACTGTGCATTTTTACTAGCTGTTCCTTTTGCCTACAATGCTCCTCCCTCCTGTCTAGCTCCTCCAGCTTCCTTCAAGTAAGGAAAAACCCTACTTTTATAAAAAGTTTCCTTTCCCAGTTCCAAGACACTGAGAAGTTAAGTGACTTACCCATACCACTAAGCCAGAGTACATCAGAAGGGACTTGAAGAACCCTGGTTATCTAGTCACCAAACTATGCTCTCAACAAAAACAAAAAACCAGAAGTTATAGGACACACTTAAATATGATGCTGGTGAAGCTATTACTACCACAATTCGGTTGCTTGCTGGGAAGGGAAGCTTTTGACCAAGGAGACATTTTGCAGAAAGGGAAATTTTAGAAGAATGCAGAGTTAGGGTAGAAGAGGAGAACTTTGGACTTATAATATCATAAGGGTTCCAGGTGTAGAGGACGACTGGAAGAGACAGATACTGAGAAGATGATGGGAAGGCTCTGAAGATTCTTTTAAGGAATGATGTAAATGACAAGAAACTAATCAAGAGATTCCAAAGTGCATTGGCTAGGGGTGACGTCAGAAACAAAAAGACCTGGATTCAAATCTTCCTTCTGATCCAAATATTTTTTTTGGACATGGCCTTTATAGAAATTTGTTTTCAATAACTATACATATTTATAATGGATTTTGTTTTTCTTTTGCTCTCAGGAAGGATGGGGAGGTGGGAAAGTGAGAAGGTAGATTTTTTTGTTGATTAAAAATTTATTTTTTGTTTGTGACAGTCCTTTTTCTAGTAGCAAAAAACTGGAAACTGAGTGAATTTGCCCATCAGATGGAGAATGGCTGGATAAATTATGGTATATGAATGTTATGGAATATTATTGTTCTGTAAGAAATGATCAGCAGGATAATTTCAGAAAAGCCTGGGGAGAATTACATGAACTGATGCCGAGTGAAGTGAGCAGAACCAGGAGATCATTGTACACAGCAACAATAAGGTTATACGATGATCAATTCTGATGGACATGGCTCTCTTCAGCAATGAGATGATTCAAGCCAGTTCCAATGATCTTGTGATGAAGAGAGCCATCTATATTCAGAGAGAGGACTGTAGGAATGAGTGTGGTCACAACATAGCATTTTTTTTTGCTTTTTGTTGTTTGCTTGCATTTTATTTTTTCCTCATTTTTTTCCTGTTTGATTTTTCTTGTGCAGCAAGATAACTGTATAAATATGTATGCATATATTGGATTTAACATGTATTTCTACCATGTTTAACAAAAAAAAAAAAAAAAAAAAAAAAAAAAGAAAGAAAAAAAAATTTTTTTTAATTTAAATTAGTCAGAGTTCTTTTACTTTGCATATCCCTGCCTTTTAGAGAATCCTATCCTTCCTTCAAGGCTTAGCCTAAGTTGTCTGGAAACGCCAATGTGGATCCGTGGAGAACTTACTAACTCAGATCTTTAGAAAATAAGCACAAACTTCCAGTACCAAAATGGCAGAGTAAGAAAGGAATCCTCTAAAGTCCTCTCAAATTCCCCTTCAAACTACTAAAAAAATCACTTCATAGATTGATCTAGGAGCAGGGAAGTGAGCAGTCTGTGCAGTGCAACCCAGTTTCGACAGCAAATCAGCAGCAGGGCTCCACCTCTGACGATAGTGTCAAAATTGCTACATGGAAAGCCTCAGAAATAAATGATTTGGTCTCACATTCAAAAAGGCTTTAAAAGGATTTAAAAAAGCAAACTGGAGAAGTGGAAGAAAAAATGGGAAAAGAAATACAAAAATTTACCGAGAAAAATAACTCCCTAAAAAATAGAATTGGTCAAATGGAAAAAGAAATGTGAAAGCTCATTAAAGGAAATAATTCCTTTAAAAATCAGAATTGAATAAGTGGAATCTAACGATTCTATCAGACATTTTAAAAAAATCAAAAAAGAAAAAAAAATTAGAAAATGTGAAATTTCTCATTGGAAAAACAAATGATCTAGAAAATAGATCTAAGATAATATAAGAATTACTTACTGGACTATCTGAAAGCCATGACCAAAACCAAAAAACACCCACACCACCAACAATAACTTGGACATCTTTTAAGAAATTATTAAAGGACACTGCCCTGACATATTAGCACCAGAGGGCAAAACAGAAATTGAAAGAATTCAGTGATAACTGACTGAAAGAGATCCCTAAAAAAACAAACAAACAAACAAACAAACAAAAAAAAAAAACACCCAGGAACATCACAGACATATCTAGGGCTCACAGATCAAGAAGAAAGTATTGCAAGCTGCCAAAAAGAAATATTTAAATATCATAAAGCTACAGTCAGGATTACATAGGATTTGACTGCTTCGAGTCTGATTCTTTTTGTACAGCAAAATAACGGTTTGGTCATGTATACTTATTGTGTATCTAATTTATATTTTAATATATTTAACATCTATTGGTCATCCTGCCATCTAGGGGAGGGGGTGGGGGGGGTTAAGAAGTAAAAAATTGGAACAAGAGGTTTGGCAATTGTTAATGCTGTAAAGTTACCCATGCATATATCCTGTAAATAAAAGGCTATTAAATTTGAAAAAAAAAAAAAAAAAAGGATTTGACTGCTTCCATATTAGAGAACCAAAGGACTTGGAATATGATACACCAAAAGGCAAAACAATTAGGATTAAAACCTAGAATCACCTACACCCTGCAAAATTGAATATAATCTTTCAGGGGGAAAGGGAGATGATGAACAGGTAATAAAATAAGACTTTCAAGCATTTGTAATTAAAAGACCAGAGTTGAATAAAAAAATCTAACCTCCAAATACAAGACTTAAAGGAAACAAAAAGATTAAAAAAAAAAAAAAAGAAGAAAATATAAGAAATTTAATAAGGTTAAGCTGTTTACATTTCTACATGGCAATTCAATATCTGTAATTCTTAACAACTTTATTACTATAAGAATAATTATATAAGGTAGATATAAGGTGACATCAACTTTTGAGGGATACTTCAAAACAACAAAATAAAATAGTGAGAAAGAAAATTGCACTGGAAAAAGGAAGGGGAGATCGAAAGGGATAAATTATTCCAAATAAAAGAGAAAAGCTAAATGGAGGGGAAGATGTAAGGCAAGGATAGATAAAGCTTAAATCTTTCTCTCATCAAAATTGACTCAAAGAGTATTGGAATAACAAACACTCAGATATAGAAATGTATCTTATCCTATAAACAAGTAAAAAGGAATAAGGATAACAAAAAAGGAACTGATAAACTGATAAAAGGGAGGGCATACTGAAGAAATTGGTGATCAGAAATAAAACACTTGTGAGGAGTATAAAGGTAGGATACGAGAGAGAAGAAGATAAATAAGTGAAAAATAACAGGGGGGGAATACTCTACAAATGTGAATGAGATGAAATAACCCATAAAATGGAAGCAGACACAGAATGGATTAAAAAAAAAAAAAAAAAAAACCCAGAATATACAAAACGTTGTTTACAAAACATACATTTGAAGCACAAACATAACACACACAGGGTAAAGGTAGAGGGCTGAAGCAGAATCTATTGTGCTTCAGTAGAAGCAAAGAACAGAAGTAGCAATCATGATCTCAGACAGAGCAAAAGCATTTAAAAATAGATCTAATTAGAAGAGATAAAGAAACTATCTTGCTGAATTATATCATAGACAATGAAGCCATAACACTGAACATACATGCATCAAATGGAATAACATCTAAATTTTTGAACATGTTAAACAAATGACAGGAGGAAATAGATATTAAAATTAGAGGACCTCAGTTTTCCCCTCTCAGAAATAAGTTAAAGAGGTAAATAAAATTCTGAAAAATTTAGATATGGTCTCTGGAACTCTGGAGAAAACAGAATGGGAATAAAAAAGAATATGGCAATAAAAGGAAAAGAAATTAAAAGAATTGGAATAGGCAATGAGGAAACAACTATCATTCTTCACAAATATGATGGTATGCTAGGAAAATCCTAGAAAATCAACTAAAAAAATTCCTTGAAATTATTAATAATTTTAGCCAAGTTGCAAGACACAAAATAAACGCACACAAATCATTAGGATTTCTATATTGTCAACAAGATCCAGCAGCAAAAGATAGAAAGGGAAATTTCACTTAAAATAATGTAAAAAAATATAAAATATTTGGGAGACTACGCCAAGACAAATCAAAGCAACTACATGAACAAAAGTATAAGATACATTTCACATAAATAAAATCAGATGTAAACATATGGAAAAATATTAATTGCTCATGGGTAGACCAAGCTAATATTATAAAAATGACAATCCCAACCTAAATTAATCTATTTTTTCAGTGCCTTTAGCAATCAAATTACCAAAAAGATATTATAGAGCTAGAAAAAACAAAATTCATTTGGAAAAACAAAAGCTCCAGAATATCAAGAGAATCAATGAAAAAATAATGCAAAAGAAGATAGTCTAGCCCTACTAGCTCTCAAATTATAAAATAGTAATTATCAAAACAATCTGATACTGGTTAAGAAATAGAGTAGTGGATCAATGGACAGATCAGGTACAAAATACTAATGTAAATGACCACGGAAATATAATATATGATTAAACCCAAAGATCTAGGGTTTTGGAACAAAAATTCATTATTTGATAAAAACTGCTGGAAAAACTGGAAAACACTATGGCAAAAATTAAGTATAGACCATTATCTTCCATTGTAAATCAGGTCAAAATGAGTACATGATTTATACATAAAGAGTTATACCATAATCAAATAAAGAGAATATGGAATAGTCTTTCAGATTGGTAGATAAGAGAAGAATTAAGGATCAAAGATGATATATAGAGCATTAGAAATTTTTAAATTAGATCATTTCGATTATGATTAAAGTTTTGCAAAAACCAACGCAAACAAAATTATAAGGAAGGCAGAAAACCAGGGGAAAAAATTTGCAACAAGTTATGATCAAGATCTCATTTCTCAAATATATAAAGAAGAGTAGCTATATGGCACAGTGGATAGAGCACTGGCCCTGTACTCAGGAGGATTCTAATTCAAATCTGGCCTCAAGACACTTAACACTTACTAGTCCAAATGATCTGGGGGAAGTTATTTAACCCCAAATGCATCATGAAAAAAGAATAATAAAGTCAAATACACAGAGAACTGAATCAAACTGATAAAAAATACAAGTCATTCCCCAATTGATAAATGGTCAAAAGGATATGAACAGGCAATTTTCAAAAAAATCAAGGCTATTTATAAAAAAATGTTGGACTTTGAGAGGATGTGGGAAAATTGATACACTAATGCAATGCTGGTGGAGTTGTGATCTAACCATTCTGGAGAACAATTTGGAACTACGACCAAATGCCATAAAACTGTGCCCACCTTTGGATCCAGCAAAACCATAGCTAAGTCTGTATCCCAAAGACAACCAAAAAAGGTGAAAGGACCTATTTAAATAAAAACATTTATAGCAATTCCTTTTATGGTGGCTAAGAATTGGAAATCTAAAAAAAACTCTCAATTGGGAAAGGGCTAAATAATCTGTGACACAATTATAATGGAATATTATTGTGCCATATGAAATGGCAAGCAGGATGATCTCAAAAAAACCTGATGAAATGATCTATAGTGAAGTGAATACAATCAGGAGAATGTCATACATAGTAACAGCAATACTGTTTAATAAAGAACTGTGAATGACTTAGCCATTCTGAATAGTACAATGATTTAAAACAATCCCAAAGGATTAATGATGGAGCTTTCTATCCACCTCCAGAGAAAAGAACTGATATTGTTTGAATGCAGATCGAAGCATGCTACTTTTTCATTTCCATTTTTTCTTTTATTCGAGTTTTCTTGTATAAAATGGCTAATGTGGAAATGTTATATATAATTGTACATGTATAACCTATATCTATCTGATTGCTTACCATCTCACAGAGGAGGGAGGGAAGAGAAGAATCAAGGAATAGAACTTAGAACTAACTTTAACTAAAAATTGGGGTGGGGGGGAGAAGATGAGTAGAGAAGTTAGTTGTCTGAGAAAGAAGAGCATGCTAATAAGTAGAACACCAATTAGAAAGAAAACAAAATTTTAAAGGAAAAAGATAAGAAGTGGATTTTAAGGGAAGGAGTACGCTTATGCAAATACACAGAAACTACAGGTGGGGAATGGAGAATAAAAAAATTCTTCTGGAAAATAAGGCCAATAAAGGATAAGCCTGGACAGATAGATTATAGGCAAATTATAGAGGACTCTAGATGTCAGGATAAAATAATTTTTATTTTATACTACAAGCAGTAACACAAAAATACAAATTTCCTCCTCATCAGGACTATTTTCCTTTGTGGTGAAAACAGAGGAATTTAATGCATTTTTGTGATTACATGAATCCTGCCTTATTAAGGTTGGGCTATCTGGTCTCAGTTCCAAAATGGAGAGTTTGGATTAAATAATAATGACTGGTGCATAATAAGTGCCTATTAAATGCACTTTAGGCCTTCAGAGTTGATCAGGTTATCTTGCTGAGTTTACCAGAAATGGAACCTTTAGAACATGGAGTGCACCTTCCAATAACATATGTGGACTTATTTATTAACATCTATTTGAAATTGGAACATTTCTCAGAAAAATATACTTCCTGACCTCTTCATGTATCACTGAGCATGAGTATTAAAATCTGAATATATCAAAAATTATTTGATTGACGCAGGCTATTTTGGAACTTATTCCCACCCCAATTCAATACTCTGAAAAAATTTCAATCAGTACTCCCCAAACAAAGGCTTACTTGTTTCCCTTCTTATGACTTTAAATTGATTTCTCCCTAGATTAACAGACCTTCAAGATCTATTTTAGCTGAAAAACTGATACTTAAAAGTACTAAAGAGGGAAAAAAAGGAAGTCTTTTGGGATCAATGTTACAAAATCTATAGCATTAATTTACTGGGTAACACATTTTCTTGAAAAAGGTTCTTAATCTGGCATTCATGAACTTTAAAAAAACAACTTCTTGATAGCAGTATTTCAGTAACTGATTCCCTTTGTAATTTTATGCATTTTATTTTAGGTATTTAAAAACAGTTGTGAAAAGGGGATGCTAGGTGTCATCAGACAGCAGAGAGGTGACAAGATTTAATTCAACAAACATTAAGTGCCTACTACATGCAAGATACTAAGAAAATGGCAACAGCTGCTTCAGGTGAGTGACCAACCAACACTTCCCACATTTTCTTCTCTGTCATCTTAGATTTCACAGATGATCTACACACTATCAAGCATTGTACCACTGCTAATTCACAGTCTCCCCACACTATTGTCATCTTTTGAAATTTTGGGGAAAAAATTTTTAAGAGAGGAAAATAAACAAGAATCACTGAATCCTTAAAGCATAGGGATCTTCCTCTACCTAGCATGTAAATCATACAAAGAGGTTAAGTGATTTGTCCAGGATTACAGCTATGAAGTGTCCAAGGTGAGCTATGAACCTAAAGCTTCCTAATAACTTCCAAGTCCACCCCTCCGCTGCCACATCTTCATTGTATAAATATCAAATCAAAACCACAAAGTCCTTCCTCTACTACTGAGTGTGTAGGAACAAGACAGTCCAGTTGATAGAAGCCAATTCTCTTTTTAAGCATTTCTAAGATCTCCCAGGGAGATCCCTCCCAGGGAGATCCCTCCCAGGGAACCTTATATGTGGCCGGAGACCATGAAGAATTTTCCTGTAGCTCAATCAGATGTAGCAGCTGTCCCTGGGCATGCCGAGTTCACAAGTATTCCAAGTTCCTCTTCTATTTCTTATTAAACACTATAGTCCAACAGTAAGAAAATTCAGTGCGTGTAGGAGTATTTAATAAAGGACTGCTGAACTGAATGATCATAAATCTAATTTCTCTGGTTAACAGGTGAAAACCTGGCATTTTAAATATTAAAAAGATCTTCTACATTAAGACAGCCAACAAAAGGTTTTTCACTTTAACGTGCAACACTCCTGGACTCCGGTCTGATCCCAGTTTTTCTACCACAGAAGAATCAGTAGTCCCAACTTCCCGTCTGTTTAAGTCATTAAAACTGCTAACTTTTGGACAACTGATGGGTGGGAACAATGCAGTTATGCTTCAATCCATAAAAGAACTAGACAAACAATTCTTAAGGTGACACACAGGAAAATCTTGAATAGAAACCAACCAATGGTAACTAAGTTTTAAAGTCATCCAGGTTCTCAGCAGCTTGCAACTAACTAGTCCAAAACTGTTGCCGGACGCATGCTGAAAGGGAGGCGACTGGGCGAGGGGAGGGAGAAGCCGACAGGAGGAGATAACTGGAGGTTTGGAAACAGAGAAAAGTGAACCAGTAGCTTCAGGTCCAGGAATCCGAGAGGCGGGCAGAGTGAACAGAAGAGGGTTCGGGAAAGAGCTCGAAGGCTACAGAGAACAGGCCACAAAGGAGGGCACCCAAGTCTTAGGGAAAGAGTCACACGGAGGACTCAAAGGGCTGTTAGCAGCTCCACTTAGAGGGCGACGGCTATCTAGTGGAAAAGGGCTAAGATGGGATAGGCACCTGCGGCATATTCAAAGGGGTGTGCTTTGTAAGGGCCGTAGCAGAAATGGGATAAGGAGAAGCTGGAGACATAGGACCACCTACAATGGGGGCTGACGGAGAGGGGAGGAGGAGAAGCGGAGTGATCGCCGTTAGAAAAAAGCCCGACAAAGAGGCCGGGGTATTCTTGGCATTTTCAGTCAAGGATAAAGTCAACTGCCAATGCAGTTCCCAACTGCCCACGCGCCCACGGCGAGATTAGCTTCTTTTAATTTGTTCCAACTTTGTCTCGTCCTCAGAGCACGGACACTCTTCCGCCCGCTCCTCCCGCCCCCGCAAGGACGGGGACAATTCTCGTTACGGGCGGGGGGACAGGAGCCGGAACGCAGCCGTCCTTTGGGGTTTGAAGGAGGGAGGGCTGCGTCTCCGGCCGGGCGCCCGGCGCGTCGGGGGACTCAGTCCACACCGGGTGACTCACTCGCCGGCCCAGCAAGGAGAGAGGGAGCGAGTCCCTGCCAACGCTGCGCTGAAGCGCTGGGGACACAAAGGCACAAGCAGTCCCGCCCCCCCCCCCCAGCTCGCTAAGCACGGATTCAAACGGCCCGAGTTCGAGTTCTCCCTCGGCCACGGGCACCAGCTTCGTGACCTTGGGCGCCTCGCTTCTTTCGCTTTGGGCCTCGGTTTCCCCATCTGTAAATGATGGAGGCTGGGCAAACTCCGGACCCCGAGCGCAGGGGAGAGGGGCGCTGCCAGGGGAGGGGGAGCCCGGCCAAGGCGGGGGGGGGGAAGAGGAAAGGTGGGAGGGAAAAGGGGGACCTCCCGCTGTGCGCGGGAGATGAAAGGGGGGGGCGGCGGCCGGAGGAAACCCGGTCTGCCCCGCCCGTCAGGCCCCGGACCCTCGCTCTCGGCCCCCCGCCCCCGACCGCTGCCGCTGCCCTGACCTCATCCACGGCGCGCCGAGGGAGATGCAGGGTCCCGAGCAGTAGCTTCAGTTTCACGGCAGACGAGAGGTTGTGGAAGCAGAGGCGGATGTTGTCGATGACCGTGGCCGTGAGCAGCGACGCGATGCTCGGCGGCGCCCACAGTTCGTCCGTCGCCCCCAACTTGTTGTGCAGCCACAGGCCGGTGTCGCTCTCCCGCATGGACGCCATCTTGGGGGAGAAAAGAGGGGGGAAGCGCTCAGCCGGCATCTTATGGAGACACCTACACGCCCGGAGCGAGGACCCCGCAACATGGCGGCGCCCGCCCGAAGGCAGGCAAGTTGAGCGAGGGCGAGACCGGCGTGACGGCACGGTTGACGACCGCACCTGAATCCTATTGGGTCAGAGCTTTGAGGGCCGCAGCTGCCGATGGGAGGGATGGCTAGGGGCGAGGCACCGTTCCGTAACAGGACATGGCGCCTCCCTTATAGCCTTTGGGCGGAGCTTTGTCCGTAACGAAAGATGGCGATTCCCGTGTTCCCATTGGGCGTCTTCGGGAAGACGCCCATTTGCCTGCGCTGTCCGTAGGGAAATTTGTCCCGAGGGAATTGGTGCGGGGCCGGGGGAGGGGGCTGGGCGGCCTTGAAGCCTCGGAGAGTAGCGGCCGAGGGAGGCCCCGCGAGAGCGCAGAACGGGCCGTTGTTTGATTTCCTGCCGTTGGTCTCATAACGGTTCTAGAGGCCGTGCAGCCCCTGGGGGTTAACGGATCTCCGCGGGGGGAGCGGCCCCCGGCGCACCCGCGCGGACTTGTGCGGTTTCGCGGGCAGACAGGCACGTGCCCGTGCGCGGGAGAGCCAGCTTCCGCATTTCCCTCGCATTGGGACTTCCCAGTGAGGAGCCCTCCTCCAGCGGTGTAGATCCCACTGCCGCGACCCCCCCAGTCTGGGTCCCTAAGGGCGACTAGAAAGGAAGCTGGAGGGTGGCACGATTTGGACCCTGGTCCTGCTGACGTTAGGTCTCTGCTATTCCCTGTCGCCGTCTATCCAAACACGAATGTGGGAGCACACAGTAACACAATAAAACACAGTGTTCATAAAGCTCGTAAAGGTTTGCAACTGCTTTACAAGTACCTCACTTGATGCTCGTGATAACCCCAGGAGGGTAAGTGCTAGGATTATTCCCATTTTTGTACATAGGGAAACTGAGGCCGATGCTGGGGGATTTGCCCAAGAACACATGGAAGTGGCTGAGCTGGGATGCAAACTGGGATCTTTCTCTAGGACCAGTACGCTCTCCGCTTGGCCACAGAGCTGCTTATGTTTTATATGTATATGTTCTGAAATATAGTGCAATATGCACATAAGAATAAGAAATGTACACACACGCGGTGGGTAACGTGGGAAATATGGCGTAAACAGTGAAATAAACATATAAACATTAGAGGTACACACTCACATGGCATACAAAAATATACACAAGAATATTAAGCATGCACACCTACACATTTGTATCACACTGGCAAACAGTACCCAGAGAACTATGCATTGTACATATGCATACATGCACAAATACAGAGTAAAGGATAGGAACATCCCACAGAAAAAAATCTGCAACTTCAACGCCACTCCCATTGGCTGTTGGAAAGGGTACCAGGCCAGCCAAAGTAATAATCTCCTCAACCCGGCTTCCTTTTCCTCTCCTCTTCTACTTCCCCCAATTCTTTCCCCTTCCTCCCATCATTCTTGATTTACCCTCTCCATTTTTCTTTATCAGTAAGACCTCTTCTTACACTTCCCCTTTTTTCAAATCCCTTCATATTTATCTCCTCTTACCTGTTTCCCCATATTCCCCTAGACTCTTTCCTTCTTTCCCTCCATTTTGCCTCCCTTCCTTTCTATCCTTCTCTTACCCACTCCTTCGTAGCAACCTTCATATACACCCCTTTTTTCTTGGGCTTCCTTACTTCCAGAACCTCCCTTCTGTGTTTTCTTCCTTTTGTTCTGCTATTTATTTGTAATCTGTTTCCAAATCCCTTATGCTTCTCCCCAAGTCCCCTCTGTTACCTCCCTATCTACCTAACCCCACCCTTTCTTAAAAAAAGTCAGTCATGAATGTGATGAAATCTGGGTGCAAGGATGTGTTTCACATAAACAGAGGGAAGCTTCCCAAGAGACTGCCTTCTCTTCCTAGAGGTAACTCAGTGGAAATGGCCCTTGGCCCTTCTCCATTCTTTCAAATACCTCAGAAAAGAAGCTGATTTTATTTTGATCTTCATTGACTGAGAGGTGTATTAGAGGGTAACCATTAGACATGTCATATTTTTCTCTTTTGAGCATCGTAGGATTTAAAGCTGAAAGGGACTTGAGAGATATCTGGATCAACCTTCTTCTTCCTTAAACAAAGTTCAAAACATCTCCAGGAGGGGAAATAACTTGCCCAGAATCACATAGGTAATCAAGTCACAGAGCCAGGATTTAATATAATAGGTCTTCTGATTCCAAACCCAATGCTTTTATCGCCCTCTGTAAGATGAGGATGGTACTATTAACATTATATATTATATGGAGTCTCCATGAAGCAGGGTCTAGACCAGGAATGGATGGGATCAGATTTCTTTTCAGGCAGAGCTGGATGCAGCAGATACCTTGATGGCATTCAATTGGAGGGAATATCATAAGGAAAGAGACAGATGAGAGATGCCCATATTTGCCTGAATCACTCAAGGAATAAGCAGCAAAATCAAGGATCAAGTCTAGGTCCTCTGATACTTTTTCCATCTCTTACCCAATGGTGTCAAGCTTAAATAATAAATGTCCCCAGATCTTATATAAGAATTACTATGAGCTGCATATTGATTTAGAAAACCACAAATTCACATAATATTGCTACATTTTTCTTTATCTTGTTAAATATTTCCTAATTGAATTATAATCCGGTTTAGCCACTGCATTTGACACTTGCTTTAGATAATCAAAGAAACAATAAATCAAGCCTTCAAGTGTAGATTCTGGTTTTTTTTGTTTTTTTTGCAGATTTCAGAAATATAAAGGCTCAAATTCACAATTTAACAATGTGCTCTCATTAGCTGGTTCAACTTGATTCTACCACACATATAAAAAAAGTTCTTTGAGGTCCTTAATAATTTTAAAAAGAAAGTGCGTACTTTAAAAAAAAAAATTAGGTACTGCAACCAGAAAGTTTTAAGAAGTGCTGGGCTGGAGTCCTTGCACCCTCGGCCAAGGAGCCTAAGCATATCTGAGATACCTGACTTCTAATCAAGTGTCCTCACACACACTAAAATATCAGGGCTCTAAATCCTATCTGGTTCTCTAGGGGAGGATTAATTTTAAAAGTTCTCATTTAGTTTTACTTGAGGGTGCTTACTATACCAGTATATTTTTGATGATATTAGTGCCTCAGTTCTGATGCTCCAGTTACAGCCCCTGCAGTGCAAATATCCTGCACATGTTGGCTTCTCCCAAGCCCTTACTCCCATTCCAATTCCTCTCATACTTTTCTCTAGCCAACTCCAACCAAGGCCAATGCTCCCTTGAATTTTTTGCTGTCATCAGACTCCCTTGGTCCCCTGGGAACTTTCCAATCAACATTCCTTTCATAGACTCACTTTAACAGAAATCTGGCTCTATCTAGAGGAAAAAAGATTTTTGCCATAGCACTTGGAATGTCACTGCTCAGAGTCCAAGATCAAGATATTTCATGGTCCTCGTTCACTCAAAATCAGAGTTTCCAATCCTTCACTGATGTGTTTATTCAGAGGTCCTCAAACTATGGCCCATGGGCCAGATGAGGCAGCTGAGGACATTTAACCCCCTCACCCAGGGCTATGAAGTTTCTTTATTTAAAGGCCCACAAAACAAAGTTTTTGTTTTTACTATATTCCGGCCCCCCAACAGTCTGAGGCACAGTGAACTGGCCCCCTATTTAAAAAGTTTGAGGACCCCTGTCAGTTTATTTCTAGTACTCAGAGGTAAAGGGGACAATTATCTAAAACACACACAGGCATTTCATGAAATAGCACAATAAGAAAAGTAACAAAACATTTCCCTCATAATCTGGGGTAAACACACCCTATTTTAAAAAATATTTACACATAGATTTTTCAAGAACAAACACTTCACCAGTGGGAAGAAATAAGAAATGCATGTGGAAAGACGGGGTAAGAGCACGGATGAATGGGATACACAAAGAATGTATATTGAGGATATACTTCTAGAGGAGCAATTTATGATTCTGTATGTGCAGGTCATTGATGTCGTATGGAGATGCCAATGGCATCTGTGTTGTTATCTGCCAGAGGCTACTCCACTAGATACATAGTTCTTGTTAAACTATCGCCTCTCTGCTTCTAGCTTCTGACCTTAGCTGAAATCTTTGGCTAAACAGAGCTGTTATAGCATGGGAAAAGTGAACTTTGCCATGTTGCCATGCTCTTTTGGCCCAAACTCTGAAGCTGTTTTTATAGTTTTTTTTTTTTTTTTTTTTTTTTTTTAGAAAAGCAGCAACTTGGTTATAAAATAAACCCACATAAGTCATCAGCATTCTTATATATCACTAACAAAATCCAACAGTCAGAGTTACAAAGAGAAATTCCATTTAAAGTAACTACTGATAATATAAAATATTTAGGAATCTATCTGCCAAGGGAAAATCAGAAACTTTATGAGCAAAATTACAGACCACTTTTTACACAAATTAAGTCTGATCTAACCAATTGGAAAAATATTAAATGCTCTTGGATAGGGCGAGCAAATATAATAAAGATGACAATATTACCTAAACTAATCTATTTATTTAGCGCTATACCAATCAGACTCCCAAAAAACTATTTTAATGACCTAGAAAAAATAACAACAAAGTTCATATGGAAAAACAAAAGGTCAAGAATTTCAAGGGAATTAATGAAAAAAAAATCAAATGAAGGTGGCTTAGCTGTACCAGATCTAAAATTATATTATAGAGCAGCAGTTACCAAAACTATTTGGTATTGGCTAAGGAATAGATTAGTTGATCAGTGGAATAGATTAGGTTCAAGGGATAAAACAGTCAACAAATATAGCAACCTAGTCTTTGACAAACCCAAAGATCCCAGCTTTTGGGATAAGAACTTACTGTTTGATAAAAATTGCTGGGAAAATTGGAAACTAATATGGCAGAAACTAGGCATTGATCCATACTTAACGCCGTACACCAAGATAAGGTCAAAATGGGTTCATGACCTAGGCATAAAGAATGAAATTATTAATAAATTAGAGGAACATAGGATAGTTTACCTCTCAGACCTGTGGAAGGGGAAGGTCTTTATGACCAAAGCAGAACTAGAGATCATTACTGATCACAAAATAGAAAATTTCGATTATACCAAACTGAAAAGTTTTTGTACAAACAAAACTAATGCAGACAAGATTAGAAGGGAAGCAATAAACTGGGAAAATATTTTTACAGTCAAAGGTTCTGATAAAGGCCTCATTTCCAAAATATATAGAGAATTAACTCTAATTTATAAAAAATCAAGCCATTCTCCAATTGAAAAATGGTCAAAGGATATGAACAGACAATTCTCAGACGAAGAAATTGAAACTATTTCTAGTCATATGAAAAGATGCTCCAAGTCATTATTAATCAGAGAAATGCAAATTAAGACAACTCTAAGATACCACTACACACCTGTCAGATTGGCTAAGATGACAGGAAAAAATGATGATTGTTGGAGGGGATGTAGGAAAACTGGGACACTGATTCATTGTTGGTGGAGTTGTGAACGAATCCAACCATTTTGGAGAGTAGTTTGGAACTATGCTCAAAAAGTTATCAAACTGTGCATACCCTTTGATCCAGCAGTGTTACTACTGGGATTATATCCCAAAGAGATTATAAAGAAGGGAAAGGGACCTGTATGTGCACGAATGTTTGTGGCAGCCCTTTTTGTAGTGGCTAGAAACTGGAAACTGAATGGATGTCCATCAGTTGGAGAATGGCTGAATAAATTGTGGTATATGAAAATTATGGAATATTACTGTTCTGTAAGAAATGACCAACAGGATGATTTCAGAAAGGCCTGGAGAGACTTACACGAACTGATGCTGAGTGAAATGAGCAGGACCAGGAGATCATTATATACTTCAACAACAATATTATATGATGACCAGTTCTGATGGACCTGGCCATCCTCAGCAAGGAGATCAACCAAATCATTTCCAATGGAGCAGTAATGAACTGAACCAGCTACGCCCAGAGAAAGAACTCTGGGAGATGAATAAGAACCATTACATTGAATTCCCAATCCCTATATTTATGCCCACCTGCATTTTTGATTTCCTTCACAAGCTAATTGTACAATATTTCAGAGTCTGATTCTTTTTGTACAGCAAAATAACGGTTTGGTCATGTATACTTATTGTGTATCTAATTTATATTTTAATGTATTTAACATCTACTAGTCATCCTGCCATCTAGGGGAGGGGGTGGGGGGATAAGAGGTGAAAAATTGGAACAAGAGGTTTAGCAATTGTTAATGCTGTAAAGTTACCCATGCATATAACCTGTAAATAAAAGGCTATTAAATAAAAAATAAAAGAAAAAAAAAGAAAAGCAGCAACTTTTACTTCAGATAAAGAACCAATTAAAATCTCTTTAGGACAAAAAAAAAATCCATCTTTTCAACTCTTTTAAAAAAAAGTTAAAATAACTGATTTCTAGAATTTTGCCTAGAAGGGTTTCCATCTATAACATTCTTTGCCCCATGTTAGCTGTGTGGACGGGTGCTAGATCCCCTTCCCCAAATTAACTAATCAGAGACATCTTCAGGTACAAAGAGAAAGCATTTAGTTAGTCCCTGAAGGGAGAGGCGGAGACATATACCTGGGAGTTATCCTAGCTTGTCATGTACTTGACCTGACCAGCAGGAAGTCAAACACCTAGTTAAATAGGAAAAGACCCAAGCCTTTTCATTGATAGTGTCTGCTTCCTGTGGGTCATGTCACTTCTTGCTTTCCAGGGTTCAAGACCTGCTCTGGGAATAGGGATCATGTGACTTAGTCCCAAACTGAGAAAACTTCATCCCATCAGTCCCATTCAGTCCCCCCTCTTTTTCATCCATTTGAAGAGTTCTCTCCCCAATATATACAACTCCCACTAGGGCATCTCTGTGACCTGGGCCTTCAGGCTGGTCCCTCTTCAGTACTAACTGTAATCCTCCCTCTCCCATTTAGAACCAACATTCACACATTAGTGGAACTTTTCAGGAGCCACTTTAAGCTACTCCTGAACTTGGCTAAATCTTGAACTACTCTAGTGATTAAGTGCATAAGCAAGTGGGTGACAGATATTGCTGCTTAAAGCAATGAGTAGGAATCAGAGACCCTGCTTCCACCAACTCCCACTGTCTGTCTTGGAAACGTAGTCATCACAGAACAGATTGTCATCTGGCAACCACATAGCCCTGTGGAGGCTCGGGGGGGGGGGGGGGGGGGGGTAGGGGGAGCCACTGCCACATCATTCCACCTCAAGTAGTCCAGACCCTAACTCATTTGGGACAAAAGGATAAAAGTCTCCTCTTCAGTAGCTGCTTCAGGGTGACAAGGGGCGTATAGCTGGCCCTGCCCAGTGGGGTCTGGGCTGAGGAGGGGAGATGAGTGATTTGTAGGTGGCAGCATCTGGTGCTGAATGTCAGAATCTGGTTTCAGGTGGTTTCATGTTGACCAAGTGGTTGGAATTTCATGACTTGGAGTCTGGAAAAAGCAACTCTCACAAATATATTAAAAAGACAAGGACTAAATATGAGCAGAAGAGAATGAATAAATAAAAGTAGAGTTAATATGGAGATTACTAGGGACAGTAACCAGGAACCCCACCCAGAAAGGCTGGGGAGAGATGAGACTATCATAAATGCTTCATCCAAACATCTTTTCCTAGGATAAATACCAAAGAATGTTTTCCCCAAATTCTTGCTTTTGTTTCCTCAAAGTAGTAGGTACAATGGGTAAAACACTGTGCCCTTCAGTGAGTATGATCTTTCCCAGCGAAAACTCTACAGTCTCATAAGGGAAGGCTTTTACCCAATTAGTACAGGTGTTAACAAAACCAAAAGCAGTTTGAAGCCCCTGCAAGGGGCACATGTGCAGGCTTTTTTGACAGTCCTTTCAGAATTTACTTTCCGGGGAGCTACATGAGGGAATGCTGGAGTCAGGAGTTGGGGAATTAAAATTGCCATGGTCGGGGCAAACAATCAGCAACATGGGCAGCTGATCTGTAAGCCTGTTTCCCTTCCTCTGAAGTGAATTCCCCTTCCTTTAGGAAACAAAAGAGACCTCTCTAGGTCCATGGGCAGCTGGCAGTAATTGATTTCCCTACATATTTAATGGGGAATTATTTGGCTGTCAAAAAAAACAAACAAAACTTCCATATAACCCCCATGATCATGCAAAACATGAAAACCGCATTTGAAGTCAGTATAGAGCTTTGTGAAGTAAGCAAGGGGTCTAGGATAGGGTTCCAGAGACCCCTAGGACCTAGCCCTGTCTTCCATCAACATAGAGTATAAAAGGTGCTAGGCAGATTAGTTTAGCTTTCAGGATCCTAAAACAAAAACAAAAACAAAACCTTAGCTGGATCAGGGTGTGCTAAGATTGTGTGTTTCCTCTCTCAGTGAACAAAAGGGAAAGTGGGAGTGTTTCCAAATTCTTAGGCAAAGTAGGCCTCCAGACAAAGAAACTCTAATCCCAGGAAGCAAAAAAGTTAAAAGATTTTATAGCAGCAACCAGAGAATCTTCCAGAGATGGGCTGCAAATCACAATATCATCTGTATACTTGTATTGTGTCTCATATCTTCCACTGGCCACTTGCCTTGATTACAGAAATTTGCTATAAGGAAAAATCAAGGACATGATTTAAATAGTATCAAAACTGGTCCTTCAGGTCTTGACCTGAGAGCACATACAGGATAAAACATTTTTAATGCAGTTTTACTTCAAGTAACTGTATTCATTTTAACAATTCCACCTTAAGCCAGACTCAGGAATAATCTGGTGGATTCTTATTTAAAAGAACATACTAGGAAATTGAGTCAGAAGGATCCTACTCTCAGCAAAGGCCAAGATCGTCCTTCCAATTTGTTCCCAGATACTAACTTCCACCTGTAACAATTTCTTTTGAGTAGCTTGTGGCATATTCTTTTCAGATGATGGATCACTGGCTTGATGATCAGACAGTTATACCTGAATTTAAACTCCAAATATCAGCTGCAGTTCCAAGAGATTTTATCTCCAGCACCAATTCTCATTAATCAAAGCTTCAGATGAATATAGCTCAAGGACCCCAGTAAGGTATTCATCCTAGAAAGCTCACAGCTTATCTTTCATATCTAAGTAGATGGTTAAATTCAACATTACACAAATCATTTTGCTCTTAAAATGTCCAATACATATAAAAATTCTAAATTGCATATTGTCCATAACAGAAACATGTTCAAAGGGACAAAGGTTTCAAAGAGTCTCTCTAAATAATGGATGTGACTTTAAGATGATTCAATACAAATCAATTAAAACTCATATAGAATATAGACTATCTTAATTTCACATAAAAGAACCTTATAGGTATTAGCAATTTCTTCATTCTTAAAAAAAAAAAAAATGTTAAGTCAACTTCCTCCAGGTGAGGAGTTCCTATAAATTTTTTGAAAGTAACCCTATCAACTTATCAAATCAGGTTAAAATTCTGCTCTAGGTTTTTGTTATCATATGTGTTACCATTATACACTTAGATCAACATTAAATAATTTGCAGAAGACAGATGAACACTTAATAGAAATAAATTGCTTTCAGAAAATTTGTGATTCCAACAAACTCTTGGAGCAGCTATAGACTTGAAAAATAAAAATAAAGCATTCAGTATTAACACCATGTAAATGTAGGCTATTCCTTTAAACATTACGAGCAATTAATGTTTCAATCAGCAAGGGGGAGTTGCTCCAAAGAGCTGCAGTTTGTTAAAAAGCAGCCACACTTAGTAGGGGTAGTCATCTGACAATCTAACCTGACAAGGTCCTCTTACCCCTTCCTCCACTCCACCATGCTTCCCAACTCCCACTTCTCACAGTTTTTAGGGTGCCAAGTCCCCCAGAATCCAGCCTGCCAGCCAAAGACATGCCCTAACTTCATGGGGTATCTCTTTTCCCCTGGCAAATGGTAAGTTCCACTAGAAGCTTGCACCTTTCAATCCAACCTAACTCTTCTCCCCTCTTTTTAACGTCGTTTTCCTCTTTCTTTCTCCTCTCTCACACTCTCTCTTCCTGATTCCAACATACTCTCTTCCTTTCTCTAAGATGTTCCCAAATAAATAATCTTTCTAACTAGATGCTCCATTCAAAATATTAGCTGCTTTTGCAAATCAATCTTTCCTGTCCCTTGTCTTTAAATCACTTTTTTTTTTTGAACTTTAAGATTCACAATTAAATAGCTTTGGACCAAATTTCACAAAATGTATACATTTATCCAACAGAGCCAACAAAAGTTTAAGGCATGTCATAATTTTACAAATTACCCAATGAATTTTTAGAAGACAACATACCATTTAATTAGGGGGATACAAATGTGAACTTTTCTAAGGTAAACTACTGGAACTTTGTTTTAATAACCTATATTTTAACTTAAAATCAAGTCAAATATAGCTTTAAATTCCCAATAATACAAAACTGCTTTTACTATTGTGTCTCAAATAACGTACTTCACTAAACTGATTGAGCATAGTTTCTTTCTCTCTCTCTCTGGCCCCATGTCTCCCTGCTGCAGTCAGGGAATGAGGAAGAAAGAATCTCTCGTTACTTTCGGCACCATTCTCCTCCAGGAGTCCCCAATTTAACTGAATTGCTCTGGAATCTTGAAATGACCAATTGCCAAATTCCCCAACCATTACTCTCAACGGACTTTCCTGCAGTTCCAGCTTTGAGCTGGAGTCCACAGGAAAGTCAGGTCTTTCTCTTTTTAACAAATTGGAGCTCACAGAACATTCATGACAAAGACATTTTGCAGAAAGACACAAACACAGACAAAAATTACACGGAAGAGAACCATCCCTCCCCCCCCACACACACACACAACAGAAAGACCCAAGACCCAATCTAGTGCACCCCCCCTTTTTTTTTTTTTGCTCGGAAGACTGACTTGGATCGCTCCCTCTCTTTGATGGTCCCAGAGTCCCCTGCTAGGAGGGCAACCCCTTACACTGGATCATCAGAGCATCCAGTCTCATAGCTTGACCTCCTGTAATACACAGCACTGACCTTTTGACTCGGAAGGAGCTGCCTACCTTCCCGGCCTACCAGAGAGCCCCTGCCCTGTGTCCTCCTTCCTGGCTCAGCCCTTCCACCAGATCATCAGCCTTGATGATCCCAGGGCCCACCTGCCAAAGGACAGTCCAAGGACACCTTCTCAGTGTTGGAATGTAGCTGGGCTAACGGGAGAGATCATGATTCTCCCCCCAGAGTTTAGCTCTATCCCTATGCTTTGCACTCCCCATTCCATCTATCTACAAGGAAACTAGAGAGCCCTCGGGCCTCAGGGCCCTTGGCCAATTAAGTTATGTGGGTTCTTGAGTGCAGAAGTTACCTGGCTCCCTTTTACCCGGCTTCTTCATCTTCGGAGGCTTCTGTTTGTATCTGAGGGCCCGCTCTTCACAGAGGGGGAGGCTGAGAGTCCGATCCCCAGGACGGCCAGAGAAAACCCAACCTGGCACCTGCCTTGAATCAGAACCTCAGCCGTCTCTCTGGGAAGCCACAGATCCCAAACGAGCCCCCACAAACTCTGTGGGACGGCGCTGGACCCCTTCCCCAAATTAACTCATCAGAGACAGCTTTGGGTACAAAGAGAAAGCATTTATTTAGTCCCTGCAGGGAGAGGCCCGGACACTCCCCGGAGCCATCCCAGCTCCTGTCGTGCTGGACCTGACTAGGGGAAGTAGGATGCCTGGTTAAACAGGAAAAGACGAAGCCTTTTCACTGGGTAGTGGCTGCTTCCTGTGGGTCATGTCACGTCCTGTAACTTCACTAACTTCCTGCAGCCCAGGTATTAATTCCCGCTCTGGTTATAGGGATCCTGTGACTTAGTCTCAAACTGAGAAAGCTTAATCTACTCAGTCCCATTCACTGGGACAAACCACAATTAACTAAAGATTTGGATTTAGATTCGAGGATCTTTCTAGTTAAGCAAGGCCCGCAGGTTAGTCTTTTCTTTGAAGTGCATTTCCTGGTTCAGGGACTTGGGTGCCTCAGATTATTCATTTTGTTTAAGGTAAAATTCTCTACCTACCCTATTTTTAAAGGCTAACCCACACCTAATGACCCGTTGGTAAGAGCTGCCCAGCCAATCATTGGCTAAGGGCCCTGAGGCCCTTATGGAGTGGGGAGTGGAAAGCATAGGAAGAAAGCTAAACTCTGGGGGGAGTTAGCCATTTGTGGCAGTTGATCCTGAAAAGGTTTTTGAGCTCACCTTTAGGTTCAAAACCCTCTTTCCCAAAGGCCCCTCTTTCCACTCTCTTTGGATCCCGGAGAACCGGCCCACACCTTGCTCCCAATTGCCCATCCATTGCCTCTCCTCTGTCAAGTTCCACTTTGTAGGCCCGCACCCTGTTCTCTCTGGCTTTGTGGCTGCCAGTGAAATATCTCCAGGTCATTCACCTAATTCTCTAAATGGCCTACATCCCCAGCATTTGACATCATCTTCAGGGACATAAGTCAGCATTTACCAGCATTGACCACACCTATAGCTACCCAAGTCTGCGATTTTTCTCTTTTATCCCTTTTCAGCAACAATTAGACCTTACTGTCCCCTAGAATCAACTGAGGAACACCCCATCCCCACCTCAGGAAATATGATGGGTTGAGCCACCTTTATTCATATTTGCCTAGTCCTTTGGCTAGCAAATTCCTACTTCCTGCTCTTAAAAATCTTTGTGATTCAGTCTACTGAGTTTAAAAGAAAAAGAAGAAAAACAAAACATACTACCTACCAATCATTGAACTCTCATCCCTATTCAGTATAGCTTGATTCTTCTCTAGTATCTCTCTTCATTCTCTCCTTCTACTTCACTTTTTAGAATTCTCATTTTATTGCTAGCAAGTTCCCTCTTATCCTAGACCTTTTTCTTTTTTCTTTTAATTTTTCAAATTTAATTTTAATTAGCTTTTTATTTTTCAAAATACATGTAGATACTTTTCAACATTCACCCTTGCAAAACCTTGTGTTCCAAGTTTTTCTCCCTCCCTTCTCTCCCTTCCCCTCCACTAGAAGCAAGTAATTCAATATAGTTTAAACATGTGCAATTCTCCTAAACGTTATTTCCACATTTATCATGCTGCACGAGAAAAATCAGATCAAAAAAGAAAAAATGAGAAAAAACAAGCAAACAACAAAAAAGGTTAAAAACACTATGTTGGGATCTGCATTCAGTCCCCACAGTCCTCTCTCTGGATATGGATGACTCTGTCCATCCCAAGGCAAGGAATTGCCTTGAATCATTTCATTGTTGAAAAGAGCCGGGCCATCACAATTGATCATCACATAATCTTGTTGCTGTGCACAGTGTTCTCTTGGTTGAACTCACTTCACTTAGCATCAGATCTCTTTTTCTAACATTCCTTTCATCTTGGAAAAGTCACTTGATTGCTCAGTACCTCACTTTCCTCATTTGAAAAGTGGCAATAATGATATCTTTATCAAAAATCAAGGGATTATCTACCTCATGATCCCAGTGTTTGATGCTGCACTCTATACAACTCCAAGTCATGCTGCTTCCTTCTTCAATGATTTAAATATGTGGTCCATTCCAATCCCTAATGTGACTGACTTTAGATAATCTAGAATTTCTCACTATATCTAAGATAGGAGCTTGAGCTGATGGAGGCTTGCTTATTATTCAAACCAAAAATTCTTAAACTGGATTGTGACCCTGTATGGAATTATATAATTGAATGGAGAGGTCATGAAATTATAACTTATCAGTAAATGTTTGATTTGCATATCTATTTTTATATCCATCTACTCAATGTCATGTGAAAATTTCTTGGTGAGAAGATCTAAACTACCCTTTCATAGAATTCATTTATCAGTGAGATTTCCAGAGTGAATAAAATTGTGTCACAATCACCTACCTATTCAATTGTGAGCTCTTGGATAGCTCTTGAATCACATTTGGATATGATCTTCTCTAAACTTATACTTTCTCCAGAGTTGAGCATGCTACTCTACATACTGTAGGAGATTTAAAAGTTTAAAAAGAGGGTGAGGAAAGAAATCATTTCTTACCTTCCCATGATTATAATTTCAGAAAGTTCCCCCAAGACTTAGTGAGTAAACCATGAAAGGCAGGGAGCCAGACATGTTCCTGAGGGGCCTCCCTGGAGCTAACATTCCAGGAGATTTGGATAATTTGAGACTTTCATGCAGCTGTTTTATTAAATCACTGCTAATGGGCAGACTGATTGCCCTGCCTGAGACAGGAAAGGGACCGTGCACCATGAAACTCATCCTGACAACCCAGAAATAGATATGGACTACATAAGTGTTAAGAACTTGTGCTGTGGTATCAAATTCCAAGGAACACTAGGCATTTCCAAGTGCCCCAAGTTAAGTATGATCCTGAAAAAAAAAGAAAACTTGCCATTTCTTTTCTTTTTAGTCTTTTCTCTCTTTTTAAGAAGTTACAAGGTGTGAAGTTCAGCAGGATAAAAATTAAAATCCTTTAGTTCTATTTAGTATCCTCTGTCAAAAAGAAGAGGTGGTCTAAGATGCCTGCCAACAACTAAGAAAAGGTACTAAACTTCATGGAGAGAGGGGTTTTCCTTATCTAGGAGTCCCCCATGACTTTTCCTATATCCTAAGTCTCTTGACTTAAGAGAGATGGACACTGACAGTCATCAGAACTAGTTAGTTGGTAGTTCAAGTTAAATGGGAATTAGCTCAAAGAACCATATCTGAGGACACCATGATGTGTTATAGAGAGCTCGGATTTGGAGTCAGAAGAGTAGAGTCACAGTTTCAGCTAAGTCACTGACTGTGGGACCTACACTGGTCCTCATCTTGATCATCTGTAAAATGGTGATAATTATATTTATATCTCATAGAGCTATTGTGAGAAAAAATTGCTTTATAAACTATAAAGTTTTATAGCAGTAAAGTAAGCCACATTATTATTAACCCACAGAGAGAAAAGAAGCAATAGTTTACCTTCAAGAAGAATACCAAAATGCCAGTTTGGGGGGATTTTAGTTCCATTTCCTCATTTTAAAAATTAGGCATTTAAGGCTCAGAGAGGGGATGTGACATGTCTAAGATCATGCAGCTTTAAGAAGCAAAGTTGGGTCTAGAATCCAGGTCTTTTGGCTCTGAACCCAAGCTGCTCTTTTTGTCATTTATATACATGCTGGCTTCCATTTGTTTCTTCTGCCAGTGACTTGCATCCACACGCCAGCCCTGAGGAGCCTGTGGGCGTCTTGCTGGACATTCATAATCTCATTGCAGCTCTGCCAGGAACAGATGCTGTGCTTGTTTTCCCCCTTTTTAAACCACCTCCTCCCTTCTCCCAGGTAGTAGCTGGCTGACAGCTGATTTCCTCACGGGCACAAGCAATGGGCAACAGCCACTCTTCTGGTAGCAGGTACCTCTTGTCTTGGTGGCTGCCTCTGTAGGGTCATCATGCACAAAAGACATGGTTGGCTTAATACATAGGAAGCTTGAGTAGGTAAGGGGCTGACTGTGGGAAGGAAGGATAAGGATGTTGAGCGTGTGTGTGTGTGTGTGAAGGATAATGTATCAGAGGATGTCAAAGTTAGAAGATCTTTAAAACACTGAATCACATGATTTAGAGCTGAAAAGTATCCTAAAGATGATCTAAATGACTCTAGATCAGAGGTGTGTGGTCAAATATTTAACAACCAGATCTTCAAAAATGTGCCTGTGCTATATGTTAAAATTTAATTTGCATTATTAACATTTTCTCCGGCACTTTTAAGTCCAACAGAAATCAAAATAATAAATCAAGTCCTGATTTCTAGCATTTGCTGATTTCTGAGGTATAAATATTTATACAGAAAAGTTAGCAAATAAGCCATTAGGAGCCAAATTAAGCTGGTTTATAAAAACAAGATAAAATATCTGCTGAAGTAAAGTTGCAAATAGACATCTCCCTGGAAGGAGACCTCAAGTGATGGATCCAAGGAACCTGTTCTTTGTCTTTTTCTAGTTAACATTATTTTATCAAAGATTTGGACAAAGGATAGCTATTATTCAACAAATGCTGTACTCATTAGATTGAAAATGTTGTTTATATGGGAGGCACAGCTAACAAGCTGAATGACAGCATTTGACTACAACTGTGTCTGAACAGGCTAGAGTACTCCAATTAGATGGAATTTAATGGGGATAAGTGTAAATTCCTATATGTCAAGTAAAAAAAAAAAAAAAACATAAAATGGGGAGGGACGTGGGCAGAGAGAGTCTGGGTTAGAGAAAGGCCTGGGATGATTTTTAGTGGACTCATTATAAATCGTGTGTGTGTGTGTGTGTGTGTGCGTGATAGAGACAGACAGAGATACAGAGACAAAGACCGAGACACAGAGACAGAAAAAGAGAGATAGGGATAGAAAGAGAAAGGCACACACAGAGAGACAAAGAGACAGAGACACAGACAAAGAAAAAGATAGAGACAGAGATACACAGAGTGGAGGAGGTAGCCCCCAATGGCTAATACTAAAACTAAAAAGAAAATGATCACTCTGTACTTTGTCCAGGTCTGGCCTCTGCTTGATTATTACGTCTACTTTTGGGATCACAACTTCCATTGATAAAGGACTAGGATGATCAGGAAACAAAATCCTGTTGTTGAATGAGCTGGAAGATATTTAACACGGGGAAGAGAAGACTAAGGGGGCAGAAGATAGCTATCATCTAACATATGAAGGAATGTAATGTGGAAGACTTGGGAGTAGCTGCGTTTTTGTTGAGCACAAAGGATGAAACGAATACTAAATGTGAGGATGTAATATGGGAGGAAGATTTCTGTTCTGTAGAAGGAAGAATGGATGAGGCTGACTAGAATAACTACACTTTTCAAATCCAGAGCTGGGGCATGTAATCTGACAAAGTACATTTCTCTGGTATAGTCTTATAACAAAAATATACTTTCTTTTCTTGAAATCAGGACTACCTGGGGAGGAATTAAAAAGTGTGTTTGGTATTAGAGTATCTCGGGGAACAGTGATTTCTAATTCATTGGGAATCTCCCTTCAATGAGGATAAGTGGACCACTTGTACAGGAAGGTACAGAAGAGATTCCTGCTTAGAGGTGGAGGAAGAAGAATGATGTAGTAGAAAGAATACTGAATGTGAAATCAGATCTTGGTTCAAACATATGACTTCTATGAACTTGAATAAATTATTTAATTTCTTTGAATTTCAGAGAAATAAAGGCTAGAGATTAATCCTATGATCCATGATCCAGATCCCCTGACTTCAAATATAGCACTGACTACTTTTTCCTTTTGTTGCTATCCAATGCTGAGATTTTATTATTTAGTTATATTTATCTATTTTCTAAGATCAATATGATGTTAATATGAATTTTGTTATGGTACTATATCATGATTAAGGCTCATCCCATTACGGAACTTCATGAAAAATGTTATCTTCGTTTTCTTCAATTTGTACAAGTGGGACACTCTGGGTTAATATCTAGCTGCTCTCAATAGATACTGCTTGAGAAAGCGGAGGAAAAAGAAGAGAACAAACAATATGATAAATTACTCAACAGTAACTGACAACATAAAAGTGCGACATGTAATTCAGAGTATTCACATCAGCAATAAGACCACAGTTATGGCCACCGCACCAAGTATTAGCCAGAGCTACTAGTGAGATGATGCTGTAAGTAGTAGCTAGGAGTCAGCAGTGAGCCAGGAACAGGGGAGCAACTGTCAGATCAGAGGATCCCTAAACCAGGGAAAGGGATCTGGTCCCCATGATCAAACCTTCTATTGCTGTATCCCCTCTGCTCCCCATGCCTCTGGGTATTATAGTGTAAAGGACTTATATTCGAATTCCAACTCTGTTACTTGTCTGTCCTCGTGACCTTGGAAAGGTCATTTAACTTTTCTGAGACTCATTTTCCTTATTGATAAAAGGAGGATTATAAGACTTACATTATCCACCTCATAAGGTTATAAGGGAAGCTTTCTTAAAACTTAGGTTCAACTTAAAGTGCCAGATCAGTGTGAACTACTCACCGAGCCTCAAATTTTTCCTCTCTAGAATAAATGGATTGAGCTGGATGATCCCTAAATTTCCACAGGCTCCACAGGTTTGGGATTTGAATGAAATCTGTACTCAGGGCAAGTGCAATCGATTTAGGGGACAAAGAATAAAGTAGTCCGGCTGGAAAATAAGGCTGAAGAAGCAGACTAAAGTTTCATTGTAAGGGGCCTAGAATGCCAGACTTTGGATAAAACAGAAGGCAATGAAGGTGAAAAATGATATGTATAGTGTGGTGGAAAAGTTCCTAGATTTGGACTCTGAGAATTTAGATTTAAAATTCTGACTCTATCTCTGTAAATTTAGTTGTTATTTAAGTTCTCTGGGCCTCATTTTCCTAACCTATAAATGAAGGAACTGAACTAAAATGGTTTCTAAAGTTAATTCCAGATATCTTAGAAATCTTGCAATGCTTTTCATGATGATGTTGATCATAATGATGCCTAAATTATAACTTCAATGCTTTTAATCCAAGGAGTGGGTCTAAAATGGAATTTCAGGCCCAGTGACAAGACTACAAAAGAGAAATCTAGAATTAGGGCTCACCCCTTTCTAGCAGGATCCTGTCTACCATCCTTTCTGCTTCCTGGAAGGTGGAGAACTTGTCTCTCCTTTCAAACTTGTCCAGGCCTTTGGGGACATCAAGCCTATGTCACAGCACTGTTGTCTCTGAAGGTCCAAGTGTGAAAACCTCAACAAGGGACGGAACCCAGAATTAGGATCTCGCTTTAGGCTCTGATCTGGGATCAAAGACTTAGAATCCCAGCATCTCAGAACTAGAAGGCCCCTCTAGATCCCAATCTGAAACAATCCAACAAATATTTACTAAGCACCTATCATAATTCTAAGCACTAGAAATACAATAAGATAAAAAACAATCCTTGCCTTCACAGAATTTACATTCTCCTAGAGAGATATGACATATAAGCAAATAAGTATATATGAGATGATTTAAAAAGGGAGAGAAATTCATTGTCCTTTTCAAAAGTGTTTTGTTCCTGACCACCACCTCTCCCAATCTGCCCTCCATTCTTTCAATCCCCCCTTCTCTTATCCCTACTACTTCCTTATAAGGTAAGACAGGTTTCTTTAACCAACTAAATGTATATAGTATTCACTCTTTGAGACAATTCTAAGAACAAGATTCAACAATGCCCATCCTGCTACCTTCCCCTCTATTGTAAAAGCTCTTTTGAGCCTCTTTTATATGAGATAACTTACCCCCTTCTAACTTTTCCTTTCCCTTCTCCCAGTGCATCCTCCTCTCAATTTTTAGATATCATCCCATCATATTCAACCCACATCCATGCATTCTGTTGATGTAGATGCCTTCTAACTCCCCTAAGAATTCTTCCTTATTTCTCCCTCTAGTGTTTCTAATTCTTCCCCAAGATTATTTCAGACTTTAGTTTTCTGATGGCATCTTCACAGTCCTACCCCAACCCCCCATCTTGAATCCTAAAGTTAGAAACTGGTAGAAAGAATCAAGTTGCTTTAACTCAGTTAGAAATAAAGAAGGGGGGGGTCAGTACCAGGATTATAGGATTAGAGATTTAGAATGAGAAAGGACCTAATAAGTTATTTCATTCAATTCCTTAATTTTATAGTCAAGAAAACTCTCTCAGATTGTCTTGCTCAGAGGTAGATGGGAATACTTGTGAATAGCAAACCCCAACTTTGAACCCAGATCATCTGATGTCTAATAAAAGCAGTCTTTCCAATGAACTATTCTTCATTCTACTTTTTGGGTAAAGGATGGGGCTGTGAGACTCAAAAGAGCAGAATTGTTCAATGACTCAGAGCCACCTGCCTGAAAGAATAGCCCAGAGTCATCAAATTCTGATGCTGGCTTTGCACAGCTATTAAAGAACCCATCCAGTATAATAACCTGTAGAGTTCATCCATCAAATTTCCACATGATAACTACCAATTGTATAGCTTTTTAAGGTTTGCAAACAACATATTATTTTATTTGGGACAGTTGACTCTACTCCTGAAAACCCTGGTTGGGCAATTGAACAACAGGACAGACATAGGCTAGAAATTACAAAGTTCCTTTAATAGTTCTAAGTTCCTACTTGACAAGAAGACCCATCTTTTTTAGTTTGAGGGTTTGGTTTTTTTTGGTGCTAGATCTGTGGTCTGATTGGCATAGAGAAATATTGGTGAGGAAACTTCTTCCCCACCTTCACCAATGCTGATCAGCACCTACCTGGCAATATATAGTTTTAGAGACTTGTGAAGAACTGAGAGATCACAACTGATTTGTTCAGAATATCATAGATGATGTCAGAAATGAGATTTGAGTCTATTTCATCACCCTTTGAAGCCCAGATCTCTAACTACCATGTCATAGTACTTCTCTGACTCATTTTTTCTTTTTTTTTCATTTAACAGTATCTAATTTTTTTCAAATTACATGTAAAAATCTAATATTCATTTCTGTAAGATTTTGAGTTCCAAATTCTTCTCTTTCCCTTATCTTCCTCTTTTCCAAGATAGCAAACAATCTGATATAGGTATACATGTACAATCATATTAAACGTATTTCCATATTAGTCATGTTGTGAAGGAAAATCAGAACAATAGGGAAACACTAGGAGAAAGAACGCCCCCCCCCCCAAACCAAAGTGAAAATAGTATGCTTTGATCTGTATTCATTTCCCATAGTTCTTTCTCTGGATGTGGATAGCATTTTTCCATCCCAAGTCTATTGGAATTGTCTTAGATCACTGTATTGCTGAGAAGAGCTAAATCCTTCACAGTTGATCATCATATAATACTCTTGTTTCTGTACACAATATTATCCTGGTTCTACTCACTTCACTCAACATCAGTTCATGTAAGTCTTTATAGCTTTTTCTGAAATCTTCCTGCTCATCATTTCTTACAGGACAACAGTATTCCATTATATTCATATGCCACAACTTATTCAGCTTTCCAGTTCATTGTTACTACAAAGAGAACTGCTTCAAACATTTTTGTACATGTGGGTCCCTTTCCCTTCTTTAAGATCTTTTTAGGATACAGACCCAGTAGAGACATTGCTGGATCAAAGGGTACGTACAGTTTTATAGCTTTTTGAGCATAATTCCGAAAATTGCTCTCCAGATGTTTGGATCATTTCATAACTACACTAACAGTACATTTAGTGTTCCGGTTTTCCTACATCTCCTCCAACATTTATTGTTTTCTTTTCCTGTCATCTTAGCCAATTTGATACCAATCAAATGAGGTCTGACTCATCTTTTAAAGGCTAGTGTTCTAGGGATGTTGTAGTAGTGTTGAGAGACATTGAATGCAATGATCTCCAAAGAACTGAATATAATTATGTGTATAAGGAAATGGAGAGAGACACAGAATAAGAGAGATAGTTAGCAAGGAATTCTGAAGAACAAGAGTAAAAGATGCCATCAGGGAAATATAACATTGGAAGAGAAAATGGTTTGGACATGGGGTGAGAGCAAAGCATGAAAAGTATATAGGACATTGCTTTACTGGTACTTTTTATTAAAGCTTTTAATTTACAAAACTATGCATGGGTAATTTTTCAACACTGACCCTTGAAAAACCTTTTGTTCCAAATTTTCCCCTCCTTCCTCCCCTCCCCTCCCCTAGTGGGCAGGTAGTCCAATACATGTGAAATATGTTAAAATATATGTTAAATCCAATATATGTATACATATTTATACAGTTATCTTGCTGCACAAGAAAAAATCAGATCAAGAAAGGAAAAAACCTGAGAAGGAAAGCAAAAATGCAAACAAACATCAACAGAAAGAATAAAAATGCTATGTTGTGTTCCACACTCAGTTCCCACAGTCCTCTCTGGTTGTAGATGGCTCCCTTCATCACTGAACAATTGGACCTGGTTTGAATCATCTCATTGTTGAAGAGAGACACGTCCATCAGCATTGATCATTGTATGGTCTTATTGTTGCCGTGTATAATGATCTCCTCAGTTCATGTAAGTCTCTCCAGTCCTTCCTGAAATCAACCTGCTGGTTATTTCTTACAGAACAACAATATTCCATTACGTTCATATACCACAATTTATTCAGCCATTCTCCACCTAATGGGCATCCACCCAGTTTACTGGAACTCCCTTGATGCCAGGAGAAATAGAGGATGCTACCTGGAACTGTGGATAGATATTTGTGGTAAACATATGGAAAAGCCCAGACAAAAGTCTCCTGGGGAAGAGTGGACATGGATGGGTTGAGAACTTTACTGCAAAGTCATTCTTAAATTTTGCTTAAAGAGAAGGGTCTGGCCCTAACTGAGTTAAGAACTAGAGAATGCATGAGATTTGCCCTCTTCATCAGAGCAGCAGCTGTGGATTGGGAATTAGAATGCCTGGGCTGGAATCCAGGCTATCTTGGTGATTCTAGGCAAATTCCTTTTCCTCTTTTGGCCTTGAGTTCTCATCTCTCTAAGAAGGAGGTTAGACTAGATCACTATAGTCTCTTAGAGCTAGAAATCCTCAAGTTCTGCCCTCAATCATTCCTGGAACCCCAGCAATCTGAGAGCTCCCTCTGCCGGACCTCAGGCTGGAAATGGTTTTTGTTCTCATGGACACATTCTACCAGGGCCAGGATATTATCTTAATTTTGTGGCCCCATGTCTCCAACTGTGCATACTCTTAGTACAAGGCTAAATACATTATTTAATTAAATATTAATTTAATTTATATTGTTATTTAATAAATGTTGATATCTTGACTTAGTGCAGCATTAATTCAGGTCTCATTTCCTAACATCTTTTTAATATATTACCTTTCACCATGTTTGGTGTTTTCATTGGAAAATCTTACATATGCTATGTAAATATCCCTCTTGTATAGCATTTTAAAATTCAGAATGTCAATTTCGATTTAGATATTAGTTTGTAAATAAGCAAGATAAATTTCAAGGTGGGATTTTGGTAGACAAATGATGCAGATGGAGAGGAGGAGGAGTGATGGACAGGTAGACAAAAGTAGATAGAATGACTGATCAGTTCACAGATGCAATTTTTGTCCCAGAAGAATTGTACCAAGTCTGTGCACTACTCCTGACCTGTGTATTCAAAGCCTCCTTACCCCTAGTTTGATGCATTTCTAAGATTTTGGTCACCTTCCTTTGTTTACCTAAGGATAAAAATACCCAGACCAGATGGGTCATCAGGACTTACACTGTTATTCTGGGACAGACTCTCCTGTATTAATTCTGGATCTACCTGTTGTCTCCTGCAATAGAACGTAAAATCTTTTGAGATTAGAGGCTGGGTCAGGTTTTGTTTGTGACTCCCCCAAAGCTCAGAACAGCACCTGGTGCATAGGAGGAGGGGCTTAATAAATGCTTATTGAATTGCTTGCTTGCTTGATTTACAAAGCTGATTTCCTGTGCTGTGATTATTGTGGGGTTTCATTTCTCAGAACCAGAAGAATGGCATCCAAGCAGAGGCAAGGGGCTTTGCATGCTGTTTATTAATAAACTTTGTAGTTGGAGTACAAAAGAGCAAATAGAAAGGAGTGGGTGTTTTCCATTTCCCTCAAAAAGATATGAGTGCTGACAAAGGGAGGTACGTCTCCTCCTTTTCTCTAGCTCCCACTTCAGGATTCAATTTGTCTTTCTAACTCCTGTCATACTGCTCAGAACTAGCAAAAGGTCATGGATATTATCCCAAAATACCAAAGAAGCTTCCACAGGAGAAGTCCTGTTATATCCCCTCTGATGACAAGTGAAATAGCAAGTCCTCACTTCCATACTTCTCCAAACTCTACAGAGTCAAAGGCCAGATCTTAGCCCAGTGTCTTCTTTGTGCCTCTTAATTCTAGGGCCTTCCTTCTCCAATTTATCCTGCCTATAACTTACTTATATGTAGATGTTTGCCTTTAATCTCTCCCAGTTAAACTGTGGGTTCCTTGAGAGTAGGGAGTTTTTCTTTTCTTTGTATCTCCAGTGATTAGTACAGTCCTTGGTACATAGTAGTTGCTTAATAAATGTTTATTGACTGACCAATTGCTCTATGGGTGTATGAGAAATATTTGCTGTACTGTCTAATCCAACTTCCTCATTTTACAGATAAAGAAACTGAAGCCCATCCACATGTGTAAAAATGTTTGCAGAATCCCTTTTTGTAGTGGCGAGGAAATGGAAATTGAGTGGATGCCCCTCAGTTGGGGAATGACTGAATAAGTTATGGTATGTGAATGTGATGGAATATTGTTTTTTTTTTTTAGCTTTTTATTTTCAAAATAGATGCATAGGTAGTTTTCAACATTCACCATTGCAAACCTTGTGTTCCAAAATTTTTTTCTCCCTTCCTACTGCTCTACCTGCTCTCTTAAACAGCAAATAATCCAATATATGTTAAACATGTACAATTCTTCTAGATATATTCCCACATTTATCATGCTATACAAGAAAAATCAGATCAAAAAAGGAAAAGAAAATGAGAAAGAAAACAAAATGCAAGCAAACAACAACAAAAAAGTGAAAATGCTATGTTGTGATCCCCACTTAGTCCCCACAATCCTCTCTCTGGGTAGAGATGGTTCTCTCCATCACAAGAAACATTGGAAATGCCCTGAATCATCTCATTGTTGAAGAGGGCCACGTCCATCAGAACTGATCGTCATATAATCTTGTTGCCGTGTATAATGACCTCCTGGTCCTGCTCATTTCACTCAGCAGCAGTTCATGTAAGTCTCTCCAGGCCTCTCTGAAATCATTTTGCTGATCATTTCTTACAGAACAGGATTGTAGAGAGCACTGTACACAGCAACAACAAGATTATGTGATGATCAACTGTGATGGACTTGGCTCTTTTCAATATTGGAGTGATTCAAGGCAATTCCAATAGACTTGGGAAGGAAAATGCCATCTGCATCCAGAGAAAGAACTATATATGGAGACTGAATATGGATCAAAACATAGTATTTTCACCTTTTTTGTTGTTGTCTGTTTGCTTATTTTTTTCCTTTTGATCTGATTTTTCTTGTGAAACATGACAAATATGGAAATATGTTTAGAAGAATCACACATGTTTAACTTATATTAAATTGTTTGCTGTCTTGGGGAATGAGGAGGGGTAAGGAGAGGAAGAAAAATTGGGAACACAAGGTTTTGCAATATTGAGAGTTTCTTTGCATGTATTTAGAAAAATAAAATTATATTGAAATTTTTAAAAAGAAACTATTAAAAAAAAGGAATTGAAGTCTTGTGAGGGTAAGGGGTTTTGTTAAGGCTCCAAGTCCAAGAAAGTGCAGAACTAAATTTGAACTCAGCTTTTTTGACTCCCCACCCACCCCCCAAAGCTACTTTCCATGCCAGCTCTTATTATCAGTATTGTTCTGGCTGTAGTTTCCATGCCCTTGAAGACATGCCAGAGCCATCTTGTAGGGCTCCATTCATGTTTTAAAACTAACCTTTTCAAAGTCATCAGTACAGTGTAAAGAATCCTGGATTAGGCCTAGAGCATATTCCTGGAAAGAAACCAAGTCGCTGTGTCCTTTTTCTGTTTGGTCTCATGACTGATTGGATGAAAGGGAGAATGCCAAAGAAACCACAGCTTGGCTGGGAACGTGGCTTCTTCCAGTGAGTCAGCCAGCTACAGCCTCTGCGCCAGGGAATTAGTTGGGCTGTGGGCAAAGTGGTGTGACCGTCCTATGTAGGACGGTCTTAGTTCCTATCAAAAGCAACAACAAAAAAATTAAATATCTAGGAAAACCAGAGCGAAGAGAAGGACACAGAGATTAAACTTTTACCTAATTATCACCAGGTAGAACTGGACTCTGAGGCTGTGACTATTTTGCTTTGACTTGATAGTAAGTTGTCCAGGAAGAAAAGGATCCCTTCAAGAGGTTCAGAGCATCTCCTCAATGGAAGTATTCAGGGTACCACCATCCTTCCAGTCAACTAGGTGTCATCCCATGGCTGTCATTCACTCTTTCTCATCCCATATTTCCATATTTCTCATATGTTATGGCTGGCACATATTTCTTCCAGCCTTCCTTCCTTCCTTTTTCCCTCCCTCCCTCCCTTCTTTCTTTCCTTCTTTCCTTTCTTCCTTCTTTCCTCCCTCCCTCCCTCCCTCCCTTCCTTCTTCCCTTCCCTCTTTCCCTTCTCTTTACTCTCACTGTTCTTCTTGGTTTTATTCTGAATGGAATTCTCTCCCTTTTCTCCTTAGCCTCTTAAAGTCCTTAAATCTCCTTAAGACTGCCCCCTTCCTTTAAGGGACACCTCCATGAAGGTTTTCCTGGTATCCACTACCACTACTGCTAGTGACCTCGTTCCCAAAATGACCCTCTAATCATTTTTTATGGATTATGTAAATAATCATATATGCACTTAGCATAATGTGACTTATATAGTAAGTACTTTATCACTGCTGGTTGACTGATCAACTAGATCATCTCCTGCCAGTAAGGTTGTAGAGGTGATTCCTATCTCAGGAGAAAGTCTGATATGCTCTTTGAGATCCCTATAAGCTCAGAGACTCTTCTCTTGTATGGACTGTTCTGTCTGTCTCTGTATCTATATCTGTCTGTCTGTCTGTCTCTCATTTTCTCTTTTTCTCTCTGTGTGTTTTCTCATTCTTTCTTGCTACTATAGGCATTCAAATCAAATTCAAGTCAAATCTATATATAATATATATGCAAATATATACATGGAGTTGTAACCCCAACCTCAAAACTGATTAGAAGCTGTATTTCTTTTTTTTTTTTTTTGTCCTTTAAATATTCTCCATGACACATGGGTTGTTTAAGATTGTTTTGTTTTCAACATTTTCCACATGGTTGGTCACCTCTGAAATCTGTTCCTGTTATTTATTATTAACTCAGTTTCTATTCACCTTGAAGTCTGTCAAGCAGCATGAAGCAGTCAGTGTATGAGAGAGATAAGGGCCAAAATGTGCCAAACAGATTATGTCTGAGAAATAGTTGGACTCTGCCTAGCTGTGTGTTCTTGGTCGGGTCACCGGGTTACATCGAACTTCAACATCCCTCTCTTTTAAACAAGGAGGATACTCCTTGCATTCCCTTCCTCACATTGTTGCTATGAGAAACTTGCTTTATAAACCTTAATGTGCTAGAGGAAAGGGACTTATTATTTGATATGATCCTTGAAGGATGGAGAAGGTTTACTTCCAGTGTTTTAGGAAATGTGAAGAAGGGATCAGAGATTTTAACCTGCCTCTAATTGTGTATGGTAAGCTTCAAAAGGAGCTTTTTTTCTTTGCCAAGAATGCCTCTGCCATACTCTTTCCCTGAGCTTTTCTTAGAGAGATGAGGTCCTCCTCAGGATTCCTTTTAAATGGCATCTTTTACAGGAAACCTTCCCTCATCTGGGTTGAACATCTCTAGGACTCTTTGACATGTTCATAGCACTAGATTGTACATGGTTTATATATTCTGAATATTATCTTAAACATCAGAGTTATTTCCATTAATGTTTTATCCCACTAGAGAGTGCCAGAAGGTTTCATGTTTTAATGTAATTCAATTCAGTTTAACCATCATCTGAGGCAAGATTTAAACTCTGATGTCCTGACTCCAAATCCAGCTTTCTTCCCAATATGAGAAGCCCTGGTCCCAGGGCAAAGCTGGTTTGCCAAACCATCATGAAAAAACCAACCATAACCGAAGTAGTCCCACCTTCTAATAAAACAGAAACTTTTGGAAGGCCGGCACTGCTCTCGCTTTTTTTTTTTTTTTTTTTTTTTGGTCTCTGAATTTCTATAATGTGTCTTAATAAAGATTGGTGCTTAATAAAGTCTTCTGGCTGGGGTGTTTCCTAGCAATGAGAACTTGGACAAATCACTTCCCTACTCTGAGATCCTTTAGTTTGCCTTAAGATGAAAATCACTGCACAGAACCGTGATTGAGAGAGTTCTTTCTTATTGGAATGGTTTGCCCTCCTCTTTTCCTCAGTCCTTAGTCCAGAGTGTCCTCCTTCCCAGGATGATATAGGAGAGCCTGTGTAGTTCAGCAGAAAGAATCCTAAACTGGGCATCAGGGTTTAATCTGCCATATGCTGCCCATATGGTTTTGGCTGAGACCCTTCTCCTCTCTTGGACCCAGTTGCCCCGTAAAACGAGGGGAGTTTTTAACCTGAAATCCATGAACTAGGAATTATGGGAAGGTCCTTTTTATAAGTGTCCACAATAATAAACCAACTCACTTTAAAAATTTTTCTACTTTAAATGAATTTTAAAAAATCACAATCATCTTCCTACTCGTCCTTCTAACAAGGAATTTAGACCAATCAATCTAGAGTACATATCAACAGTATAGACAACATTGCTTACTGGAGCTTGGCTATTTTTCCCCAGGAGGTAAACATTTTATCACTTGTTGGTCCTGTTGAGGACTTTTTCTGTCTGCTTTAAGGTTTATAAAGTGTTTGGCACTGTGGGGCGGGCAGAGATGGTTTTGACTCATTATCTATTCACATTAATTTTATTAATTATTCAGTCATTTGTTTATTTGGAACTCTGATTTAATATTAATAGAGGAACTCCAGGGAAGGAAACACTTCCAATGCAGATCTGTAGTTTAGTTTAGAGAGTGTGTGTGTGTGCTCATGGGAAGGGACACACTAAGAGGTTAGATGATTTGCTCAAAATCACTATTCATCTAGTAGCTAGTAATGTTGTCAGAGATGATGCTTGAAACCAGTTCTTTGTAACTCCACATCCAGCTGCCTCCTGATCTCTACAATCATGTTGTCTCTCAAGCAAAAATTAACACCTCCCATTTTAGAGACTGGGAGTTGGAAGAGGGGGAAGGGAAGGAAACCCAAGGATTTAGGGAAGGGAAGTGACATCCCAAACTCACAAATGCTGGCGTCCAAATCTGAACCCAGGACTCCCATCTCCTAGTCCTTGCCTTTTTGCAGGACACCATGCTTCCCTGCTTCTCCCTTTGAATATATTCTTAGTTCCCGTTTTCTCTGTAAAGTAAGAGCATCCGACTCAACAGACTGTCTTCCATATCCTCTTCAGCTCTTAATCTCCCATCCTGGGTGCTCCCTCAACTGTCACTGCTGTCCTGACTTTAAGATATTTTCTCTCCCCATCCTCTTCTCTTTCCTCCCCTTCTTTCCCCTTCACCCCTCCTTCTGCTCTTTCTTTTTTTTTCTTCTTTCTTCTTCTTCTTCCTCCTTTCTTCTTCTTTTCTTCCTTCCTCCCTCCCTCTTTTTTTCCTTTCCTTCTTCCTCCTCTTTCTCTTTCCCTCCCCTCTCTTTCTACCTGCCTCCCTCCTTTCTTCTCTCTTTTCCCCTTTCCTCTTCCTCCCTCCCTTCCTCTTTCTCTCTCCTCCTCTTCCCTCTCTCCCTCCTTTCCCTCTTTCCTTCTTTCTCTTCCCCTTTCCCTCCCCTTCCCCCTTCCTATCCCCTCCTTTTCCCTCCCCTCTTCTTCCCTCCCTGGCAGGCTAATAGAGCCAGCGCACATGCTCACAGATGCTGGGGCTGCCCAGGGAGCGGCTGGCTGCCAGGGGCCATTTCAAAGAGAGCTTTGCCGGGCATGCAACGCTAGAAAGGAGAAATCGAGAGGGAGCCAGGTAGGCATCGGCTCTCTGTGGCCCCTCGGGACTGGGGGCAGGGAACACGCGCGGAGGGTCCCCATGAGGGGACCCAGGCAGGGCTGATGTCTTTGTCCTTGGGTTGGGAAAGGATGTCTCCCGGCTGCTTGGGGGGAAGGCAGAGTACTATGCGGAGGGAGGGAGGGTGGGTGTCTGCCAAATGCATCCCAGCACCTGGGAGCAGGTGTGGCTACAATGGCGGGGAGGATGTCGGGAACTCTGGAGATCCCATCTTGTCCTGAAGGGATAGGGAAATGCGTGGCCAGGCCAGCTAGCATCGAGTTCAAAGTGCATAAATAGAGGGCTGCCCTGGAAAAGTTGAGTGGAACATTTGGGACCTCTGCATAAGGGTGTGTGACTGTGTGACCCTCTACTCCCCCGCGGGGTACAGAAAAGGAAGGGGAAACTAAAAGCTTGGGATGGGTGGGCGTGGCCAAGGTCACACACAGATGCACTCGGAGAGAGCTGAGTTTTGAATCTGGCTCCTTTGACTCCTTTGGGTTTTTTCAACAATTCTGTGGCAATCTGGACAGATTCTGATAACATAAAACACGGAATGGCTGAGCTAGAGGAGATCTTGGGGGTCATCTAGTCCAATCCCCTCATTATAAATAAGGAAACCGAGGCCCAGAGATGAGGTGAGCAGGTTACCTTCCAGTAAAATGTAAGAATATCCTCGAGAGCAGACTAAAAAAATTTTTTTTTTAAATATCCCTACCATTGAGCCTAATAGATAGTTGGGGCTAAATAAATGCTTTTTGGATAAATGAATGGAAAGGATCATTCAGCTCCCCTTGCTTCCTATGTGTGAAGAAGAGGAAAGCTACCTGGTATTTTTCATTCAGATTGTATGTTTGTTGAATTTAATCAATTGAATTTTTAAAAAATTGTCTAATTTTGAGCAATGGATTTCTAAGTAACTGGGAATTTCTGGCTAAAAGAACACTGCAGGTAGGGGAAGTAGAGGTAGAGATGGGAGGGAGCTAAAAGAAATGTGTTTGTAATTGAAATAATAAAATAGGGCTTACATTTTTTTTCCTTTGGCAAGGCAGCTGGGGTTAAGTGAGTTGCCCAGGGTCCCACAGCTAATAAGTGTTAAGTGTCTGAAGTTGGACTTGAATTCAGGTCCTGATTGGTGCTTAGGTTTTGGGTTTTAAAAAAAAATTTTTTTTATTAAAACTTTTTATTTACAAAGCATATGCATGGGTAATTTTTCCAACATTGACCCTTGCAAAACCTTTTGTTCCAACTTTTCCCCTCCTTCCCCCCACCCCCTCCCTTAGCTGACAGGTAGTTCAATACATGTTAAATATGTATACACATATACAAATATATGTATACACATTTATACAGTTATCTTACTGCACAAGAAAAATCAGATAAAGAAGGAAGAAAAAGAAAAACTGAGAAAGAAAGCAAAATGCAAGCAAATAATAACAGAGAGAGTGAGAATGCTATGCTGTGTTCCCCACACTGTTCCCATGGTTCTCTCTCTGGGTGTTGTAGATGGCTCTTCATCACTGAACAAGTGGAACTGGTGTGAATCATCTCAATGTGGAAGAGAGTCATGCTCATCAGAATTGATTATCTTATAGTCTTGTGGTTGCCATGTACATCTCCTGGTTCTGCTGTTTTTTTTTTTTTTTTAATAATGTAATTCACACATTTACAATCACACAATTGGCTAAAAGATACAGAAAATATAAAATTATTGTTTATAAATTTTTAAAAATTTTACTTTATGGTATATCATCCCACCTTAAAGTCTCTGCATTTGTATTTGCATTGTCCATCTGCCAATGCTATTGTAGCATAGACTGAAGATTGGTTTGGATTCATGGTCTCTGAGGTCTTATTCAACTAAGATTTCAGTATTCTACATATGGAAGGCTATGTGCACAATGCATGTTTTGGAGAAACTGAGTTTTAAGGAATAATAGGGTTTACAAAACACTTCCATATGTATTGTTTCATTCAGTCCTCGGAATGATTGCTGAGATTATAAGGATGGATATTATCTTTTGGCAAAGTAGACAGAATATTTAGGAATGCTGAGCTTGGAGTCTCAGGGGACTTAAGTTAAAATCCTGGCTCTGGCATTTCCCATTCGTGCTACATTGTAGAAGTCATTAGTCTTTCTGGGTCTCAGTTTCCTCATCTGTAAAATAAAATGGTTGTATTAGATGGTCTCTAAGGTCCTTTCTGACTCTTCTGGCTTCTCATCAGGCTTCACTGATTTTAGGCTGGGCCAAGCTGATTATCCCAAGGCTGGGCTCTTTTTAGGGCAGGTTATTTCTTTCTCCTGGTTAGAGGGACAGCTGTAATTTTTTTCCACTTTGAGCCAGGGGCTTGACTGAGTGATGCTGTTCTTCCTAAACTTGAACTCTTTCAGACAGAGCACCTATCCTTAGTTTAAAATCTGAAGAAGCTTCTCTTCGACTCCATCAAAGCTTTTGAGATGGTTTGGCACCTCTGGAGAGCATAGAAACCTGGTCATCCCAGTTTTGTGCATTCTTCCTAGCTCAGAAATGTCTTCATTCAGTAAGCCACTCTATGTTGCCTTGGGGGATCATTTTAAATTCAGTTTTTTCTGACCCCATATTTCTTTAGGCAATCTTATACAGATGAGTGGCTAAGTACAAGGTACGAATCCCAAATTATTATATCTCTATGATCTCTTCCTATGCAGTTAAATTTTTATGCCTCCAACCCTGTCTGGGATGGGCATAGATATTATTTTGCATTTAACAGCTTTTTCTGTTACATGTCAATTTTTTGAATTCCCTCATCCCTGCCTGTACTGAAGTCTCACTGGAGCACCTCCTCTTATAAGTTTAGTTCCTTTATGTCATTTGCATTTACAGATTTGATGAGCATACCATCTCTGCCTTTATCTAAGTTACTGATAAAATTGCAAGTAGTACAGGAAGAAACATAAAAACCTGGGACACTCCACTGGAGACTATCTGCTAAGATGTTATTGGACAATTAATTCGGCCATTCAACAAATTCAGATCCATCTGGTTATATTAAACTCTAGTTCAGGGTTTCTTAAACTTTTTCCAATTGAGATCCTTTTATCCGAGAAATTTTTATGGATCCTGGGTATATAGGTATGTAAATCAAAATTGACTGATAATAAATTAGAATTTTGCAACCCCTTCACATTCAATTACGAGATCCCATATGGGATTGTGACCCACAGTTTAAGAAGCTTTGTAATCTAATCCTTATCTCTACCATTTCCTCAAGAACAATATTGAGATATTTTATCAAATTATTTGCTCAAATCTTGGGGTAGCTAGATAGTATAGTGGATATAGTACCAGTCTTGCAGTCAGTTGAACCTAAGTTCAAATCCTGACTCAGATATTTACTAGCTTTATGACCCTAGGTAAGTCACTTAATTCCAAATGCCTTCAAAAAAGGAAAAAAATTGCATCAAATCTAAGTAAACTTTATGAGCAGCATTCCCCTAAATGACTAGTGATCCTATCAAATGAGATTAGTCTGCTACAATCTGCACTTGATGAACCCTTGCGGGTTCTCTGTGATCACTGTTTTCTTTTCTGTTTACTAATCATTTCTTTAATGGTCCAGAGAATAAGATAAATTCAATAGAAAAAAATGATCCATTTGAGACTTTTCCCAGGATCAGTCAAGTTCACTGGCCTATAGTTTGCAAAATGTTCTCTATAAGCAAAGACAGAATTGTTAGTTCAGTTATTATTTACATATAGTGTGGCCTTTTGTATACATCTTCCTTCTAAATTTGGTTAAAGCTGTGTAGAAGACATTCTGGCCCATTTTTTTGTCTGTAGGTTAAAAAAAAACAGGTAAGTTGTTTTGCTGGTTTAAAGATTGGCAGAGCAATCTTGTGTCTTCACATTTTTGAAGTTGGCCAATGTGGGAATCTGATTTGCTGGACCATGCTTATATACTATAAGGACTTTCTTTTTCTATTTTCAATGGGTTTGTGATGGAAACGAGGAGACTTAGAGATAAGATCATAAGAAAAAAAAAAGGAATGAAAAGAAGGTTTCTGAAGGATCTTAAAAAATGCAGAGTAGAGAACAAAGACTAGAAAGAATCATGAACAAGAAGGGCAAATTTACATGCTGAATTCATAATGTGGTTTAAAAGAAAAGCAAGCTTTATATAAGAGATTCATAGTTTCATGTGCAATTCATTTTTCCAGTTTACTTTGTATGCACAAATACATGTTTTATTTGATAGCTCTGAATTAAAAATAAATCTATAATAAAACATCAATATGTATCATTAATAATTTATACGCGAATAATCATATTATTAATAATTAACAACCAACGGCCACTCTAATAGCTGTAGATTATTCCATTATAACAGTATAAGCTATAGCTAATAGAGAATTAATTACATTTTGTTTGTAATTAAGAGCACATATTTAATATGTGAAATGAGCTAAAGAACAAAGAGACAAACCCAGTATTTTTGCCAAGAAAATCCCAAATGGAGTCATGAGGAGTTGGACACAATGAATTGACTAAACAATAATAATATATTAATTGATTTATAAGAATAAATATGCAACACATTAGATTAACAGTAAATACTGTGCAAATAATACAAGTAAATATATTGGTAAGTATTAACACCTAAATTAAACTTTTGTTTAAAAATGAGTTGGGAGGGGAAAAAAAAAATCCTTAAGTTCTGTTATCCCCTTTCTTACTTGAATCACATTAGGCTATGCTAGCAAGCACAGCCTGGGTAATCTAGAGAAGTTCCTTGTTCTAAGGTCCCCTCCAGCTCAGATAATCTCTCTTCCTTATTCTAAAGTCCATTCTAGCTCTGTTCTTTCATGTTCTAAAGTTCCTTCCAGCTCTGACATTGTGTTCTAAAATTCTCCTAACATAGGATTCTATGCATCATGTTTCAGCTCAGACATCCTGTTTTATTTTCTAAAGTCTAGTGTAGATCTTTTATGATGTTCTAAGTTTTTTCTGTTTTTGGTAGTCTATGGTTCTGTGCTTTGAGGAATGATTTCCCCATAGCCAGAACAGCTTCCTTCAATGAGAGCTGTTTTAGCTCCTATCTCAATCCTTCCCTTGAAGAAGAAATACTGTCTACATGAATGATTTACAAGCTGACAGGTAACATGGCTAGTTTTTCATCAGACATTAGACATCAGAGAAATTGAGTATTTGATAACGAAGGTCAGAAGACCTAAAGAATGGGCCAGCTCAATTTACTCCCCCTCTCCATCAACAGTGCTGTTCAGATTGTTCTAGAGTCTCTCTCATTCATCTAGTCTTTATTTTAATCTTTTTTCATTCATTCATTCATTCATACTTTGTTCCTTTGTAGGGTCTGTAATCCTGCTGATGTAGGCACTTCTTCTAAAAGATGCAAATTGTAACCCACCCACACCTTCTTAATAATAATAATAGCTAGCAATTATATAGTGACTACTATGTGCTAGGCAAATGTTCCATGTACAAATATCTCATTTGATCTTCACAACAATCTTGGGAGACACCTGCTATTATCTTCATTTCACAGTTGGGGAAACCGAGGCAGAGGGATTTATCTAGCTAGTGTCTGTGGCTAAATGCCACCTGTCTGATCTTTCACACCTCTCAACCATGACCTTCTGTAACGCTACACAGGCATGTACCCAAATGCTAGGTTATTCCTAGATTCCTCTTGATCCCTAGACCCTCAGTTATCTGTTTAAGTTACACATCTCTCTGATGATTTCTTTCACGTCACTTGTAGTGTACATTTATTTGTTGAGAACTTATTGGGCTCTACCACTGGCCTTTGGACAACTTTAAGTTTTACTTCTTTTGGACACTGGCATTGGTAGCTGGATGGTACAGTGGATAGAGTACAGGGCTTGGAGTCAGAAAGACTTAGTTCAAATCTAGCCTCAGATATTTTCTTTTCGATGCAATTGGAGTTGTGACTTGCTTGGGAACTCGGGTCCTCCTAACTCCCAGGCTAGTACTCTGTCCCTGTGCCAATTACCTGCCCCTAGCCTCAGATATTTTCTAGCCACTGAACTCGTCTTAGTTTTCTCATCTGTAAAATGAGAGTCATAAAAGCACGTATCTCTCCAGAATTGTTATGAGTGTAAAATGAGTTAAAATTTGAAAAGCATCCTACAAATCTTGAAGTTTTAAAATGCTGTGCAAACGCTAGCTATTATTATTTCTTGATTCACAGTCCCATGACATCACCAGAATATTGGTAACATACTTCTTTCTCTAAGTAATGAGAAAAGTTTCAGGGGGCTTGTGGGGAAGAAGCCAGTGGACTATTCAAAAAAGCAGAGGGAAGGGGAGGAATTCTATTGCTAACTTTCTTGGGTGTATCAGGATAAGGCTGTCTGGCAACTGAGAACCCTGTCAAAGTGGATGGTGCTTTTCTAAACATTTCTAAAGTACCTATATGTGTCAGGCACTCTGCTAAGCACAAAGATGCAGCTTGTTGTAACTTAGGTCACACAAAGCTCAAGGGGAGGTGTATCCACAGAACAATCACTGTCTTGCCGGCCAGATCATCTTCCAGATTCTATGACCTAGCAGCAGCAGTGTTGGAGATAATATGTCTCCTCACTTCATCTCTGGTTCACAGCCTTAGAGAGATAGCTTTGGGAGCAGGTAGAATAAGACTCCTTGAAGGTCTGTCTTCCTGAAGTTCCAGCCCTGTAGGGTCTGGGTGTGTGTGTGTGTGTGTGTGTGTGTGTGTGTTCATTTCCTCTGGGTCAATGGGCACCAAAGACAAGGGGGAAAAGGGTAGAATGGAACCAACAGATCCTTGTGCTTGAATCTGGGCTCTTCTGATGGACTGTGACCCTGGTCAAATCATCCTACCTTTGACCGTCATTTTGTTGGACGACAAAATGAAAATGATAATCTTGTAAAAACTTACCTCATAGGTTTTTATGTGGAAAAACGCTCTATGATTACTAAAACCCTATATAAATAAGAATCCTTTTTTCGCCTCTTAAATCCGGGGCTTCTGCTCCTCACCTACCATTTTCCTCACTACATGGTAGCTGTTTTTCTGAAAATCTGAATTATAACCCGTAGGATTTTTGCTGATTCAAAGCATTCAGTCGGCGCTCTTTGCTTTTTCCCTTAAATCCCACAACAGCAGGGCGCGACCCTGACTGCCTTCCGGTGGCTGCGCTGCGGGTCTGGCCTGGGGGTGGGGGCTGCACGGCCTCCCTCGCCAAGAATCCTTTCCGAATCCCTCCCCGTTCACCGTCCTGGCAGGCCCATTTCCGACCTTAACTCCGGCGGCCGGCTCAGCGCGCCTGCGGGGCCAGGACCTGCACTCATTGATAAAGGGGGGGGGGGGGGGGGGGGGGGGGGAGGGGAAAATGTGGAACAGACGGCCAAAAGGGGGGAAAAAAAAGGCAGGGAGGAAAGGCGCGGGATGACGGGGAAAACGCAAGCGCAAGGAGTGCTCCCGAGACCGGGCCGGGGGAGAGGCTCCGCTGACCTTCTTACGCCTTCTTCCTCCCAGGCAGAAGCGCGGCTTCGTGTGGCGGAGGAACGGCACGTGGGGAGCAACCCTGACCCGACCGGAGCGGCCCCGCGCTGACGTCACGCGCCCGGGCCGGACCTGCTCCCGCGCTGACGTCACGCGCCCGGGCCGGACCTGCTCCCGCGCTGACGTCACGCGCCCGGGCCGGACCTGCTCCCGTGCTGACGTCACGCGCCCGGGACGGATCGCTCCTGCCGACGTCACGCGCCCGGGCCGGACCGCTCCTGCGGACCCACACCCAAGACGGCCCGGAAGACGCGCCGGGGCTGGGCTTGTCTCACAATCCCCGAGTTTCTTCCCTGACCTACGGGCCGTCCAGCCGAGTTTGGGCACCTGTGGGGGGCAGGGGAGGAGACAGGTGCAAGGGGGAGGGGCGAGAACCCCACCACTGCTAATATTCCTCAGGCAACTGTCCGTGGAGCTCAGCGATCCGCGCCGTCGGGATAAACCCGGTTAGCGCAGCCCTGGATTCTACCCTCCCGGAGGCAAACAGGAGGGGAATGAGGCAGTAAAGGGAAAGGCAACATCGGAGGGCCTGGGGCAGGGCCCTTGCTCACACTCTCTCCGATGATCTCCCACCTTTGGGCACCAACCTTCCCACTGTCATTATTTAGCCTAATTCGGGGGCGATTTCTCTTGAGCAGTATGAGGGGGGCGACAGGAGGAGGGGGGGGGGGAAGATGTCTGTGTGAAGATGGAGGGTGGATGGGGGCTAGTCCCAGGAAACGCAAGAGAGTCTTACTGCCTTTCCCCAGCCTCCCCCAGGGCCCGCCAGAAGAGCAGATCTAACCCCCTTTCCATTTATGAAACTGCTCTCAGGAGGGGGTCAGACTTGGAAATACTTACAAACTTATTTACACTAATATCCAAATGGCTGATAGCTTGAAAGAATATCTCCCACTTAAAAAACATTTAATGGTGGCCAGAGACAACTCCACACCCAATTCAATTTAACATCAATTTAACATTTTAAGCAGCTATTATGTTCTGTGCTCTATATTGAACGTATAAAGCTTTAAAAAAAAAAGAGACTGCCCTCAGGGAGCTCACAGTCTAACACGAGGACACAATATGGATGTATACAAAGGACAAAGGAAAGAGAAAACACTCTTAGGGCCAAGATTTCCAAACTTGGTTGGAAAGGAGATGTATGAAACATGACTGGAAAAGCTGGATGGAATCATCTTGAATAAGGCCTTTAAGCTAGACGGAGGAGTCTATAATTTTATCCCAGAGGCAAATATAGCTCATTAAAAGTTTTTGAAGAATAAAATGACATGGTAGGACCTGGGCATAGGCAGTCTCTAGGATGGATCAAGAGAGGGGAGAGATTGGAACCAAACATCCACTAAAAAATTTGTGATTGTGCCTGCAAGAGCTACAGGCCTGAAGTAACTTCCCAGGTGAGAGTATGGAGAAAGAATTAATTTAATTAAACCAGCATTTGCTGAGTACCTACTTAACAAGGTCCTACACTGGGCACCGAATCAAGTACGCCCTCCTAAATTGTCTTCACTAAAGGCAAGTCACCTTAATAACAAATTATATTTCTATAACCATTAATAATTTCCAAAATCTTTTTCTACATAGTAGCTGTTTGAGGGTGATTATTATCCCTATTTTACAGATGAGGAATGAGGCAAAGATAATAACTAATACCATCTATATAGTCACTTTAAGGTTTGCAAAATGCCTTTCATATGTAATCTCATTTGACTAAAGAGAAGGGAGGTTACTTTGCCCAGAGTCAAAATGCTAGAAAGAAGATCTGGAATTTCTATCCTATATTTCTACATTATTTTCTATAATTTTTCTGATGTTTCTATAATATTTTTGAGGCTGGTAAAATGCTTTGCATGTTATTTCATTTGTTGTTACTTCTTAAAAATTATCAATTAGGAGGGCAGCTAGGTGGTATAGTGGATAGAGCACCAGCCCTGAAGTCAGGAGAACCTGGTTCAAATCTGCCCTCAGACACTTAACAGTTCCTAGCTGTGTGACCCTAGGCAAGTTACTTAATCCCAATTGCCTCAGCGAAAAAATCAAAAACAAACAAAAAAACTAGGAAAGTGACATTTACAAAGATTAAATATCCTCACAATGATACAACAGGTAAATTACAGGGAAGGATTTAAATTCATATTTCACACTCCTTCCATTGTATCATGCTGCCCAGTAAGCTTGTATTAGTCAGAGGGTGTTTGAGCTTCAAAGAAAAGAATTGCTTGAAGGTTAGGTTCCACACTGTAAGTCTTTTCTATTTCTTCACATTTTCCTCTAAATCCACAAATTCCTCTAAAATATTTTGTTAGAAATTAGGCAAATAATTATGCTTTAGCTACAAAAATAGAATTCTTTATAAAATACTAGCAAAATCCTATTCTTGGTCATCCCTATCAGGATGACATCAAGTGTAGTCAATTGATCCACATGTGATATAGGCAGTGGGATTTGAATGTTTAAGATTTATAAAGCATCCTTCTTACAATAATCCTATTGAATAGATAGTGCAAGTATTATATCTATTTTACAGATGGAAAAATTGAGGCTCAGAGATAGATGAAGGGATGTGTCCAAGAATTGGAGCTGGGACCTTCCATCCTGGTCTCCTATATCCCAAAAGCAGCATTCTTTTACTATAGTATCTGACCTTTCCTATTTCCTATTATCCCCCATGGAACTAGACTACGGGCTATCTGCCATATTTCCCCCACACTTTCCTAATCTTATGATTCTGCTGCCTATGATATTCCTTAAGCTTGGCTTTCTCCTTGAATCACCTCCAGATTTGCTACCAAAAAAGGATCACTCGGCATAGTGGTTAGAGCAATGGACCAAGAATCAGGAAGACTGAGATTTCAATCCTACCTCAGACCTTTCTGACCCAAGGCAAGTTATACTCTCTGCCTCAGTTTCCTCATTTGGAAAATGAGAATCTCATGGGTTATGAGAGTCAAATAAGAAAATAGATGTAAAGCACTTTATAATCCTTATAGCATTGTATAATTGTTAGCTTTTATTATTTCCCAGGAAACCTTTCCTTAACACTTGCCACAAAGACAGGTGATTCTGGACTTGGAGTTTTTTAGACCCAAGTTCAAATTTATCTCAGATATTCATCTAACCTGGACAAATCCCTTAACTGCTCTCAACCTCAATTTCCTCATCAGTAAAATGGGGATGATGGTAGTACCTACTTCACAAGGTTGCTCTGGGAACAAATGAGTTAATACATGCAAAGCATTCTGCAAACCTTAAATTCTCTATAAATCCTAGCTATTATTAGGTAAATTTTACATCTCACATAGAAGCCAAATCACTGCTCATCAAATTTATACTCCCCCTCCCCCCCACTGGCTGCACAAAAGAAGCCTATAAAATTTTTTCTGAAAGAATGAAAGTCCTAGTTTTAGATAAATTTTGTTACATGGATAATTTAGTATCCCAAATGTGCCTTAGAAATGTCTAGTTTAGTTCTTACTGGGAGCTGCCTAATGAGTTCCCTGAAATGTGATTGCCCACAAATGGGTGCTTCTGAAATGTCCATACTTGAAAAATGTCTTAATTTGCTCACAGATGCTTTCCTTCTTCCCCATATAATACAAAACGAAATTTTAGTTCAAAACCAGTCATTCCAATCTTTGAATGAAGCTAAAATGCTTCTGAGTTTTTGCTGTTTTCAAGATTAAGCTTGAGCTAGGGGGGTCTTAGAGGTCCTTCTAATTCTAATTCAGTTCTATAGATGAAATTTTCCTAAGGTCTCACAGCTGGTGATTTAACCCCAGGTCCTCTTCACGGTTCTTTTTCACCATTGGCCCTTGCCAATTATGCCTAATTTTCCATCTTTATAGTTATTTTTAATTGCTATGACCCCTCTCCTAATCTTCAAATGGGTATTGTGTTAAGCCATAGGTAGTCTGGAGTCTAGCACTTGAAACCACCTAAGAAATCACCTAGTCTAATGATCTGAGACCTTCAAGAGGGGAAATCAAGTGCCCAAAGTCACAGAGTCTATTAGGGGCAGAGAGCCCAGCTCTTCTGACTTTTGGGGAGGCTGACTTCTCAGACAATGCCATAGGCTAGGCGTTTGGTCCTGTTTGGTGGATGGATCTTCCCCCCCCCCCCCCCAAATTCCACTCAATTAGCCTTCATTTAATGGGAAGTCTAGCGTCCTGGGTTTTACAAATAAGGTAACGGGGTTAAATGACTTGCCTAGGGTACCACATCTGAAGCACAATTTGAACTCAGGTTCTCCTGACTCTATTGCCAATATTCACCATCACTCAACTGCCCCTCTAGGTTTTATTTCTGACTCTCTCATTAGTTGCCGGTGAGATGTTCAACAAGTCACATTCCTAATTTTCTTCAAATGAAAAATAAGATGGGGCTCAGTCAGCTCTGATACTTGACTTCCTAAGGTCCTTTCAAACGCTCTGGCTTTGCGATTTAGGCTAGGTATGGCTCCTTCTTTCTCTCCTCCCCCACCTCCCACTTTCAGTCCTAGCAGAAGCAGCCCGGGCCTTCCTACTCTTACAAACAAACCAAGCCTGGATTGCTCGGTAGGAGCCAGGAAGGCTTCGGTCCCAGCATGGTCCAGTCCTGCTCTAAAGTAACTTGCCCATTCCAAAGGTCAGTTACATCTTTTAATAGATAGTCACTTTATAAGATTAAATGATCTCCACGGGCTTTTCCAGCCCTGAAAGTTGATGGTTCGTGAGTCCATCTCCTATCTCCAGATGAGGGATCTGATTTTGGACATACTACTTCCTCAGGATCTCCTTAGGCTCTCTTAGCAGCCTTTGTCTCTAGCTAGGAGTGCTATTCTTATAGCCTGTCTTCTCTCTTCCTTGCTAAATTATTGTATACTTCATATATGGTATTATACACACACACACACATATATTAGTGACTAGGCACTAGCCGCCTTACAATCTTCAATCTGAAAAGCAGGGAGGTTTTATCCTGTTCTGAGGGAAGTCATAGGTGTTGAGGCTGTGCCTTGCAGCCCCCTTGCTCTCTGGGGTGGGACTTTCTAATCAGTAAGACAACAGTATTAGCTGGTGCTCACAGAATATTCTCGGTTCAAAACCCAGGGGCCTTCCGGTTATGACGTTCTGAGATAGTCGCTTTAAATTCCATTCTTCATGGAGGCTCCCTCCCTCCCCCCCCCCCCCCCCCGGGATGTTGCTATAGTGAATCTCCTTGGCAATGACCCTAACGGGGTGGGGTGGGGGAGACCCGGGGACGCATGCTCTGTGCCGGCTGGAGGGATTCCGCCCCGAGCTGGGGGTCCCCAAACAAAGGTGCTGGAAGGGCGAGGCTGCGTGGGCATTGGCGGGCACGGAGCTGAGACACGTCTGCAGGGAAGGCGGTCGCAGCGCAGTCGTCTCCCATCCCGCTCTCTCCGATCCTTTCCTGGGTTTCTGGGCCGCGCGCTGCCAGGCGCACAACCTGCGGGGCTAGACGCTCGCGATGGCCGCTCGGCCCGCCGCCGGGGCCCCGGTATCGATGCTGCTCCCGCTGCTGCTGCTGCTGCTGCTCGTACCCCGGCTTCTGACCGCCGAGCCCGCATCGGGGAGTGTCATCCCGGCAGAAAGTAGGTGTCGGCTGCCCCTCCCTCCCCTGGCCAGCGGGCTCCTTTTAGCCCAGCGCCCGCCACCTCCCGGTGCGCCCTGCTCGGCGCTTCCGTCCCGGTCCAGCGGGCCCATTTCTGCCCAGCTGGAGCTGCCCCTCTTCTGTGCACCTCGCTTGCACCTGTGCACGCTTGCCTCCCAGGCCGGGGGCTCCGTCTTTGTCTTTCTCTAGCGTGCGCCCGGTCCGCTCTGGCCAGGCGCCTGCCTCCCCGACGCCGATGTGCCCAACCCAGCCCCGCGCCCCCCTCCCGGGCGCGCCCGGACCGGTCTGGCTGGGCGCGTCCGTCATCGCGGCCTGTCCGTAAGCCAGCCCCTCCCCTAAGCCTCCTCCTTCGGGACAGGTGCGTCCGGCGCCGTCCACGGCTCCCCTCCCCGCGCACGGAGCGCCCTCCCGTCCTCCTCTTCGGCCTTGAACTGGCCTGCGCCGGCTGGCTCCGGAGTGGCGTCTCCCTCCCGCGCTCACTGCGCCCGGCGCGGCCCGGCGCCTACCTGTCCTTGGCCCCGGCCGCCAGGGCTTCCCGCCCCACCCCTGGGGGCCAGGCTCCTCGGGGGCCAGGCTCCTCGGCCTCCGCCCGCGCGCGCGGCGTGCCCGTCTCCGTCCGCCTGGCCTCGCCGCGAACTCCCCTCCCCACGACCCGGGCCGTCCCCTCCCTTCCCACGCCTGGCGGCTCCGTGGCGCCCCGCCCCGCGGCGCACGGGCCGCTCCAGCCACGTATCCGGCGTCCCTCCCCGGTGTGCCCTGCCCGGCCCGCCCCGCGCATCCTCCCCTTCCCTGGGCTCGGGGCGCCCCCTGTCGGACTGCGGGCGGGGAGGGGCTGTACGCCCACCCGGGATCGGCTCGCGGAGTCCGTGGGAGCTGCCCCCGGGGTCGGAGAGGTGGGGGCGGGGAAGGGCCCCTCGCCCGGGCCCCCCCGCGGGGCTAGGGTGGGGGCTGTCTGCGCTGTAACGCGGCTCCGAGACCCGCCCCCGCCCGGTGGGGCCCGCGGATTCCTCAGCGTGGTGTCCACCACGCGTTAAATAAACCCCCTACGCGGCAGGGAAGGCCACTCACGCTGACGTGCAGCCATCAAGCCACCGTGTAAAAGCTCCGCAGGAGCTCCGCGCGGTCCGGCCGGGCCGCCCGCCGATCAGAGCCCGCCGGCGCCCTTCCCTGCGCCCCCTAGTAGCCCTTGGGGACCCCACCGTCCGCCCCCGCCTACGCTTCCCGCTTTCTTTGCGAAGCCCCTTCCCCTTCTCTCTCAAATCCCGGTTTTGTGAAGTAGGAGGGCAAAAACGACTCCCCTTCGCCCTCGTTTAAGAGAGTTGTTAATGAGACTTGGGGAGGGGAGAAGAACGGCCCAGAGGTGGACGGCAAGGCTGGCAGGTGTCGGGGCCAGGACCCAGACCCACGTCCCGTGTGGTCCCCCCCCCCCCCCCAGCTTTCTATAACAATTTAGGCGCAGGGCCCTGGGTCCAAATCCGGGTTTGCTGACCTCTCGGGCCTTTGCTCTTGTAGTCTACCATGCTTGAAGATAGGTAGGATTTGTACTGGTTAAAAAAGGGGGGGGGGTGTATGTCAGAGCTGTGGAGGTGCAATAAAAGTGGGGAAAACGCAAGGCATGATGTGGGTATGGTTTTTTTTGAGGGAGAAGGACAAAGTATCTTTCTCTTGAAGAATTCTCTTCTGCTTTTTCTGTCTCTTAAAATGTTTAGTCGCTTTAATCGCTTTTTAAATAATTAAACATTTATTTAAAACTTAAATACAAAATAGAAAAAACCCTGAAAACCCAATGTTGTCATGGACACATGCGAGGATTCAAAGTATGGGACAGCAAATTTCCATTTCAAGAAAGCATATATGATAAAAGACATCGTATTCAAAACTGTTCATCTTTACTTCTTTGTAGGTTTCCTTTTGTTCTGCACTGTGCCCTTTTTACTTTATTCTTCTTTTCTCCTTTCTTCCCCCTCAGATCTCTAAGCAGGCTACAGTTAAGTACAGACAGAGTTATATATACATACATACAAACATGTGCATATAGAGATACCTATAATCACACAACATACAATATACATTCATACACATCTAGGTATAGTTGTACTCCATTTATTTTTCCTCTATTTCTCTGCGATAAGTCCAAGTGTTCCATATTTTTCTAAATCCACTAACTCATTATCTCCTATGCAATATTCCAACCTTATACAATTTAGTTGTTTTGAATAATCTAAAACAATATTAATATGATTGATATATTGTCGATTTCTCTTTTTTATTTTAACTTTAACTTTGAGATCAATGACTGCTGGCTCTACTTTATGGTTTACATTTCCATGTATGATAAATACACAAACAGTTTGTCTATTGAGTTCCTCAAAATTAGTCTTTGATTTTACCTGCTAATTTCTCTTGGCTCTTATATGTCAGATTTTCTATTAACTTCAGGTTGACTTTGTTTTCATGATCTTGTTTTTCTTGGATTGTACCTAAGGACAATCATTTCCCTCAATGTCTCTCATTTGGTTTTAAAAGTCTTTTTTGAGTTCTATGAATTCTCTTTTGGGTAGGTAACCATTTAAGGATACTCTTCAGATAATGATGTACCTTTTAAATCAGTGGGTGCCTCTGAAGATGAACCCCAGTCTTTCCTATTCCCATAATAATTTGGTATATTTGGGTTCTTGCTCATTTTTTTTAAAATTTAAGAGCTTATTAGTATAATCACCTCTAGTCCTGGGGTGAGGATGGGAAGTGGTGCCTCTGGTTTCAGGTTTTTTTTTTCAGTTCTCTGCATTGTCCTAGAATCCAAAACCTAGAATTCTGCCCTAAGTTCTCACAACCAGCGCTTCCCTGCTCCATTGCTACTGCACTCACCTGTCATGTGCTGGTTCCTTTTTACCCAGGACAGCATCTCAGCAGCACAGATGGACCTGGCTTTTCTTACCAGCAGAGGTTCCCTCAATCTTCCTGGCTCAGAAACCTGATTTCCCAGACTGTTTGGGATGGAAAAGTTCCTGTGTCTGGGACTGAGACTATCCACCAACCCAGGTAACCTTAGGAGTTACCACTATTGCTTCAGTGGAACTGATGAGACCAGGGTAGCAATACCTAGTTTGAAATAAACATGACAAATTCACAATGGCCATTCTTTTTGGCAAAAGCAGATTTATTTAGGGTTTTGAGGTTACAGACAAAAATAGAAGGTAAAGTAGGCACCAGAAGTGGCAAATATGAAATAGAATTGGGAAACTATATAGTTAGCAAGCAAGGAAAAAGACAAGTTCCCCAGAGAAACTCACAGTTAATCAAGAGAGGAAATAACTCTGTGAGATGGAAGTAAACCGTTGACTGGCAGGTTAGATTTATCAGAGTTAGCTAGAATAAGGAGAAAGTCTCCATTAAAGGGAAGGCATTATGAGGGAGAGAAAAAGAGAGAGTACTTCATTGTGGGCTTAGTCCTGAAGAGAATTTAGCAAAGATCTTCAGCAGAACTAGCCTAAGGTCTTTACACTTCTAAATCTTCTGATTGATCTCTTTCTTCTGATCTTCAGTTGTCTCAGGGGGACCATAGTTCTGCTCCAACTCTGATTTGCTTTTAACCACTCTATGTTAGCCCTGAGCTGCAGTTTTGTCTTGTTTGTGAGGAAAATCTGGAGAACTTGGGATTTTCTGTCTGACTTTTCCGTTTTCTTAGAATCCTCTCCTGGGATCCTAATTCCTTAAATTTTCCTGTAGGTGAAAATTTCACCTCTTCTTTCACCAATCCATCCTTCATAGACTGGTAGAATAATCTTCCAAATGAAGAGGTCGGACACTGTCCCTTCCCTGCTCAGAATCTTCCAAAATCTCATCATTGCTCCTAGGATAAGGTTCAGACTACTTAGCCTGGCATTTAAGGTGAACAGTCTGGATGAAAGAAAGCTTTCTATTCTGATTTCATATACTCAGCTTCCCACACTGTATTTTATGGCCAGACTGGATGTTTCCCAAACTCAACAGGCTATCTCCCCCGGTTTCCCCATCTTTAAAATAAGATCACCCAGTGGTAGTATTCACTGTTCTCAAGTCCCTTACAGTTCTGACATTCTCCATTCTAAGGACCTTTCTCTCACTGGCATTCAGTGTCCTGTGCCCTTACAACTCTTGCCTCCTATGCTCTGAGGCCCTTCCTAGATGGTCTCAGCTCTCTTCTAGCTTGCTCTAAAATAGAATTCCTTTTCCATATGCAGATTGTCTTCTCTCCCTCACCCCCACCAACTTGCTATTCTTGTTCACTACTCACTTGCCTACACGTCCTCAAACATGTCTCACACTCAAAGAACACAGTATAAAGACTCAATTCTTATCAAATACTTTTTAAAAAAGGAAAAGGACAAAGAAAACAGGTACCTAGATAGGATAAAATTGACTTGGGAGCACCTTTGAAGAAGGATATTGACAAAGAGCTATAAAACTTCAACCCAACAATACCATTCTTAGGTCTATATCTCAAAAAGATTTTTTTTTAAAAGGGAAAAGGACCTATTTCTATAAAAATATATATGGCAATTTTTTTTTGTAGGGTGGCAAAAAAATAGAAATTGTGTGGATGCTCATCAATTAGGGAATGGCTGAACAAATTGTGGTATATGATTGTGATGGAATACTATTGTGCTATAAGAAATAATCAAGCTGATTTCAGAAAAACATGGAAAGACTTACTTGAGTGATGCAAAGTAAACGGAGCAGAAGCAGGAAAACGCATTGTGCATAAAAACAGCAGTAGTGTATGATAGTCAGCAGAGAATGACTTAGCTATTCTCAGTAAGACACTGATCCAAGACAATTCCAAAGGTCTCATCCAGAGAAAGAAGTAATGGAGTCTGAATGCAGAGTAAAACCGATAGTTTTTTAATTTCTTTGGGTGTATGTGTGTGTGTGTTTTTCTTTTGGTTTGTATCTTCTTTCACAACATGATTAAATATGGAAATATGTTTTGCATGATTGCACATTAAATTGCTTACCTTCTCAGGGAGTGGGGAGGTAAAGAAGAAGGGGAAAAAATTGGAACTCAAAATTTAAAAAAATGTTAAAATTGTCTTTACATGTAATTAGGAAAAAACAAAATATTATTTGAAAAATGAAAGCTTAACATAGATTATCAACACAGCAACAACAACAACAAAAGAAGGATTTTGACAAACTAGAGTGTGTTTGGAGGAATCCCTAAGTTAGACATTAGGAAGAGATGAGTTATCTTGAAGTATCTGAAAAAATTGTCATGGGGAAAGAGTAATTAGTATTAGCATCAAGAATGAAATAGTGGCTTATTTATAGTGAATAAGGGTTTGGAAAGTGCTTTTATATCTTCTCCTTCCAGAGACCAAAAGGTTCGGTAAAAAGAGTAGTAGCTCTTTTTAATTTTAATTTTTAATTTAATAATTCAAATTCTGCCTTTGATACTCACTACTTGAGTAAGCTTAAGTAAGTAAGTTAGTTTACTTCTCTGAGGCTCAGTTTCTGACACTTTCAGTTTCATAGATCCAGATCTGGATCTTTAGGAGTCATTTAGTCCTATGTTTAGAAGAATTGCATGTGTTTTTAGCCTATATTGGATTACTTGCTGTCTAGGGGAAAGGAGATTGAGGGAGAAAAATATGGAACACAAGGTTTTGCAAGAGTGAATGTTGAAAACTATTTTTGCATGTATTTTGAAAAATAAAAAGCTATTATGAAAAAAGTAATTTAGTCCAATCTTTTCATTTTGTACATGATTAAATTGTGTCTCAGAAAAGTTAATCAGTCAGTCAACAAACATTTATTTTGGGTTTAGTATTGAACATTAGACATGTTCAAGATCATACAGAGAGTAAATAGTGAGGATTTGAATGTAGGTTCTCTGCCTTGAAATCCCAAATCTGGATTTCTGGATATTCTGCTTGAGCCCAAAGGAAAAATTAAGAACAACATGGGTAAGTTACAAGGATGCAGATTTTAGGTGGTTATGAGGAAAAGGTTCTCTGCTGTTCAAGCTATCTAAAAGCAGAAGAGGTTATTTTTCCATTGCTGGAAGTCTTGAAGTGGTGTTTGGATAACTAAGGACCCTTCTAGCTACAAGCCTGCAATCTCTACTCTTTGTTAGGTTTGCTGCTGCATCTTCTTTTTGTAGGATTTGGACGAGGTGATGTCTGAAGTCCTCTGCATTGTCATGGATCCTCCTTTTCCATCATCTCTTATATTTAAGCAGAACTAGTTTTATTTCCTCCCTTTCCATGATTCCACTGTGACTCCAGATGCAGGAGGAGCCTTCTAGGGATGTTTGCAGGCTCACCTGGGGTCTTCGTTCCTCCAAGCTCTGATACCAACTTATCGTGAAGGACATTGGGGAAATAGTTGTCTCCTTTCCTCGATCAGTTGAGTCATTGGGACCAGATGATCCCTAAGGTGGTTTTCCAAATGGGGATACTCTAGCTGATCCTGACATTTTAGGGCTCTCTCTGTTTTCCCCAGGTCGACCTTGTGTGGATTGCCATGCTTTTGAGTTCATGCAGAGAGCCCTCCAGGATCTGAAGAAGACTGCCTATAATCTTGACACACGGGTGAGTGCCTGCAGAATGAAATCATGGCTTGCCTTGAGGGAGGGGTCTGAAAGTATTTTGACATCTTCCCCTCGAGGAAATTGAAAAGTGTGGTGGGAAAAACACTGGATTTAAGATTATAGGAGCTGGGTTCAAATGTTGCCTCCATTACTACCTGGATAACGTTGGGTAAGGCAGTTCACCTCTTTGGGATTCAGTTTCATCATCTATAAAAGAAGAGATTGGGCTCAATGACTTCTGAAGTTCCTTCCAGCTTTAAGATCCTATGACTAGATTGCCTTTTATTTTTATTATTATTATTATTATTTTTTGTTCATAGTACTAGTAGCTAGCATTTGTATGGGGTTTTAAGGTTTGAAAAGTGCTTTCCATATGTGATCTCATTTGATCCTCACATTAGCCCTGAGAAGTACATGCTATTATTCCTATTTTATAAATGAGGAAAATGAGATTGAGAGATGAAGGCACTTGTATAGAGGTTTCACAGCTACATGCATATCTGAAGCCAGGTTTTTCTGGCTCCAAATCTATCCCCTTTCTGTCCCATATACCATCCTCTCTCTTTAGGGGATGGAACACACTCAGGCAACACTAAAGGGGAACAATGTAAGCATTCACTAAAAATAAAAGGGAGGGCAAAACATTTCAGCTTGGAGGGACCTTAGCATGTCAGAGCTAGAAAGGAACCCAGAGATCTAATACAAGCTTCTTGTTTTGTGGAGGAGGAAGCTAAAACATAGTCAGTCAATAAGCATTTATTAAGTGCCTACTGTGCTCTGAGTACTATGCTAAGCACTGAGGATATGAAGAAAAGCAAATGCTTGATTCCTGCCCTCAAGGAGCTTACATTCTGGTGGGGAAAGCAACATGCAAACAACTATGTACTTTCAAGATAAAAAATCAGCAGTAATCTCAGAGGGAGGTTTTAGTAAGGAGGAGGGATGGAGTTTGGGAAGAAGAAGCAAATGACTTGCCTTCGGTCACATAATTGATGGCAAAACTGGGATTAGAAACCAAATCTCTTAGCTCCCAATTCAGTGCTTTTGTTTTATTGTGATGCTTCTATTGAATCTCTAAAGAGTGACTTAAGTTATTGGACTGGAGGAGTTGAAAGAGAGAGAGAAAAATTATAATCAGAACTCATATTTCTATAAAACCTTAAGGGGGTACAAAACATTTTCCTCATAATAACTTTGAGAGGTAAGTATTATTAGTCTAGTTTTACAGATAAGAAAAGAGGGTCCTAGACAAGGAGTTCTCTAAGGTCAAAAAGCAAATTAATGTCAGAGCTTGGATTTAAATCCAAGTCTTTTGGCTCACAGATCTAGATTTTATGACTGCATGTAAAAGGCTTGCTGATTTGAGAAGGATAGGGTAGTTTAAGAACCAGGCTTGTGATTTCATTGGCATAGGGAGCTCCTGTGAGGAAATTCCCTCTACCAAGTGAGCATAAGCAATTTCTCTGTTATCATAGTCTCAGAGAGTTGCTGAGAGCTAAAGGTGTCCACTGAATAATGTTCCTGATCTGGAATCAATAAGACCCGAGTTGAAACTCAACTTTTGACACTAGATAGTTGTGTGACCCTGGGCAAGTCACTTAGCTCTATTTGCCTCAGTTTCCTTATTTATAAAACGAGCTTGAAAAAGAAATGGCAAATCACTCCAGTACCTTGCCAAGAAAATCCTAAATGGGATCATAAAGACTCACATATGACTGAAATGACTGAATATCAATAATAACAAAGAGAGTCCTAAGAGATATGGGACTTGCTTGTGATCACATAGCTAGCATGTATCAGAGGCAGAATTTGAACTGAGATCTTCTTTTTTCCAATGCCAGATGACTAGCTACTATGCCAAAATGGCACATAAGTGTAAGCCAATATATTATAGGAAGGCAATATACTATAATAGGAAGAGCCGTAAACCTAGAGTGAGGAGGCTGATTTTAAATTCTGACTTTGCCCCTAATTATTTCCATTCTTTGAGACTGATTTATAAAATGAGGGTAATGATAATCATGTTGTTCAATTCTTAGGGTTATTGTGAGATAGATACTTTATGAATAATGTAGAAATGTGATTTATTCCTTTGATACTTTGATGACCTCCCTTTAACAGTGCAGATTATAACCCATCTGGCTTTGTCATACACATCCTCCCATGAATCACAGGGTCTCCATCTAATGGACTAGGGCTCTTCATCTAGAGGTCTTGACATTGTCTGGAAATGAGTAGATTATGTGGATTATCCATTGGGTTTTTTCTTTTTTGAACTCCCTGACTAATCTATCTGCTTTTCTTGTTCTGTTTCTCTTGATAATCTCTCTCATGATGTGGCTCTTGGGGAGAGTGTTTTTCTTGGTAATATGTTAGGATCCACCCATACTGAGAGTGTATCTTTTCATTGTCCTTTGGGTGAGCTCCAACTTTATTTTCTTCAGAGGCTATATTATTACATGGCATAGGTATACATAATACTTCCATCATTGGAAAAGTACCATTGTTAGATATGTGGACCTTGTGTCAGGAAAAACTTTGGTTGTCATTAGGATTTCTAAGGGCCCTCCTTCCTGTTCTCATCACCTTCAATTCTCAGACCAGTTCACTGCCCACCTATGGGATCTGTTCACAATATATTCACTGATGGACTAGTTCAATGGAATTTTTGTTCAAAGACACACCACAGTTAGGACAATCATTCACCCATTTGGTTTTTCCTTTGTAGATAGTTAGGCAAAACACTTGAGAGATGAGTCTCATTTAAAAAGCTCTGTAGTGTTTTGGAATTTGATGAAATTAAAATGAGGTTATCCATAAACAGAAATATACAGGGAATCTCTCTTCAATACGGACTGTCTGGCAGACATTTTCCTTCACATTAAAAAATACCTTTAGAGAGTCTATGTCTCTGTTTTATACTTCCTTTGGTATCTGTAGTCAGAGTTATCAAAATTATTCCTACACCTTTCAAGTAATCTAGTTGGATTTTGATGTGTGAGTGGTAGTCAAATTTTGCTCTGTAGAATCAAATATATTATAATCAACTTATGGTCAATAAGTGCAATGAGATCTGGTATTCTCTTATCTTTGTGCTAGGCCCATATCCCAAAAAGATTAAATGAAAGAAGAAAAGAACCTATATATTCGAAAATATTTACAGCAACTCTTTTCATAGTAACCAAAAGTTGGAGATTAGGGAGTTATCTTCTTACTGGGAAATGATTAAGCAAATTATAGAATATATAATTTTCATATAGGGATGTTAGAGTGCTGTAAGAAATGATGAAATGTATGATTTCAGAAGAAACTGGGAAGATCTCTGTGAACTAATATAGATCAAAGTGAATAGAGCTAAGAGAATAATGACAACATAATAGAGAAAAACAGCTTTCAAAAGCTTTAGAACTCTGATCAATGCAATAATAAACCACAAGACCAGAGAACTGAAGATGAAATAGGCCAGTCACCTTTCTGCCAGAAAAGTGATAAAGTTAAAAGGCAGAGGGATTTGGGGCATGGCTAATGTAGGAAATTTATTTGGCTGTATTATGTACATTTGGCCAGCTAGGTTGTACAATAGAGTCAGAAAGAGTCCTTTTCCTAAGTTCAAATCCAGCCTCAGATACTTACTTGTTGGAATACACGGAAACCATCTGACAGTGGCTGCTGGAGATCCAACCCAGAATGGATCTACTCTTGTGAGAGGATGATACAAGGAGACTGAGAGGCAGTTGCTGTTCTCTGACCTCTTTGAGAGGCTGTTGCATTGTCTGACCTCTCTTCTCTTCCCTCTGCCCCCAATTTATCTCATTCCCAGTCCACAACACCTGTGTCAGCAAAGGTTGCCTCCATAGCTGGGAAGCCTCTCGGAGAATTGACCTGCCCCTTAACATTTACTAGCTATGTGATCTTAGGCAAATCACTTAATCCTGTTTGTCTCAGTTTGCTCATCTGTAAAATGAGCTGGAGAAGGGAATGCCCAATCACTACAGGATCTTTGCCAAAAAATTCCAAATGGAGTCAGAAAGAGTCAGATAAAACTGGAATGACTGAACAAATGCATGTTTATGATGAAGCTGCTTTTTAAAAATTGTTGGCAAGGAAAGGCAGATCTGGCTCAGTTGGATCTGCTGCTGAATTTAATGTAGGCTTCTTTTCCTCCTTCCACTGCTTATCAGTGTTTTAAGAAGCAATATTGCCCATAATCTTCTACTACTTTTCTCTAGATTTTGTGAGTTTACATTTTAAACAGTATTGTTCCTTGTCTGCCAAACCTCCTTAGTTTTATTGGCTGAGGTGGTTTCAAGAGTCTTTTGGTCTCTTCATTGTAGCATTTGATTTGCATTGATTAAAAATCCTTAGTAAATGATGGTAATCTGCATTGATGTCTGTTCTTTTATCCATTTCCCATTTTTCAAAGCATTTCAATGACTTGTTGAAGTGCTATCATTTTCTCATTTTTATCTTTCTTCTAATTTTTAAATTGATTTTTGTCTTGGTTCTAACAAGTTAGCAGTCTGTATGCAGACAGCTAAATGATTCTTACAATGGTGACCATTTCCTGACCAGTTTCATTTTTTTGTAATGTTACTTGGTCCTTATCATATCCAGTGTCTTCTCTTCTAACTCTCTTCTTGAAGATATATTCCCACTTGTCAAGAGGCTTCTACAAGCCTTTAGCCTTTTTTCTTTCTTGTTCCTGAGCCATGAGCAATATATTTTTCAGTCTTACCCTTTGTCCATCTTGCCTTTAAAGCCACTGTGTATTCAAGTCTATGTTGATTTAATTTCAAGGGTATCATTCAGTTCTTCATAAAATTCTTTGCCTCCTGGTCTTCTGCCCCAGATGTTGGTTTGCAAGTTATAACTACATTTACAGTAGTCTTTTTGCAAATACTTATCTAGAATATTGTAACATAAGCTATCCAAGTATCCCACGAAATGGCAAATGTTTCTTATTGGCCATGAACACATGATCAAGGCAACTTGTTCACCTCCCTTTGACTTTTTTTTTTTTTACTCCTCCAAGGAGATAAATGAACAATTCTTCCATTCCTTTCGTCTTCTGGTTTCATTTATGGCAGGAATGTCAAGGTGGATAGAATCTATTCTTTTCCCCAGTAATGCATCATTTTAGTTGTCACTGGGCAAAGATCTGACCCAAAGTTGTTCAGTCATGTCTGACTCTTTGTGATGCCATTTTGTGTTTTCTTGGCAAAGATAATGATTTTCTATTTCTGTCTGTATATATAGATGAGAAAGCTGAGGCAAATAGGGTTAAGTGACTTGTCCATGGTCACAGTAAGTGTCTGAGACCAGTTTTGAACTCATGAAGATGGAGCTTCCTGATTCCAGGACCTGTACTTTATTCACTTCACTATATAACTGTCCTCTCATATTCCCCTCCCTCCACATTTAAATTACCAAATAGCTAAGCAAATGTTTCCAGATTGTCTAAATCGGGGTTTCTTCACTTTTTGTGTGTGTTATGGACCTCTTGGGCAGTCTGGAGAAACTTGGGGTCCCCTTTTGGGAAACTGTTTAAAGGCATAAGATAACAAAGACAATAATCATGGAGATCATCAAATGCTTAAATACCTTTGGAAAAGTGGGTTGCCCCTGACAAGTGAACATCAGCCCAGATTGATTGATGATTAATGGGTGAATGGACTCTTTCTAAGGTGTGTATGGGCTAAAAAGTCCTTAGCCCCTCTGTTTGAGAAAATGATTTGATCATGAAACTCAATAGTCTTCTGCACTTCAGATAAAAGAATTGATCTTCATTCAAACTACTCAGGTTGAATCATGTAAGGGAAGGGATGGAGAGTTTCAAGGGTGTTGAGTTTAATGCTTTTTTAGGGCTAATATTCATCTAGATTAGATTCTCTGCATGAGGAGAATTCCTGGCAATTTCATCTATCCTAAATATTCTTCAGAGATTGACCACAGAACTTTAAATGAAGAAATAAAAAGGAAAAACTCAACCCCGATATTAATAATGGATATGTAACAGAAATATAACAGAAAAATAATCACTCCTCTCAGTGTCTGACTTTGAAGAAGATGCTTCACCACTGGGATGCTCTAGGCCAGGGCTTCTTAAACCTTTTCCACTTGTTACCCCTTTTTGCCTGAGAAATTTTTACATGATCCTGGGTATATAGGTATATAAAGTAGGTATACAAGTCAAACATTTACTGATAATAAATCATAATTATGCAACCTCCCCACATTCAGTTAGTGATGCAGAATATTGCTGGTTAAATTGAGCAGAGAGGAATTGCAGATGGAGATTGAGATTGACCTAAATGACCTTCTCCTCTCTACGCCTCCAAGGCCATGATCTCCACCTTTCCCTCTCCACCATCCCTTTATGTAGTTCCTAACAGGGGGCCCAGAACTTTCTCTTGGGACCTCTCCTTTATGAGGATCGGGTCTCAATGTCCAGAAATATTTCCTCAGTTCCTCTATCCCCTTCTCACTGTTCTTCCAGATCTTTTACCTCTTTAGTTGAATTCTATAACTTCCTGACTCTCACTTTTCAGTACTTCCCATACAAGGAGTAGGATCCATTTTCTCCTTTCTCTATGCCCTGATCCAGACACCCCTCCTAAACTCTGCCCACTGAGAGAAGTAGCAGACTCTTAGGGTGGAATAATCAATCAATTTACATGTCCCTTTCTCAATGACAGACCTTTCTCAAATGAAGAGAAAACTTGGTCATTACTCTGAAGACCTCATCAAGTTTACTGAGGGATTTAAAGCCATTTCCAATCAATTTTTATCTTATCTGAGGAGATGCTAATATAATTTTCTCCTCCTGCTGCACAATAAAGAGGAAAAGAATTAAGGATTTAGGCCAGGAAATTTGGTGGTGATGATTGGGTGATCCTCCTCAGGTAGATAACCCCTAGAGGTTAATGCTGTCCCAGTTGCAGACCCTGGATAGGATTAGTAAGAGAGCAGCAGAAACAGAGAAAGAAGGGGCCAATGCTGATTTGCCTCATTGAAGATGTGAAGAAGGGAATTAAGAATCAAATTTAATTATGAGAAGCTTAAGGATGTTACCCAGGGAACTGAGGAAAATCCCACCCTTTTTCAAGGGAGATTTGTAGAGCATCTCAAATATATCAGCTTGGACCTTTCTAAAAGAAGGGGCCACTGTCCTCAGCATGCATTTTATTAGTCAGTCTGCCCCAAACATTCAGAAGAAGCTGCAGAAGTTAGTTTTGGGTCCTCAGACTTCCCAGGCCCAGCTTTTGGAGACAGCTTTTGGAGTTTTTGAAAAACTGCAGGAGCAGGACCATAGGGCTAAGGCTAGGCTCAGATTTGGGGCCACTCAGAGGGGCCCCACGTGGGGAGATTTGTGCTTCGTGCCATGAACAGGGACATTGATCTTGAAACTGTTCTTAAAAGAAGCCCCAGTCCTGTATCCTGTGTGCAGCAAGAAGGGCATTGGAAGAGGAATTGCCCACAGAGGGGTTCAGCCACTTTCTTCCATTTCCCTGCCTTCTAATCTCCTCAGGACTAGGAATGATAGGGCTTGGGCTTTGGCCAAGCTCCCCCTAACTCCATCCCTATTTCTGAACCCAGAGTAATTTTGTATTTGGCAGCTAAGATTTTCTTTTTCCGTACAGGAGCCACTTACTCTGTCCTGCCTCAATATTCGGGCCCTACCTGCCCCTCACCCTATTGGGTAATGGGGTTTGAAGGGAAATTTAGGAAATTTTGAGACTATCTCTCTTCCCTGTCAGTCTGGGGACCAGTTATTTAAACACTTATTTCTTGTCCCTTCTTCCACCTCCTCTTATTTGGGGAATGACCTGATGGTGACGCTGGGGAGCCAGCTCTTCTTTCTCAGAACTCTGGGAGCACTTTTTGTACCTCTCTTCAGGCCCTCCCATATCCTATCTGAAATTTGGGAGGAAGTGGACTCCTCTGGAAGCCCAGGGCAAGCCATTCATGCTGCCCCAGGCATACTGCCCTCCCTTCTGGATTCCTAACTCTCACTGAACCCAATGATACCCAATGGGAGGCCAGAAGGGGATCACTACCCTTGATTGAAAAATGCCAGTCTCCCTGTAATATTTACAGCTCCCACTTAAACAAAAAAAACTGAATGAGGAATATCACATGGTGCAAAATCTGGAGCTGTTAATGAGGCCATTATTTCTGCTCTATCCAATAGGGCTATCCTCATGCTAGATTCCAGGGGATACCCAAGGGTTTTCCACTTTAGAACTTAAAGATGACTTCTTTTGCATCCTACTCCATAAAGATTCACAATTTCATTTTGCTTTTGAGTGGACACTTCTGGGGGAACTCAACCCCCACCAACTGATATGGCCAGTCCCCCATCTATTTGGTCAGGCACTAGAAAAAGACTGAAGCAGTCTGATCCAGTATGTAGATAACATTTTAAAAAATCTGCAGGCCAAGCTGGGAGGCTTCTCTGGCTGCCGTACAAGCTCTTTATTTTCTAGGCTCCTGGGGTGGTTGGGTATACTTATCTACGGCACACATCACCTGTCTATCTGGGCCATGAACTGACCCCCACCTCTCAGTCATTCACAGCAGAAAGAACACAAGCTAACTTGTCACTTCCTGAAGCAGCCACAAAGAGACAGCTGGGTACTTTTCTAGGGATGGCTGGATTTTGTATCTGGATACTCAACTTTGGGGTTATTGCAAAACCTCTTTATAATTCTATTCCAGTCCCTGACATATTCCCCCCTCCCTAGACTGGAGATCTGCCCAGATCAAGGCTTTTAAGACTTTGAAAACTAAATTTACTTCTGGCCCTGCATTAGCCCTACCTAATTTAGCCCTACCTTTCATTCTGTACGTTGAAGAATGGCGGGGTCAAGACTTTCTTGGGAGTTCTAACTCTCTAGAGAGTCTCTAGCGGTCTCTAGCTTACTTTTCTAAACATCTTGATTCTGTGGCCTCTCTTGTAACTCCCGTCTCAGAGCTGTGACTGCTGTGCCCTATTTAATTGAGAAATCTCTAAACTCATTCTTGGCCAACCTTTGGAGCTCCTGGTTGAGGGCATTTTGGAAGCTAAAGGCCATCAGTGGCTGGCCAGCGGAAGGCTTTCTAAATATCAGGTCACTGCCGATTTAATTCTTGGGATCTATCACACTCTCAATTCAATCATCACACTGTCAGGTTATAATATTCATAGTAAGGAAGAAACTTTAGATTTCATCTCCTCTAGCTGCTTGACTTGAGGACATTCCCTTTGATAACCCAGATGATGAATGATTTACTGATGGGTCCAGTTTGTGGAAAAAGAAAGGAAAGTGGACTCCTCTGTGGTTAGCCTTAATAACACCTAAGAGGCTAAACCACTTCTTCCTGGGACCTCTCCTTGGAGGGCTGAACTCATTGCCCTCACCATAGCTTTAGAATTGGGGAAAGGACTGAGTGTTAACATTTGTACTGATTTCAAATACCCTTGACTGAAAAATGCCAGTCTCTCTGTAACATTTCCAGCCTCCTAGTTTAAAAAAACTGAATGGGGAATACCACATGATGCAAAATTTCAGAGCTGTTAATGTCTTTTTTATATGCTCATGGAATATATGGGAAAAAAGAGACTTTGACAGCTAAATATTCCCCTATTAAGCATGCAAGGTGTCCATGAATCTAGAGAGATTTCTATTATATTTTGCAAAACACACCAAAAGGGGGCTTCACTCCAGACCAGGAGTAACAGGCTTTCAGACTCAGCCATCTGAGCTGCTGCACATTTGCCCTTAACCATGGCATCAATATTTCCCCAAATCCCTGACTCTTAAACACTTTTCTATAGCCCTCAAGAGCAAGCCCTTGCTAAGAAGTTGGGGATATATTCTTTCTCCCTCCAGGTAGTTTCAGAAACTCTCAAGCCAGTTTCTAACCCCAGAGGCAAGTCAATGGAAGCTTCTCTTTGACTACATCAAGCTTTGGTCTACATCAAGCTACTCACTTGAGAAAGAACACCCACCAGGCCCTTGTGAAGCCTTTTTCCACTGGTCATAAACTAGGAGACACCATTAGGCTTGTTTGCACAAGCCCACCCAATTTGTGCCCAGGTGAATCCTTGAAGGTGCCATAACCCCCCCTTTCTTTTAATACCTGTTCACCTATCCAGGAAAAAACTAACAGAGAAGACTTTACACTTATACCCCCATGGAGGGGTTTCAAATTACTTCTGGGTTTGTTGGGAGGAAACCTTTTCTTGTAAGACTAAAAAAGCTTAGGAGGTTTTAACATTTTTGATAAAGGAAATTTTGCCTTGTTTTGGCCAGCCTGGCTTTTTACAGAGTGACAGAATGATAAATAACCCAAATTGGCTGAGGCACTTAAAACTAATTATTATTTCCATTCTTCCTGGTATCAATATTCAGAGAAGATGGAGAAAATGACTCATATTCTCAAGCGATTCCTTATGAAGTTGTGCCTGGAGACACCCTCTTGATAGATCTACTTGGGGTTCACATCACACTGGAGAGAACACTAAATTCATCCCCTTTGAATTTTTAGATGAGAGGTCTTTCTGAACCTCTGACAGTCTTGTAGCTTCGGAAAGTTTGATCACTCAGTTTGCCACACAATCTGGGATAGTTCAGAAGGTCCTTTCTGAATGTGTGAATGAATATCTCCCAGAATTGGCAGATGTTCATACCCAGACCGTCACCCCAATAAATTCAGGGGACATGGGATACTTGAAATCTTGGAAGGCTCAAGGCACGGATCCTCTGGGCACAAAGTGGAAAGGACTGTCCTGGGTCATTTCCATCACTTCAACTGCTGGTAAACTCAAAGGCCTTCTCAGCTGGACTCATGTTTCCAGAAAAAAACATGCTATTCCTGTTACCTTTTCTCCTCTAGACCTTCCTGGCTATTCATGTGAACCCATAGAAAACCTGAAACTAATATTCTGCAAGAGCCCTGGTAACACTAGAAATGTAGAGTAAACTTTTCTGTCCCCCTCTTCCTCCTCTTTGCCTTTTTTGCTCTTACTTTCCATTTTCTCCATCCCATACTTTTTAAACCATTTTCTCTGCCCCTTTAACCACATATTCCAAGGATGAAGGTTTTGCTCCAAGTACTCTATACCCTACTTCATGGGCTTTTATCACTGGCAGGATAATTCTTTGGGGAGGTTAGGAAACTCTGTAGGCAGTGGGAACATCCAGGATTGCTAGGTACATACACCATCAGCACTGTCAAGGCAACCCACATCTATAACCTGATGCTCTATTTGCAAAGATCCATTTCCAAATGTCACTGTCTTGACCCTGGATATCACTCTATTCATACTAGCAACCAGGACATTAACTTTTACCACAAGTACAGTCAGAGCAAATGAATGTAGCCCCTGTCACAAGTGTCATAATTTCACCTCAGCCACTGTACTGGCTCTCCTGATGGGTCAAACTCTCACTGTACCTATGCCTATGGTCCATCTATAGAGATAATTTGTGGCATCCCCATTCCAAAATTATTCCAGCAAATTCACCCACGATACTTCTGCTTTGCCCCCTTCCCGGCCTAGAGACTTCTCCCTGATATCCTGAAAACTGATGTCCCCATTGGTATAATGTCTTGCAATTATATTGACCCTTAGGGAGACCTAACCAGGAAGCAATTACAGAACCTGACCTCAGGCACCATCTGTACTTTTCTCTGTAAGATGAATCTCCTCTTTCACGTTGATATTTCTAATGGCCCTATCAAGAGGATACCTCAACCAGAAACTCCCTCCACCAGTCATCCTCACTATGTCTAAACACTCTGGCACATCCACACTTGGCCACCTAAGTACTCCTGTTTATAACACTGTTGTTTCAACCACTACCCGTACCCCTTTAAGGAGATAAAAGCTAGGATTTGGGGAGAATGTTCCCTGATATTTGGGGAAAAGAATGGTAATGTTCATTCGCTGGGTTGGACACTCAGAACATAAACATATCCTTTCCAACCTGATTGTTATCATCGACCAACTAGCCAACATTACATATTCTTTCTGAGAACTCTAGGAATTCCTAGACTCACTGGCCATTATAGTCTTGAAAAACAGGTTGGCCCTAGGTTATCTTCTCACTTTTAGTGGTTGTCTGTGCCCTTGCCAACACCTCCTCTGGATGTACCCCAACCCCTCCAGGAAGAAAAGGCTGAATGGTTCAGCCATTCATAAAACCTCATCTCACCAAAGTCTTCCTCTGGATGGGGCTACTGTGTCTATTGATCTCCATACTTACTCCAATTTTAATGTTTTGAGCCTGTGAATTCTTTTAGGATACCTGGCAACACCTTTCCTGGAACCCCAACATTTTGGGGTATCCCTAAACCCATTGTAAGTTCCTTGAAAGCAGGGGCCTTTATGCCTTTCTTTGTATTTTTAATAACTCGTTCAGGACCCTGGACAGAGTAGCTGCTTAATAAATGTTGACTGAATTCTTATGAACTGGTCATTCATATGCTTCCTGAAGACTTTCTAATCCCACAGGATTGCACTGGATATATGGGACCCAGAGTCAAAAGACCTCAGTTTGAATTTGGCTTTTCCAATTCTTAGATATATGACTGTGGGCAAGTCCTCTCCTATTTGGGTGCTAACTTCCTAATCCAAAAAATGAAGGAATTGGGCCAGATGATGTCAAAGGGCTGTAACATTCTGTGATTCCATGTCCCTGACCCCTGGGATCTTAAAGTTTGGTGGGGATGGGGGACAAGGGGAGAGGGAGAGGAGGTTGGTTATGAAATTCAGCTGAGATATGAGAAGAGGACTTTGGAAAGGCTGAATCTCTACGTGGGTTATAATAGTGGCTGGAAAGGGACTCCCTTTCTCTCTCATTTCACGGGCTGGCATTAAAATGCTCACTTCTTTGCTTCTTTTGCAGACAGAGACCCTCCTGCTACAGGCTGAAAGAAGAGCCCTGTGTGAATGCTGGCCAGCAGTGTCGTAGCCAATCCCTGTTTCTACCCTGCAGTTAGAAAACCCCCCAAACTGCAGGAAACTTTGGCTCAAGATGTTCCTCCCCAAAAGAAAAGGGGTTGTTCCTTCTCCTTCCCCCAGAGCACATCGCCCCTGCTTCTGCCTGCATTGCCTCAGCTGTGGCCCCCCGCACTGTGAACTGTCTCTGGCCCAGGGACCTCCCGGCACAAAGCGCCTTTGTCTGGGGTCCCTCCCACCCCCTTTTCAGGACCCCTCACCCCCATCTGGGCCCTGCCTCCCATCCATTCCAAGGTGCTAAGGTATTATTGACAAGGAGAGCTCCCAGAAGCTACAAGCATCAAGGGGTGCTTTAGGCCATTTCAGTGAACATTTGGCCCTTTCATCTTCCTGCTGCCTCGTTTTGAGTGTCTCTGGCCCTCTTTTTCTTCTTTCTCCTCTTTCCTTCTCTTTGTCTCTCTCCCATCCCCGTTCCTCCCTCTCCCCCCCCCCCTCTCTCTCTCTCTCTCTTTCTCTCTTCCTCCCTCCCTCTTTCCTTCTCTCTCCCTCTTTCATTCCCTCCTCCCCCCTCTCTCTTTCTTCCTCTCTTCCTCCCTCCTCTCCCTCTCTCTCCTTCCCTATTTCCCCTCCTTCTTCCTCCCTTCTCCTCCCCCTCACTCTTCACACCCTCCCCTATCTGACATATTCACTCTCATGGCTTTTTCAGGAATCATCTCCATGGGAGGCGTCTCTTAGCTCTCTGCCCTGAGCTCATGCTAGCCCTCCTGGGCACATGCATTTGGCTTTTACACCATTTCAAGCTCAGTGTGTCCCATACTGAACTCATCCTCTGAAAAGCGGGGAGAGTAATACTTGCACTACCTACCTCACAGACCTGTCCTAAGGAAAGTGCTTTGAAAAACCTAAAAGCACTAAAGAATCGTGAGTTGCTCTATATGTGAGTTATTATTTCTCCCAAGTCTGCCCTGCTTCCCAACTTCCCTTTTCCTATTAACGGCACCACTGCTCTCCCGGACATCCAGGTTTGCAACCTTGGAATCATCCTAGACCCCTCACTCCCTCTCCCTACTCCCCTTTCTCCCATCCAAACACTTGTCAGCTCCTGCTGATTCTACTTTCCCTCCTATTCCTGCATCTTAAATCCATTCTCATTTTTCTCCTCGCCCTACCTGGCCTCTGACCTAGTGCAGACCCTCACTAGCTTGACCAGAGTTGCTGTGATAGACCCTAATTGGTTTCCCCTGCTTCTCGTCTCACCCCTCTCCAAACACCAATCAGATAGCTTCCAGATTAATGTTAAGTATAGCTCTGATCAGGATGCTTGCTCCCTTGCTGAAAAACTATCAGTGGCTGCCCATCATCTTCAGGATAAAATGTGAACCACTGATTTTGCAAATTCAAGGGGTCCACAATTTGGTTGCACCTTCTCTTGGTGGTATTTCCTAAATGCACTGAGCACTGGGGCCAGTCTGTATTGCCCTCCCGGTCTTGTCCTGTACCTACCCCCAAGAATTCATGCAGATTGTCCTTGGGAGCTCCTGGAACATATTTCCTCTTTATTTCTTCTGGGTAAAGTTTGAGGCTCAGCTTAGGTGCCACTTCCTCCATGAAGCCCTCTTGGATCCTCTATTCCAACTTTTTGCTTCTTAAACTTTCCCACACTCCTTTGCTCCTGTCTCCCCTTATCTCGTGAAGGACTTCTCTGTGTATGTACCTTATCACCCCTAGTAGACTGTAAGCCCCTTGAGGGCAGGGGCTGGGTCATTTGTCATCTTTGTATCCCCCGCTCTGAGGACAGGCTTCGGAGCATAGTAAGTACTTATAATAAATGTTTGTGGAATTGAGTGGAATTGAGTGTATCAATGACCGGCAAAGGCTTTGGGTGTGACCTTTCCTAGGTTTACTTGAGTTTTAATAGGAGACATGGGGCCCTAAGCCTAAGGTATATCTTTCTTTTAATGTTAAGAGGCCTTCAGGCTAGAACCCAGAAAGACCCAGATTAGGGTCCTACCCCAAATACTTGCTGACACTTCCCCCCTCACCTTTAGTTTATTTGGAAAATGGTCATAATAATAGCACCTCTTTCCCAGTGCTGTTGTGGAGAACAAATGGAATAACACAAAACACTTAGCATTCTTATAAAGCTTTAAAAAAGGCAAGTTATTAAATGCTAGCTGTTTCAGGCACTGTATCAGGCAAGGAGAGAGACCATAGAGAAATGGGTTGTCAGAGCTGACATTCTGTGCTTATAGTCTGGAGCATAGGGTAACTCTCAAGCTTCAGTTAGAACTGGAAGGGACCTTAGAGCTGGGAAGTTAATCCAGTTCTTTTATTTTAATAAATGTGGAAACTGAGGCCTGATTAAGTGCCTCATGTTATGCAGGTTATAAGTGGCAGATCCAGAATTTCTATCCCAGAGCAAAGATTATTAGTACTCAATGGGGCCTTAGAAAATCAATTCAAATTATTTAATGTTTATAAAGTGCTTCATAAATGTTACCTATTATAAAACATCAGGGTTCTTAGAAAATAGAATATTAATTCTGAGGGATTTTTGAGCCCAACGAGGCTGGAGAAATGAGCCCAGAGAGGGAATGGCTCCTGTTCAGCTTCACACAGGGAGGTCAATGGTTGGTTAAGTGCTACCTGGAGCCATGAAAGAGAAAAAACAGGAGGGTCAAGTGTAAGATTCAGACCTAGAGAAAGAGGCTGACTGGCCTCTGGTGATTTCTGGAAGAGACAGGGGACTTTGGCTCTGAAGGAAGGGGAAGCCTTAACTAGAAGGAGAAGCTTAGTTTTATGAACTCAAAAGTGGTGGAAAATTATGGGTTCCTGCTAATTGGGGCAAGGAGGCTGGATTTATGAAGGCCCACCCTGTATCTTTTCGGCTTTAAGGGGCAAAGGGCTTGAAGTCTTCCATTCAAGAGCATCCACCCCAAGAGCAGGAGCCTGCTTGTAGCTTGTAGTGTCTCCAGGTTCTCAAAAATCCTTTCTCTGAACCCAGTTTCAGTTTGTCTCCAGCCCTTCTTTTTTATGATGGCCCTTTGGGGAAAGTTCTTTTTGTTGTTGTTAAACATGGTAAAAAATATATGAAAATCCTATATAGGCACCCGTATTTATACAATTATCTTGCTGCACAAGAAGAATCAGATCAAAAAGGAAAAAATGAGAAAAAAATAAAATTAAAGCAAACAACAACAAAAGAAGTGAAAATGCTATATTGTGAACCACATTCAGTTCCCACAGTCCTCTCTCTGGGTGTAGATGGCTCTCTCCATCACAAGATCATTGGAACTGGTCTGAAATATCTCATTTTAAGAAGAGTCACATCTGTTAGAATTGATGTTGTATAGTCTTGTTGTTACGATGTACAATGATCTCCTGGTTCTGCTCATTTCACTTAGACCAGTTCTTGTAAGTCTCTCCAAGCTTCTCTGAAATCATCCTGCTGATCATATCTTTTAGAACAATAATAGTCCATAATATTATAATATATATATATATAAAACATAATATAGAACAATAATATTCCATAACATTCACATACCATTATTCAGCCATTCTCCAGCTGAGGGGCATCCACTCAGTTCCAGTTTCTTGCCACTACAAAAAGGGTTGCCATGAACATTTTTGCACATGTGGGTCCCTTTTCGAGAAAGTTCTTCATTCCAAAAACCTTTGTCCTTCTCTGGGGTTATTGACACAGAATCAATCACTATGCAGTGATATCCACCCCAAGATTATAGTTTAAGAAGCAGGCTAAGAACCTATTTACAAAGACAGAGGAGAACATTCCTCACCCCCATTTGTCTTTTGGTTAAATTTAATATTTTTATTACTCCCCCCCAGTTACATGTAAAACAATTTTTTACATTTGTTTTCAAAACTTTAAAACTCCCTCCCCTCATCCCCCATCAAAAAGGCACATGTGAAATTATACTAAACATTTCTATAAAAGTGACATTGTGAAAGCAATCATATAATCATATAAATATAAAAATCATATAGATTCGCTCCCCTCAAAAAAACTTCAAGAAAAACGAAGTTTAAAAAAAGTATGTTTCTATCTGTATTCAGGCACAATTTGTTCTTTTGGTACATATGGATAACATTTTTCATCATAAGTCCTTCAGAGTTGTCTTGGATCATTGTATTGCTGATGATAGCAAAGTCATTCACAGCTGATCATCCCACAACACTGCTATTACTTTATACATATACATGGACTTTGCAGGAGCTCATGGAGGACTTTCTGGGTTTTCTGAGAGTATCATGCTCATCATTTCTTATAGAATTATATTCCATCATAACCACATGCCACAGTTTTTTTAGTCATTCCCTCTCATGGGCATCCTCTCAATTTCCAATTCTTTGCCCCGAGAAAAGAGCTGATATAAACATTTTTGTAAATATAGATTCTTTGCATTTTAAAAAAAAATCCATGCCTACTAGTAGTATTGTTAGGTCAAAGGGAATTCATGATTTTATAGCCCTTTGGGCCCAGTTTCAAATTGCTTTACAGAATAATTGAATCGGTTCACAATTCTACCAATAATGCATTCATGTCTCATTTTCCCCACATTCTCTCCAGCATTTGTCATTTTCCTTTTATGGCCCATTAGCCAATCTAATAGATAAAGGGTTGTCTTGGAATTGTTTTAATTTGCATTTCTCCAATAAATAGTAGATTTTTTTTCCTTTTTTTGCCTAGGCAATTGGGACTAAGTGACTTGCCCAGGGTCACACAGCTAGGAAGTATTAAGTGTCTGAGGTCAGATTTGAATTCAGGTCCTCCTAACTTCAGGGCTGGTTCTCCAACTAGCTGCCCTGAGTATTTTTTTTTTTTTTTTGTATGCCTAAAAATAGCTTGATTACCTTATCTGAAGACTGTTCGATTTTTTAGTCACTTATCAATTGGGAAATGACTCAGTTTTCTATATGTTTGAGAAATGAAGCCTTCATGAATCTGGCTTCAAAATTCTTTTCATAATTACTATTGCTAACTATCTCCTCTCCTCCCCCCTCATTTATTCGATTCTCTCCTTCTTTTCACCTTATCTCTCCTTTTACTTCTGACTACTTTCCCCCCCCAATATGCCCTTCCTTCTATCACCTTCCCACTTTCTCTTATTCCCTTCCCCTCTCATTAGTCTTAATGGCCTTTCTGAAAAAGATTACTGCTACTCAGTTAAAATATTTGCAAATTCATTTATCTAGAATACCTTCCCTTTTCAAATGGCACACCACTTGAAAACTAGCTCAATTATCACTAGCTCTAAATTTTCTCTGATTTCCCTCAGATCCAGTAATCGGTGATCTTTCCATTGTTTGTAAACCCCCTACCAATTAGTTTATACTCCTCTTAGGACCGGTCCTAAGAGACATTGAGATATCTATATAGAGTGCGGAACAAGGAGTCAGGAAGACCTGAGTTGAAATCTAGTCTCATATACTTCTTAGCTGAGTGACCCTGAGCAAATCAGTTGACTGCTGCCTCCATTTCCTCAACTGTAAAATGGGGATGATAATAAATAGCACTTATTCCTCTCTCCCCTCCCCTGCTAGGGTTTTTGTGAAGATAAAATAAGATAATTCTTGTAAAACACTTAGCACAGTGCTTGACACATAGCAAGTACTTAATAAATGTGTCTTCCTCCTCCTTTAAAATTTTTTTTAAAAAATAAGCTTTTTATTTTCAAAATACATGTGAAGATAGTTTTCAATGCTCATCCCTGAAAACCTTGTGTTCCAGTTTTTTTTCCCTCTCTCCCCCCTTCCCCAGACATCAAGTAATCCAATATTTCTTCTTCCTTTTTGTTTTCCAGGTCGAATCCATTGTTGCTTTTCCATCATTTCAGTCCCATCTGACTCTTCATGGCCCCGTTGAGAGTTTTCTTTTTTCTGATTATACATGTAAATTAACTTTTAAAATACACATTTCTTTATGAATCGTTGGGAGAGAAAAATTAGAACAAGAGGGAAAAACCACGAGAAGAAAAAAATGAAAAAAAGTGAACATAGCATGTGTTGATTTACATTCAATCTCATAGTTCTCTCTCTGGATGCATATGGAGTTTTCTATCCAAAGTTTATTGGGATTCGCTTGGCTCACTGAATCGCTGAGAAGAACCAAGTCTTTCATAGCTGGTCATTGCACAATCTTTCTGTTACTGTGTATGATATATTCCTGGTTCTGCTTGTTTCACTCAGCCTCAGTTCATGTTAATCTTCCCAGGCCTTTCTATAATCAGCTTGTTCATCATTTTTAATAGAACGATAATATTCCATTACCTTCAGATACCACAACTTATTCAGCCATTCCCCAAATAATGGGCATCTGCTCATTTTCCAATTCTTTGCCACCACAAAAAGGGCTGCTACAAACATGGTCTTTTCCCTTCTTCGTGATTTCCTGGGATACAGACCCAGTAATAGCACTGCTGGTCAAAGGGATGCACAGTTTGACAACCCTTTGTGCCTAGTTCCAAATCCCTCTCCAGAATGGCTGGACCAGTTCACAACTCCACCAACAATGTATCAGTGTCCTAGTTTCCTCCTCCAGCATTCCTTATTATCTTTTTCTGTCACCTTAGCCAATCTGAGAGGTGCGGAGTGGTACCTCAGAGTTGTTTGCCCCGTCGAGGGTTTTCTGAATGGTTTGACTTTTCCTTCTCTAGCTCATTTCATAGATTAGGAAACGGGGGCAAACAGGGTGAGTGACCTTCCCGGGGTCACAAGCTAATAAGCGTCTGAAGCTAGATTTGAACCCATCTTCCTGACTCGTTTTGACACATAGTTGAGTTTGGGAAACACCCAGTTGAGTTCAGGGAAAGGATTGCTGGGTGCAAGGAACCAAGACTCTTGGAACGTTTCCAGTACTATGGGCTTCCTCCTAAGCAGTGTCAGGATCAGGAAAGATCTTAATAGGCTTGAGCACTGGACTGAATGTAAGATGAAATTCAGTAGGGGAAAATGGAAAGTCTTAGCTACAGGGCTGCTAATTGGCACCCGAGTGCACAGAGCACTTGGCCTGGAGTCAGGGAGACATTTCCTAGCTGTGTGATCCTGGGCAAGTCACTTAACTCTGTTTGCCTCAGTTGTCTCATCTATAAAATGGGCTGGAGAAGGAAATGGTCAACCACTGTAGTATCTTTGTCATGAAAACTTCAAATGGGGTCACAAAGAGCTGGAAATGACTAAAAAAACAATTAAACAACATCAATCCAGAGGGCAACCAGGATAGTGAAGAATCTGGAGTCCATGTTATGTGAGGATTCATTGAAAGAACCGGAGATGGAGCAGTGAATAGAGCACCAGCCCTGAAGTCAGGAGGACCTTGAGTTCAAATCTGGCCTCAGACATTCAACACTTCCTGGCTGTGACCCTGGGCAAGTCACTTAACATCAATTGCCTTAGCAAAAAAAAAAAAAAAAAAAAAAAAAAAAAGAAAAGAAAAAGCACCATAGATGCTTATCTTGGGAAGACTGGGGAAGGAGGAATGAGCAGAAGTGTGTAAGAAAGCTTAGTTTAGGGTTTCTTAATCTTTTTTTCATAATATGGATTATTTGATAGTCTGGAGAAGTCTATTTTTTTATTAAATAACTTTTTATTGACAGAACCCATGCCAGGGTAATTTTTTACATTATCCCTTGCACTCACTTCTGTTCCGATTTTCCCCCTCCTTCCCTTCACACCCTCTCCCCAAGATGGCAAGCAGTCCTATACATGTTAAATAGATTACAGTAGATCTTGGATATAATATATGTGTGCAGAACCGAACAGTTTTCTTGCTCAGGGAGAATTGGATTTAGAAGGTATAAATAACCTGGGAGGAAGAACAAAAATGCAAGCAGTTTACATTCATTTCCTAGTGTTCTTTCTTTGGGTGTAGCTGCTTCTGTCCATCCTTGATCAATTGAAACTAAGTTAGAGCTTGTATTTGTTGAAGAAATCCACTTCCATCAGAATACATCCTCATACAGTATCGTTGTTGAGGTATATAATGATTTCCTGGTTCTGCTCATTTCGCTTAGCATCAGTAGTCTGGAGAAGTCTAGAGCCCCCTTTTTAAACAAATGTTTTTAGAGATATAAAACAAAATACATTGGATTACAAAAGAAACCAGTTATCTTGAAATAATTGTCAAAATATTTTTTAAAACCCAAGTTCATAGTCTTTAGGTCCAGAATGCTAGGGTTAGACTAAATCTGTTTGGATTAAAGTTGAAAAAAGACAAATTTAGGCTTGATGTCAGGCAAAACTTCATGCCAAAGAGGTAATTAAAGAAAATGGCATCTCCTGAATGAAGTGAGCAGAACCAGGAGAAAAATGTACACAGTAACAGCAATATTGTACAATGACCAACTGTGAATGACTTAGCTATTCCCAGCAATACAATGATCTAAAAGAATTACAAAGAACTCATAATGAAAAATACTATCCACCTCCAGAGAAAAAAAGGATGAAGTCTGAATGCAGATAGAAGCACTTTTAAAACTTTCTTTGTTTTTCTCTCTCTCTTTTTTTTTTTTAACAATATAACTAATGTGGAAATATGTTTTGCATGACTGCTTATCTACAACCTATATAAAATTGCCTGTTTTCTCCATGAAGGGGGAAAAGAAGTAGGAAGAAAGACATTATGCAATTCAAAATTTTAGAAAACCAATGTATAAATTATTTTTACATGCAATTGAAAAAATGAAATATTAAAAAACAAAATAAAACCCCTCCCCAATAATAGGTTAGAGAGGATGGGGAGACAGTTTAAGGAAAAGATGATGAGCTTAGTTTTAAAAATTGAGTTTGCTGAACATTCAGATTAAGTTACATGAAAGGAAGTTGGAGATTTGAGAATGGAGGTCAACAGAAAGATTAGGCAAAAAGAGGTAGGTTTGAGAATCATTAATACAGAGATAGTAATTAAATCTGATGCCATCACTAAATGAAGTGGTATAGAGGGTAAAAGAAAAGAGGACCCAGCTGAGAATCTTGTGGGATACCTATGGTTAGAAGGGGTTTGATTTGGATAAGGATCTAACAAAGGAGACTGAGGAACAGTCAGATAGGCAGGAGGAGAGCCAGGAGATCATGGTATCTGGAAAACCTAGAGAGAAATGAGTATTAATGAGACAGAGGAGAGTGATCAAAGGTGTTAAAGGCTGAAGAGAGGTCAAGGAGAATGAGAACTGCTGAAGGGCTACTGCATTTGGCAATTAAGAGATCATTGCTAACTTTGGAGAGAGCACTTTTGGTGGAATGATGAGGTCCAAAGCTAGATTGTAAGGGTTAAGAAAGAAGAACGTGATAGGGGAGATATTGGAGGTTCTTGTTGTAGATGGCCTTTTCAAGGAATTGACCACAAAGGGCAGAGGAGATCTAGGATTACTATATATGGAATAGGAGCATCCAGTGGGTTTTTTTTTGGAGGATGGAGGAGTTATGGGCATGTTTGGGGCAGTAGGGAAAAAGCTAGTAGACAAGAGACACTGAAGATAATTGATAGAGTGGGAATGACAGAGAAAGAAATTTGTGAGGAGATGGGATGGAATGGGATTGCTTGTGCGGGTAGAGAGTAAGGGTCACCAAAGGGCTATCAAACTGTGCATACCCTTTGGTCCAGCAGTGTTTCTACTGGGCTTCTATCCCCAGAGATCTTAAAGGAGGGAAAGGGACTCACATGTGCAAAAATGTTTGTGGCAGCCCTGTTTGTAGTGGTTAGAAACTGGAAACTGAGTGGATGCCCATCAATTGGAGAATGGCTGAATAAATTGTGGCATATGAATGTTATGGAATATTGCTCTATAAGAAATGAAAACCTAGAAAGATTTACATGAACCGATGCTGAGGAAAGTGAGCAGAACCAAGAGAACATTGTACATAGTGAGAACAAGATTATGTGATGATCTTTTCAACAATGAGGTGATTCAAGGCAATTCCAATTGACAGGAATGGAAAATACCAGTCACATCCTGAGAGAGAACTATGGACTCTTAATCTGGACCAAAGCATAGTTGTTGTTTGCTTGTTTTTTTTCTTTCTCATGTATTTTTTTTTCCTCTGATTTTTTTCTTTGCACAGCATGAAGAATATGGAAATATGTTTAGAAGAAATGCACATATTTAACCTATATCGAATTGCTTACTGTCTTGGGGACGGGGGGAAAGAGGGAGAGTAATTTGGAACACAAGGTTTTGCAAAGGTCATTGTTGAAAACTATCTTTGCATGTATTTGGGAAAATAAAATACTGTTTGAAAAATTTAAAAAAAGGGCCACTTCTTCATGTGAAATGAGAGTGGAGAGAACTTGAGAAGGCATTATGGGACCTGGGCTGCCTTGGAAGGGAATGGGTTTCTTCTTCTTGGAATTCTTCAAAAAGAGGCTAAGGCTAGATACCGTTTGTTTAATAGATCTCTCAGTGGTAATTCTGATTTTTATATGGGTAGTACTCCATGACTTCTGGGGGTCTTTCCAACTCTCCCCCATTTTGGCCACTAGAGGGTGCCCACAGCAGAGTTCTGACCTTAGAAGGATTTTTTTTTTCCCCCCCTCCAATTTTATCCTACCTGTTATTTGCCTCCTCTTCCTCTGGAGCATTCTGGAACTGATACTGGTCTGTTCATTTCAAATTCAAGTTTAGTCTGGCCTCCACCTCAAAAGAAAGGAAGTCTTGTGTTTTTTTGTTTTTGTTTTTGTTTTTTTTTGTCATGACCTTTACTGCTTATATAATTCTGGGTAAACTATTTAAAATCTTTCACCCTCAGTCTTCCTGTCTGCATTATAGGGATGATAAGACTCAAAATACACACATCACATTGTGGGTGGGAGAGAAGCTCTATAGAAATGGAAGCATTTACTAGTCTGAAGACTATTGAGTGGAACCAACTTTATTCATCGACAGCAAAATACCCCTTCCAAGGGATACTGTTGACTAGGTGATTACATACATGTTGTTTTGTTGCTGGTCCATCCTCATCTATTTAAAAAAAGAAGAGGATTCCTCAGGTCCTTTTGTGCTGTCCATATATGAACAATTTGGCTACCCTTAGGTTGACCTTCTGAAAGACTTGACTTTTGACCTCCCGCAAAGAATGACTTACTGTCCATGTGATCTTGGGTAAGTCTTTCTTTTTCAGTCTCATTTTCCTCATCTGTCAAACGAAGGCACTGGGCTCAATGCTTTCCGAAGTCCCTTTTTGACATTCTCCGTTCTAATGTCCCTTTCGGTTTGGAATTCTTTCCAAATCTAAGTCTGTCCCCTAAATCAACAATCATTTATTATGTGTCTTCTCTGTGGTTAGGCATTGTGTTAAGTGCTGGCGATAAAAGGACAAAAGTTAAATAACTCTTGCTAAGTAAGGCTCTTCTCAGAACGGTCTTTGTTCCAAGGTTCCTCTTGGCTTTAATAAGTTCAAGTGCTATCAAATCTGTTGGATTTTTCTGTTTTCTCTGCTGAGGGCTCTTCTAGTTTAATAAAGTCCTAGCCTTTTACTTGCCCAAGTCCGATTTGAACAATTGGCTATCTTAGTTACAGTGTGAGATTGAAATTTGACCATCCGTAAGAATGACTTTCTTTCTTGTCTTTGTTATCTTTCTTTCTTTCTGTCTCTTTCTCTTCAAGTGGTATCTTTCTTGTCCTTTTACTTTCTCGTTCTATGTCCTTTCTGTCTTGTTCTTTCCTTCTCCTTCCTAAATCCTATCCTTTTTCCTTCCTTCCTTGGCTTGGACTTCTGTCTGTCTTCAAATTCCAAATTCTTCTAGTACCTTCCTCAAGACGTTTTTTTTTCCGTTTCTTCTTTTATTTTCAATCTTTCTCTTTCATTCTTTCTTTTTCTTTCCTCTCCTTCTGTTTTCATTTATTCTTACCTCCAATGTCCATTTGAAATGAGCATTTATCCCATTGAGATATTTGACATTTCATTTTCTCTGCATCCTTCTTTCTATTTCTTTCTTTCTTTCTCCTTTCTTTCTCCTTTCTCTTCTTTCTTCCTTCCTTCTTCTTCATTCCTTCCTTCCTTCCTTCTTCCTTCCTTCCTTCCTTCCTTCCTTCCTTCCTTACCTTCCTTCCTTGCCTTCCTAGTCTTCCTTCCTTTCCTGTCTCTTTCTTTCTCTCTTTTTCTTCTCTTTCTCTCTCTTTCTCTTTCTTTCTCTTCCTTCCTTCCTTTTCTCTTCTCTCTCCTTTCTTTCCTTTTCTTTCTCTTCCCTTCTTTCTCTTTTCTTTCTCTCTTCCTTTCTTCCTTCCTTCCTTTCTTTCTTTCTTTCTTTCTTTCTTTCTTTCTTTCTTTCTTTCTTTCTTCCTTCCTTTCTCCCTTCCTTTCTTCCTTCCTTCCTTCCTTCCTTCCTTCCTTCCTTCCTTCCTTCCTTCCTTCCTTCCTTCCTTCCTTCCTTCCTTTCTCTCTCTTTCTCCCTTTCTTCTTCTATTTCTCTCTCTTTCTCTCTCTCCTTCTTTCTTTCTCTTTCTCTCTCCTTTCTCTTTTCTTTCTCTTCCTTCCTTCCTTTTCTCTCCCTCTCTCTCCCTTTCTTTCTTTCTTTTTCTCTCTCTCCTTCTTTCTCTTTTCTTTCTCTCTTCCTTCCTTTCTTTCTTTCTTTCTTTCTTTCTTTCTTTCTTTTCTTTTCTTTCTTCTCCTTTCTCTCCTTCCCTTTCCTCCTCTCCTTCCTTTCCTTCCTTCCTTTCCTTCCTTCTTTTTCCTTCTTCCTTCCTTTTCCTTCCCTTCCTTCCTTCCTTCTTCTTCTTCCTTCCTTCTTTCTCTCTCTCCTTTCCTTTCTTTTCTTCTCCTCTTTCTCTTTTCTTTCTCTCTTCCTTCCTTCCTTTCTCTCTCCCTCTCTCTCCCTTTCTTTCTTTCTCTTTCTCTCTCTCCTTCTTTCTCTTTTCTTTCTCTCTTCCTTTCTTTCCTTCCTTCCTTTCTTTCTTTCTTTCTTTCTTTCTTTCTTTCTTTCTTTCTTTCTCTTCCTTTCTCTTCCTTCCTTCCTTCCTTCCTTCCTTCCTTTCCTTCCTTTCTCCCTTTCTTTTCTTTCTCTCTCTTTCCTCTCCTTCTTTCTCTTTCTCTCTCCTTTCTCTTTTCTTTCTCTCTTCCTTCCTTTTCTCTCTCTCTCCTTTCTCTTCTCTTTCTCTCTCCTTCTTCTCTTTTCTTTTCTCTTCTTCTTCTTCTTCCTTTCTTCTTTTCTTTCTTTCTTTCTTTCTTTCTTTCTTCTTCTTTCTTTCTTTCTTCCCTCTTCTCCTTCCCTTCTCTTCCTTCCTTCTTCTTCCTTCCTTCTCTTCTCTTCCTTCCTTTCTTCCTTTCTTCTCTTTCTTCTCTTCCTTTCTCTTCTCTCTCTTTCTCCTTCTTCTTCTTTCTTTCTTTCTTTCTTTTCTTTCTCTTCTTCTTCCTTTCTCCTCCTTCCTTCTCCTTCCTTTCCTTTTCTCTCTCCTTCTTTTTTTCTTTCTCTTTCCTTCTTCTTTCTCTTCTTTCTTCTTCTCTTTCTTTCCTTTCTTCTTCTTTTCTCTCTCTTCTCCTTCTTCTTCTTTCTTCCTTCTTCCTTCTTCTCTTTCTCCTTTCTTTCTCTCTTTCTCTTTTCTCTCTCTCTTTCTTTCTTTCTCTTTCTCTCTCTTCTTTCTCTTTTCTTTCTCTCTTCCTTCCTTTCTTTCTTTCTTTCTTTCTTTCTTTCTTTCTTTCTTTCTTTCTCTCTTCCTTTCTCCTTCCTTCCTTCCTTCCTTCCTTCCTTCCTTCCTTCCTTTCTCTCTCTTTCTCCCTTTCTTTTTCTATTTCTCTCTCTTTCTCTCTCTCCTTCTTTCTTTCTCTTTCTCTCTCCTTTCTCTTTTCTTTCTCTCTTGCTTCCTTCCTTCCTTCCTTCCTTTTCTCTCCCTCTCTCTCCCTTTCTTTCTTTCTCTTTCTCTCTCTCCTTCTTTCTCTCTTCCTTCCTTCCTTCCTTTCTTTCTTTCTTTCTTTCTTTCTTTCTTTCTTTCTTTCTTTCTTTCTTTCTTTCTTTCTTTCTTTCTTTCTTTCTTTCTTTCCTTCCCTCCTTCCCTGAGTCCAGGAACTGGGTAAAGTATTTGCTTCCATTGTCCTCTTTCTATGACCCTTACTGTGTAAAAATCATATAGGTTTTAGGATAGAAGGTCATGGGTATGTGCTTGTGTGCTGGGATCAGGAAACCTAAGACAAACCCAGAAAGTGAATAAATATAAAATATTTGTCATTTCTAGGACAAGTGCATTCTGAGAGTGTAACAATATGGTGGTTAGCACTGGGCAATGCATAGCCAGGGGTGTCCTCCCATTTGCCTAAGGGAATTTTATAGAGAAAATAAATTTGGTAACATAATATAGACAATGGACTGGGAGAAGGAAGACTCTAACATCAGTTGGCATGACCCAGTGCAAGGCAGAACATCAGCTTCTACATTTGTAAGATGAGTAGGTTAGATGATCTTTAAGGTCTTTGGCAATATAAAAAATCCATAGGAACTTAGCCTAAGTGGGCTAGGAGGAGACATTTTTTAAGAGTTCATGTTGGGAACACTTACTCCTAGACTTAAACTAGGAAAGAGTCTTCCCCCCTTTTTTGGGTGAGACAGTTGGGGTTCACACAGCTAGTGTTAAATGTCTGAGGCTGGATTTGAACTCAGATCCTTCTGACTTCTCTATCCCCTCCACTATCTTAGCTGCCTTTAGAAAAGGTCTTACATATGGGCAATTCCAAAATAATAAACTCAAACACGAGGCAGGAGGCTCATAGGACAGTGGAATTGACTTGGAGGACCTGAGTTCCAGGTTCCTCTCTGATGTACCATTGACAAGCCACTTGATCTTCTCAGTCCCAGGTTTCGTTACTATATAACAAAGGATTTGGACTGGCATTCCTTTCTAGCTTGAACTCTTGACTAAGTCATATATTAGTCTTCCTCCAGACTCAGTTTTGTGTCATCGACTCCTTAGGCAGTATAGTGAAGCCCATGGATCCTTTCTCAGAATTACGCTTGACAATGCATAAAATAAAATGCATAGGAGTACAAAGAAAACCAATTATAGTGAAAATAAAGATGGTTTCCCCCTCCATGCAAATTCACACTGCTCTAGAGACTGCTTTAGACTAAGCTTCTTGGCCTGGCATTATAATTCTTATTATAGGCTGTGAGGTCCCTAAGGGCAGAAAACAGTTCTGTTCTTCTCTTATCTCTCCCTCCTGCCTCCTTGTAGCTGAATATGGGCCCCAAGACCTAGAAGTTCTCTGAAAAAGCTGGTGAGTTGATGAGCTGGGAACTCCTACTGCTATCCTCACCCCCATCTCCCCTAAAAGATGGGTTCATCAGAGCTCAAGCAGCCCCTGGTTCCGTGAGACTCATAAAAACCTAGCACTAGAGTGGCTCTCAGGAATCTTCAAGCATTCCAGTCCATTTTATGATTATTTCTTAAATTAAATAATTTTAAAAAATTAATTAGCATTGCTTTTTTTCTCAATTTTTTTTCCTTTTTGAGCTGATTTTTCTTGTGCAGCATTTCTTGTGGAAATAACACATGTTTAACATATATTGGATTATTTGCTGTCTAGGGGTAGGGAAAGGGAGAAAAATTTGGAACACAAGGTTTTGCAAGGGTAAATGCTAAAAGCTATCTTTGCATGTGTTTTGAAAATAAAAATCTATTATTAAAAATTAAAATTAATTAACATTTATTTTGTCTCACCTCTTCCCACCAAAAAAAAAGGAAAAAGAAAAAAAAAGAAAAACTAAAGCCTTGTAACACATATGAATGGTCAGTTCACTTAGACAATGTCTAAAAGTATGTCTTACTCTGATCCTGAGTCCATCAATTCTTGCCAGGAGGTGAGTGGCATTTTTCATCATCCTCCCTCTGGAATCACGCCAACCCTCTCGTTTTATAGAAGAGCTCTGTCCATGCCTCAGCTTCCTCCTTTGTAAAATGGGAATAATAATCCTTGCCCTGTTCCTCCCATATTTTTGTGAAGATCAAATGAAATAATGGCTAGGAAATCCATTTATAAATTTCCAGTTGCTGCTGCTAAGACCCAGAAGTCTTTGCAGCTCTGACATTCTATATTTTGTGTTCTAAGTTTAGACATTCTATATTTTGTATTCAAATTCAAATTCAAAACTCAGATAGTCTGCATTCTAAAGTTCCTCACCTCTGAAATCCTATACTCTATATTCGGATGCCCACTCCAATAAATGATTCTATTGAAGTTTTAAAGTGTTGTGGGTGAAAATGATTTTAGGAAGGAGAAGGTGGGATCTGAAGCAAATCCTTGAAGGCCAAGAAGAACTTAGACAAAATGATGAGGTTTACCTTCCACTTTATTATGGAATTTCTCCCACTCATCCTGGCTGCCACCCAACTTATCAAATTGGTGATGTGGCAGAGGAGATGGGAGAAACAAGGGATTGTCACGAAGGACATCTTACTAACTATGTCCCGGGTCCCTTACCCATGAAAATTGTTCTCTTTTCAGTCTTTTCATTTGCATCTGAATCTTTGTGATCCCATTTGGATAATGGAATGATTTTCCATATCTTTCTCCAGTTCATTTTATAGCAGAGGAAAGTGAGGCAAGCAGGGTTAAATAAATTTCCCAGGATCAAACAGCTAGAGAGTGTCTGAGGCCATATTTGATCAAAGGTTTTCCTGATTCCACATCTCTCTGCCTAAGCATGGGGAATTGGCATCTCACAATTTCTCTATTCCTCCCTTCCTAAAGTCTGTTTCTACATATGAAACTGGGAATAATATGGCTGGGATTACCCTTAAGCCTAGAGCAGCAGGTTACTGCCTTCTCTATTATTAAAAAAGTAAACTCTCTCTTTGTATATTTTAGGACCTGCTGCGTGCATAGGCCTTATTTTGGTGCTAGGAAGATGCAAAGTAGAGATAAGACCCATTGGAGCTCACAAAATGTTAGGTTGACACATAAACAAAAAAACCTGGGTGACACAAAACTATAAAATCCGATAGTACACAAAGTAGCGACTAGCAGTTTTTGCAGAGGAAAGTAGCAGAAAGATATTTTTAATCAGTTTTTCAAGACAAATTCAGCTTTGCTTTGTGTTTTGCAGCATCCCTTCGCAGTGTCCCCTAGGGAAAGAAAGAGATTTGAGGTGACCAGTAGATGGAGATTAACAGAATGATGATTGTGAAAAACAGGAAGATGTGGCCTGTGTGGGATGGATCAGGAAGACAGAGAAGTTTAAAAAGAATGAAATTGTGGTCTTCATTTTTTTTTTCCCCACTAGTGATAGAGGAATAGTGGAAACGGGTTACAAAGACTTGAGTTTCAGTATTGATTCAGACATGCACTCATTAGCTGGATGACTCCCACAAGAGTTTTCTAAATCGAGTTTTGGTTTTCTTATCTCTAAAATAGATTAGTAACTCTTCTCTTTTCTTAAGTACCTACTATGTGCCAGGTATTGTGCTACCTGCTTTATAAATCATATCTCATTTGATGTTGACAACAACCTTGAGAGTGCTATTATTATCCCATTATAGAGATAAGGGAACTGAGGTATACTAAGGTTAAATGACTTGACCACAGTTGCAGAGCTAGCAAGTTTTTGAGGCTGTATTTGAACTCAGTTTTTTGGCTCCAGGCTCACTTCTCTATCCATTGTACCATCTGGCTGCTTCTTTTACTTCCCAACCTGCTCAATGCACGCGCCATAACTCTGTTTAAATTTTTGAGAAATTATCAATAGTTGATTTGGGGTGCTACAAGACATAAGAGAAAGAAGGTAATTTGGTGTCGGGAAATCTAGTTTTGGAGATCTACTTCACTACTTCCTAAGCAGGGTGACCTTGGATCTATCAAATTACTTCTGAGTCCCAGTCTCCTCATCTGTAAAATGGGGTTTGATAATACTTAGATTACCTCATTCCCAGGGCTGTTTCAAGGAAAATTATAAGGTATAATAGAAATGGTAATACTGTTATTATTATTAATTTTATAAAAAGTATCTATGGAAGTATCTATTTGTGCTATCAAGGTGCTATTTGTGGATGAATGGGGAGGGGGTGGCTTTAAGATGAAAAAAAATATGTTGTGAAATCCATGAGGTAGGATCCCTGTCCTCAAGATGCTTACAGTCCATCTGGGAAGGAAGCACAAGTCACTCCCTGTGAAGATCGTGTATTTTAAGATCAGCACGAGACAGGAATTCAGGTTAGGGGAAAATCATCAGTCTTTATTCTCAGTGAAGAAGGATCGGAGGTGGAAGAGAATCGGCGATAGCAATGTGTGCAGCTGAGTCAAGAAGCTAGCTCGACCAGCAGCCACACAACCAGCAGCTCGGAGTCTCGAACCCATGCCCAATCTCTCCCAGCTTCTCTTCCTCTCTCTCTCTCTGCCTCCACCCACCAAAATTGTCATTTCCTATACAACACATCAGGACTTGCAGGGAGAGTGGGCAGGGACCATTCTTTATCCAATCATGTATATTAATAGAGTATAGCCCAATTACTAGTTAGCCTCACGTACTTGGGACCTCAGTGCATCAACTCAAGCCTCAGCCCATTACAACTCCCTACTCAAAAATCTTCAGTAGAACGTAAGGTCCTTGAGAGCAAGGCTGTATTCCCAGCATCAAGCTGGGAAGTCTTATTAAAACTTACTTGTGGACTCAAATTCAGTGAATAAAAACTACTGATCTGACATTTAAGGTTTACATGTTCTAACTTATCTTCGCAACCTTATCTCTCCTTATACCCTCCTGTGCAGCCTAATTCCACCCAGAAGACCATTGGTAGGTCCCCAGTTTCTATATTCTGTTCACACATTTCCTCATTAGTACAATGAAGTTCCATGTCCTGTGCTTAATAGCTCTGTGATCTGGGCTAAGTCACAGCCTCTAAAGGCCCCAGTTCCCACAGGTCTAAAATGAGTAGCCGAGAGTAGATGAAAATCTCCAAGAACCATTTGTGCTCCTAGAATTTCGATTGCTATTTCCACTCAAGGCCTTTCTCCATCCTGTTTGCATACTAAACAACTCTCCCAGAGAACCACTGGCTCATTTTCTGATGTTGGGCTTCCCTGGTTAATGGAGGATCAGAAATTTCCAAGCTCACTGTGCAGCATCATGCTATGTTACGCCACAGGGCAGGCTCTGTCTTTGCTCCCAATGCAGATGCTGCAGCCAATGACCTCTCCAGACAATTGCTCTCAGCTCCCCTAGATGCAGCCAGAGAGCTATTCTTTCTCTCTCTTTTGGCCAAGGAGCAGGGCTTTAAAGGGAAAGGTTTGTTTATTTCTGTATCTGGCTCCAGGATCTTCTGAAAAAAAAAATCCTCGTCACACTGCAGGCAAATAAATGGTCAGAAAGATGCCAGTTTTTACTTTGATGTGGTAGTAGGAAGTGAACATTAAGAACCACAAAGTGAGAAAAAAAGTATTTTTTATGGAGAAGTCCAGACAGTGTGACCATGGGTCAAGGGCTTAACTTCTCTGTATCTCACCTTATTGACTTTTGCAAAAGAGGCTAATATGTTAAACTCTCCCCACCAAGGTTATAGTAGAGAAAAATCAGTTTGAATATCCAAGATGGGCACTAATCTGCCCTTGCCCCTTTAAAAGGAAAGCTACAGAATCGAGACAATATTGTCCAGAATCAAGACAGTATTGTCCAGAACTGAGATAGTATTGTCTAGAACTGACTCTTTCCTGGGTGGGGATGGTGATTTTTATCTGTCTTGGGAGAGATTAAATTTCTGGGGCTCAATAGATGCTGGTGGAGTTGAACAGCATGTTAAGAGTCTGAAAATAACCCAATGCCTAGGATTTCAGAGTTTAGAAACGTTCTCCAATCACAGAAGACAGACTATAAGAATCAGGAAAGAACTCACATAGTCCAATTGGTTCATTTTTTGAGAAGGAAAATTACAGTCCAGATAAGGAGACAATGACTTGTCCAAAATCACACAGCTAGTTAATGGAGTTGGAAGTTGAGCTCTGATCCCAAATTCCAGATTTTTAATTTTTTTTTCTTGTTCATTACCTAACCTGTAGCCTAACTTTCAGATTTTCATGGTTTACTACTGGGGTGTTCTCACACAACTCATTCTTTGATTAGTCTCCCTCTAAGAATGTCTGAATTTGGCTGATAAGTATAGGGAAGTCACAGCAAACTCAAGATAGAAACAAGGATATAAGTAAGGATCCCTGCAGGCAGCTTATTGACCCAGAAAACTGCATATTAACATTATCTATATTTTGTTAAATATTTTCCAATTATATTAAAGCACTCAGAAGTGTTGCTGCCCAAGGCAGTCAGAAAGCAGGGCTGCATGCTTAGCTTCTATGGTGTAGTAGAAGGCTGGCTTCAGTGTCAGTATCCGAGTTCTGCCTCTGACATATACACACATACTTATGTATGTATATATGTAAACATATAGAAATATATACATATTTGATAAAATATATAACATATACATACACATATGTGTTTACCCAAGGTGACAGGGTATGTATGTGTATGTAAATACATATAGAACATATATGTAATATATGCACACAATATACATATACATACTATATATGTGTATACATGCCATGTAGCCTTGGGTAAATTACATTTACCCTCTCAGCTTCTAAGCAACCCTCTAAGACTTTAAGTCGAAGAAGGATGCCTACCTATACTGGTAGAGGAAGTTTCTTCATTGGGAAGTCCTTATCCCATAGATCCCCACAGAAAGGGAAAGAGTTCTGAGCTCCTACAAGACCTCCTATTGTCCTTCTCATTCTCTTCCAACCCCTCCTCCCCAGCAAACCAAACCAAACAATCAACTCCCACCATTCCTCCTCTTGTGGGCCTCTACCTCCCAGAGCCTATGTTTTCTAGACTTAAAATACCATCTTGGATCCCCCACTTCCAAGGAAAAAAATAATCAAAGGAACATATAAGTCCTTCTACCTTCATGCTATCCCTTAGCCCCCACGGGAGAACTCCTATTACTAATAAAAGGTAAGATTCAGGTTTGCTCATCCACATCAGAGCTCTGTCCTTCCATTTTGTTCTTTTTTTTTTTTTTTCTTTTTCTTCTTTTTCTTCCATTTTGTTCTGCCCTAACTTTGGTTTCCATTTGTTTCAAGAACCAGTGTTTAGTCCAGGAAGCCTGATCTAGGAATGTCTTGATTCTTCCCAGCTATCCCTGGGGTCCAGGCAGGCTCCTCCAAAGAGCTGAGCGGGTGTTTCTCTCCAGATCTCCAGTCTTCAAACTCCTTTCTCTGTGCCCTCTTTGAAGGCCATATTCACAAAGAAGAACTTCTTGTAAATTCAATCATGGTACCACGGTGGGGGAGGGGAGCGAACCAGGAAAGGAATTAAAATGTGTCCAGGGGACAGCATCCCAGACAAGGCAACATCTCTGGGGAAAAGAGGACTTTAGATCTTGGTAAAGAGAGAGCCCAGAGCAAAGGGCAACAGGGACCCAGAACAAGACCTGGGGCACATCCAATACGATTAGATTAACTTTCCTTGCAGCTCCTCATCAGCAGAACCAAGACTAGGACACAGTTTCAGAGGGGTCGGGGGAGGAGGGCAGATCTACTGAGAGGCAGATGTAAACATCATTCCAGAACATCAATCTAGCTTTCTATGATTTCTGGAGGAAAAAACATGGAAAAACCCCCTCCCCAGAAGGGGTCACTCAAAACCTAGGCGGTGTCACTCAATTTACTCACCTTCCTCCAACTCCCTTCCCCCAAACAAAACAAACCAAACTAAGTCCCACCATTTTTACTCCAAGAGTCATAGAATCAGGCTTGACTTCTGACTGCTCCTTGCTACCAGTGTGACCTTGGACAAGTCCTTTGATTTCAAGTCTCTCCGATCCAGCCTCCTCCTTATTATAGGATCTCCTTTCTGCTCAGGGATCCCCCTCGGGCTGGAGGAGGGCAGGGGGTTGTTCTTGACAGACTAGGGGGTCTCTAAATCTTTCCCTGAACCTTTGAAAACAGGGAGCAAGACCCTGGGACTCTGATCTCTTTATCTCCCAGTGCCGCGGAGCGGGTCCCCACGTAGGTTGGAACCCTTAGCCAGTACGGACCCCATCTCTCTTTCCCTTGCTTGCAGTAGGGCTGCTGCAGGCGCAGGCGCGGTGGGCCCCGACCCTCACATCTTTCTTCCCCCTACCCCTCCCGCTCGGGCTCTCGGGCAGCACCGGGGCGGGGCGGGTACAGCCGGACAGCAGGAGGGAGCCGCAGCTTTAGCTTAGAGACGGGGGTTGCGAAGAGGGGGAGGAAACCGCCCCCTCATCCCTCGCCAGTCAAGAGCCCTCCCTCTTTCCTCCTCCCCCAACTCCGGCCCTAATACCCCAACCGAGAGAATGGGACACCTCATCGAGTACCTGCACCGAGGCAGCAAGGCGCATGCGTTCCTGGTGGGGTGGGGAGGAGCGCGGGGGCGGGAGGCTGTGGGCGGAGGCGGGGCCGGGGGCTCGACTGCTGTAAGGGGCTGTAGAAGAAGGAGGTGGAGGAGGAGGAGGGGGAGGAGAAAGGAGAAGGGGAGCCGGTGGCTTGGCCGGTTCCAACCGGGAGAAGGTTGAGTTTGATCTATAAGAGGCAAGCGGAGGCTCATGGAGCGAAGGAGGGCAGGGGAGGGGAATGGAGGAGAGGGAATTGGCCCGGACCTTGTACCTGGATTGCCCCAGGCCCAGCAGTGAACTCGGATTCAGCCCGGGGCTCTTAGGGTCGGGACCGGGAGTTGTGCTGGGGACCTGATGTTCTCTGATCCCACTGACAGGTTGCCTAAGGGCTTGGGGAGCTCTGTCTGCTGTCCGAAGAGTCATCTCTCTCCTTCCTCTCCCAGCCATCTCAGTCTTGGGTGATTAAAATAAAAGCAGGGATGGCTAGGGTGTTGGCCGGGTCTACCTTCTATCCCTAGGGGAAATGGGGCTGCGTGACTCGCAGCAGCAGGACTTAAGTCGGGAGAGTGGACTCGTAAATAAGGGAGCGCGGCGCCTGAAGACCCCTTCTAGCCCCTCTTTCGACACGAGCCCTTGGGGCGCCCCAGCTGAGTGTATCTAATATATTCGTTTGTCCGGCCCTGCCTCCAGACCTACCCCTCGGGGGTGGTCAGCCCGGCCGGACTGGCTGCTGCGCGAAGCGAGCTTAGGCACCACAGCCCGCTATTTCTCGACTTGGTCCAGCCCAAGCGGAGTTTCCGAGCTTCTCCCTTGAGAGAACATGCCTCGGGAAGGATCGAGCTCGGGTTTACAAGCCAGAGCAGAATCTTCCCTTCCCGGACTGGGATTCCATCTCTTTCGGAACCTTTAGGCTTCCCAAACTCAATCTCGTTTTTGTCCCCAACGCGTTTGTCGTGAGAACGTCTGATCTCGGGGATTCCATTCGCTATTGTTCCCCCGTTGTAATCGAGATGCATGTTTGTGGTTGGCTTGAGCTTAAGTTCGGCCTTCCTAAACCGCCCAAGTGCTGCCCGAGGACTAAGACCCCAGGAGGTTCCCCCCTCCCCTTCCCCCTCCAGAGGAGAGCGGCCCGAGTACCGGGGAGGTGCTCGGCTTGACAAAGACTAGAGGGAGAGCCCAGGAAAGATTCTCCAATACGGAATCAGCGGCTGCAACCCTCTCCACCTGTCCCTTCCCCCTCCCGGTAAATTACAAGTTCTCCAAAGGCCTTCCTTAAAACGAACATCCAAAAATAGGATGCGAACGCCTAAAGTGCAACGGATAATCTGCCCCCTCCCCCCCCGTCACTTCCTTAAAGGGGGCTTCCCGGGCTAGGGAATGGGACACGACCTTCAGATTAATCAACTCTTCTGTGAGGGGAACGCAGCCACCCAAAACTGGGGGCGGTGGGGGGGGGGGAGACGGGGATTTTGGCAGGCTGGGGCAACGCCGCCTTATTTAACTTGCGTCCAAGCGCAACGCGTCCAGCGCTCGCTCAGGGTTGTCGCTGTCGCCGCCGCCAGTTTACCGAGACGCACACAGCGAAACCCTAGCTCGCCATCAAACTCGGTCTTTCTCGCCCCCCTGGCTCGGCCGGGAGTGAGCCGGGACCACCCTCGACAGCTTAGCGAGTGTTATAGCGCCTCTCTGAAGGCCCCGAACCAAGACGGGAAGGGAAGGGAAAGGAAGGGAGGAGGAGAGAGGAGGGGATGGAGGGGGAGGGAGAATGACACACGCAAAACCGGAGAAAGGCACTGCTGTAGTAATTTGCAATCAAACGCCAAAGCGGGGGAGGTGTTTCTCTTCCCCACCCCTCGAGATCACATGGTGACCCTTCTCAGCCAATGCAATGGACGCTAGGACCCTGCGGGACCCCGGGATCCGAGATTGCACCGGCTCTGCCGCATTATAAATACTTCTCCAAAATGCACCGCTGTTCCTTTCTATCTTTCCAGCTGGTTCCATCCGTTTCGGGCTCATAAACGACCAACCACAGGCTTGGGGGGAGGGGGGGAAAGAAGAGCCCACTCACGGCATTCCTTTTCAAAGATATTCTAGTATTTAAGTTAATATATCTTTATTATTTTTTGCACACCTAGTCTCTTTCCCGGCCAGTTTGCATGCATTGTCTGTCTCCCAAAATGGTTTGCGAGACGAAAATCGTGGCAGAAGATCATGACACCATCCCCGGCGCCAAGAAAGACACAGTGATCGTGTCCTCCTCCCAGATGTGGCCCTCGCTCTCCGGCGGCTCAGCGCCCTCCCCGGCGCCGCCGATGCCGCCCCCCAGCGCGGCGGCCGGCGAGGTGGCGGGTGAAGATGGCAAAAAGGAGCACGTCTGCATCCGCGAGTTCCACCCTGCAGAGCAAGACACGGTGCGCCGCATCTTCTATGACGGCATCATGGAGAGAATCCCCAACACGGCGTTCCGGGGCCTGAAGCAGCAGCCCTTCACGCAGCTGATGTATGTGCTCCTGGCGTGTAAGTAGCCAATTTGTTCGCGCCACCTCCGCGGTGTGGGGTCCCAGGACGCGAGCACGGGAGGACCTCTCCTCCTTCCTTCCCATCCTCTCGTGTTCCGGGGCTGTGTTTTTGGCGCAGATACTTGCGGAGCCCCACGCGCTCCATCTCCCTTTCCTCCCCTCTCCCGCCGCAGAAGCAGCCGGAGATCCCGCAGTGGGCAAAAAACTCCCTCCGCATCCTGCCCCCGGAGCGCAGCACTCCACCGAGGCATTCAGAATCCACACACACACACACACACACACACACACACACACACACACACTCATACACGCGCACACCACACACGCACAATGCAGCCAGTCTATAAACGGACGCATGCAGATTCCCAGTTCTAGAAGATGCACAATTTGCTCACTCTCGGACTGGGGCAGAGGAGTTAAAAACAATTAAGCCCAGGGGAGTCTTTTATAAGCCGGGTGTCTCCGTGGGGTTGGCGGGCGGGGGTTGTGGACGCATTTCCTCTTGGCCGTGGGAGGCCTATCAGCCCCGCGGCTGCTGGAGGGGAGGGGGCAGCGGCGGGAGCAGCGGGGGATCCAGGGCCGAGGTGGGATGTAGAAGGAGCTGCTCCTTGGCGTTCTTTCTCCCTCCCTCTTTCGATTCCTTCAACTCTCTCCGTCTTCTCCCTACCCCCGCCCTTCCCCGTCCCATTTTCCCCTTCTTCAGGGGAGCTGGACGCTCTGACTCCTGTTCTCCAGCCCCTCCGCCCCGGGGAAACAGGATTCCATCGTAACCTAGAGACCGAGGTGCGGGTCAGGTTGCGAGTGGGGCTGGCGGGAGAGCTGGTGCAATTCTCCGCAGCCTCCTGGGCTCGGTCAGCTCGCTGGCACAGTGCACTGCTGCCCAGGGCCAAAGGCAGGCCTCCTGCCTGCCCTTCTTGGCCAGCCCCTGGGCCTGGGGAGGAGGAACTTGCGGCTGCCCTGGGGCAGAATACGTGTCAGGTCGCCCCTTTCCCTACCAGTGCCCTCTGCCGTGTGGGAGCTGCCTAGTTGTTGTTTTTCTTCAGAGACTGGGTTTGTGGCGGGTGGAGTGGGAGGTGGGACGAGCAGTTGTGTGTGTGTGGGGGGGTCGATTTGTCATTTTCTGTTGAATCCAGTGGCACCTGAAGCTCCTGGGAGGGTCCCCTGGCTGCCTTGTTCTGAGCACGTTCCTAAGCATGTTAGGTACCAAATTCTCTCTCTCTCTCTCTCTCTCTCTCTCTCTCTCTCTCTCTCTCTCTCTCTCTCTCTCTCTCTCTCTCTCTCTCTCTCTGTTTTGGCCTCCCATTCTTCTCTTTCGTGGTGTTAACTCCTTTCAATCTCTCTTCTTTCTCCATCTCTTTTACTTTATTCTTATCTTCCCTCTTTCTCCCTTTTTCTTCCTCACAGACTCTCCCCTTTTCCCTTTTTAGATTTTGCTTTCTCATTTTCACTCTGCTATAACCACCCACTTTCTCTCTCTCTCTCTCTCTCTCTCTCTCTCTCTCTCTCTCTCTCTCTCTCTCTCTCTCTCCTTGTTCTATTTTCATGCTCTTCTGACTTTGGTTGGCTTGAACAGTACATTTTGGGATAGAGAGAGGTCACAGTCTATGGTACTCTTCTCTTGGAACGAGATGGGGGTGGTTAGTGAAGGTTGCAGGAGATGCTCAGGACGGTTGATAAGGGCAATTGATGCTCTGCCAGGGAAGTGTGACTATATATAATTTATCAAGACGGGGGAGGCTGGCTCAGCACAGCCCCCAAGTGTTAATTTATGAGGGGATGATCTCCAGCTCCAGGAGAGACAGAGACAGAGGAGAGACAGACAGACAGACAGAGGAGAGGGACAGAGACAGAGACAGTGGAGAAGGATAGAGACAGAAATAGAGAGACAGACATACACAGAGAAAGAAAGTCAGAGAGAGAATATTCTTTACTCCTAGGTTCAGGAGAGACTAGGAGAAGGGGAATAGTATCAGGACTTTGGAGGAATACTTAACCATTCTTGATTTTTGAATGCCCTCATCCATCCCATTAGTTATCTATATAGCCAGCATGTAGAAATGCTGAAACAAGAAAGACTGCTTAAGATTGGGGTAGGAGGTATACAAAGCAAGCTTCCACTGATTCCCTAAACAGACTGAGAATGACCTTTGCCTTAAGGGTTAGTGATATGGGTCCCCCCACTCCCTTTACATTTCTCTGGGATGAACTAATTTTCTTCAACAGTGGCTTGAGCAGCTCCTGGCCAGTAGACCTTCTGTTCCTTGCCTCTACTCCATCCCACCCATCCCCTGAGCACTTTAACTTGGAGGAAAAGGCTTGGTGGAATCCTGCTGCATCTAGCCTTAGAGTTGGACTGGTTGCAGTTCCCTTATCTGGGATTTAGGAAATGTGCGTCAGTCCAACACACTCCAGGACAGGAATCTGGGCTTGGTGCAGGCAAGGTGCTTCCTGTTTCCCAGCCTCAAAATTCCGCCTGCCTTATTCTCCCTCAGAATCATTGCTATCTATTTTGTCATCTCTTAATTTCTCTTCCCTCCTTGGGAGGCGGTCAGGAAAACTAGACTGGAATCCTGGCATTGACAAGTTGGAACCATGACATGAAAATGGGGACTGGAACTAGGTCCTCTCTTCTAGGTTTGAGATTCTGTGGCTCTGGGTCAGTCACTGAAACCTCTCTCTGCCTCAGTTTCTTGAGCTGCAAAATGGGAATATTGATACTCTATCCCTCTGACAATGCTGCTGTGAAGAAAGCCCTTTATACAGATAAAGCCTCAGTTAACTTGTCTGTAAACGAGGGGTTGGACTTAGATTATCTTCTAGCTCTAAATTCCATTATCATAAGTCCCTTCAGATTCAGAGCCTCCATTTTCCTATCAGTATAGATTCATGAGCTGTTATTTGCCTCTAAAAGATGAAGGAAATACATTTTCTCCCCCTCCAAATACATCCTTGAGATATCGGGGAACTCGACTTTTGCTGTGGAGTGGCTGCTTTCAACTGTCATGGTGAATTCTTTGTTGCGGGGTTATGGGACGGGGAAGGAGGGAGGGAAGAAATGGGTCCTGTCCTGCAGCCGCCGGCCTGGCTGGCCACCCCAGATGATGGGTTTGCAGTCTCTCCTTTTCCTCCCTTCTCTTTCGCAGTGCTGTGCTTTCTACTGACCAGATGTCTGTTGCTCACCTGCTTCGTGCCTGTCTTCCTTCTGGCTATGAGGTATTACTACAGCCGGAAGGTGATCCTCACCTACCTGGAGTGTGCCCTGCACACGGACATGGCTGACATCGAGCAGTACTACATGAAGCCTCCAGGTGAGTTTGGGCTCGCCAGAGCTGCGGCCACAGCCCCAGAGAGGCTGCCCCCGGGAGTCCCTTGTGTGAGCAGTGCAAAGTGGGACCATTCCTTTGGACTGAAATGTTGCTCCTTGAAAAGATAAAAATGGAGAGCCCATGACCACGTACAGAGGGTTTGGGCTTCTTGAGGCGATGAGATCTAGGAAGCAGGAGGCTTTTGCAGTTTCTGGGTACGACCAGGGAGCAAGCCACTCCCTGCCTCTGAGCCTCAGTTTGGTCATCCGTAAAATGGGGATAATACTTGTACCACCTGCCTCACTGGGTTGATTTGAGGAAAGTGCTTTGTAAACTTTAAAATGTTATAGATGTTTGAATCTGTTCTTGGGCATTCAGGAAGAGCCTACTAGGGGTGGGGCAGGAAAAATGGGATAAACTTGCAGCTTGGAGCTCTGTTGGACTTTCTTGAATATGCTCCTTGAAGGCAAAGGCCAATGAGCTGGTCTTTACTTGGGCCTTGTATATAAGAATCTTAGGAGGTATAGATGGAGTTCTAGTCTCAGCATGAGAAAAACCTAGGTTTGTAAGCTTGGCTCTGCTACCTATCAGTGGCTTGGTGAGTCACTTCTGCTTTCTTGGCCTCAGTTTTCTAATCTGTAAAAATGGCTGGTTGGATCTAGATGATCTTTAAGCCCTCTTCCTGCCCTACATCCTGTTATCCTATAAGTCACTTCAATTAGGGCTTCAAGTTTTTCTACAAGTGTAATGAGAGGGTTGGCACAGAGGTTCCCTGTGGCCCCTCCTAGCTAAAGGAAGAGGGAGGGAATGGTAAGGGGGCAAAGCTCTGGACCATTGCTGTGTTGAGTCAGAAAATGAGTTCATATACATCCCTTATTGTGATAGGTCAGAGCTGGGTAGGAGAAGTTTGCTAGGGCAAGCAGAGTGTTCTGACATGTCCGGTCTTCTCTGGAGCATCAGGTTCCATATCTGTGTTGAGTTTTGACTGTCTCGGTTTCCTGGCAAGGTCTTTGCCAAAGGTAAGTCCTGAGGCCTATTAATTAGCTTCTTCTTTAGGCCTCATTGCTTGGATATTTTCAGGTTTTATGGAAAGGGCCACAGGAGACTGCAAGAGTGGTACAGTTGTAGATGGTGGTTGATCTTTATAGCTCCCAATCTATGAGTTTGACACTCAGGGAAATGTAGTCGATCATGGGTTAGACAGAGAAAGGTAGTTTTCCTCAGGGTCTGGCACCAGGACAATTGGCTCCAGTGTTGTAGACCTCTTTTATTTTTGATATTTTATTTTTCTGTTTCCCACAAACACTGTGAACTTCAGGTAGATCCATAAGGAATGCAGGCAGCTGGAACTTTGCCTCAGGCCCTGATCCTTGAAGGTGCTACTTTTTCCCTGTCATGGTCTAGACCAGATTACCTTCCTGTAATTTATGGTCCTTTGCCAACCCATACCATCCCCCTTAAGGTTGGGTGGGGAGAAGGCAGCTCAGGGAAAGGGTGAGGGAATGGGGTTTCTGACAATGAAGAATAGGACAGGTTATCCTCCTCTGACCTCCCTTTCCACTGTGCCATCTGGAAATCTCATCCATTGTTTATAAACTTCTCTCTTTCTCTGGATCTCTTCTTGCATTCTTCCCATCTTAGTGCTCACTCGGACTAGCTTTCTCCTGAAAACACTACCTCTCTTGGCAGCTTGGCAAGGCTGGCTGCTTCTTTCAAGCCTTTTGCACACGGAGCCAGGAGGAAGAGATGCCTTGCTTCCTCTTCCCTGGTGGTGATATCCCATCCTCCCCCTCTCCCCTTGCTGCCATCACTCAGCAAGCAGCCATCTCTCTTTGAACTTTACTCCAGCCATTTTGCTGTGATCTGTGGACCTCTGAGTCACTTTGCCCTCTTTCCAATCCCTTCAGTCCCTAGCTATTAGTCTTCTCCCCCTCTCATCCTTCTTTAACTTCCCCACCAATACTCATTGGCCTTAATAAACTCATCTTTGGGAAATCTCATCATCTTGCAAATATATGATGCCTTGTTGCTTCCATCTCATCAGTGACTGCTAATTGGAGGGTAGAGACATAAACTCCTCCATTTAAGGAGAGGGATCAGAACAGACGTGTCCTCAGATCTCTCATTTCCCACTCCTCATTTTCCATCTGGCTGCATTCAGTTTAGATTTCTTTTATTACTTCTCCATCATCCTCCCATCATGGATGCTTCCTGTTTCCTCTCTTATATTTTTAGCTTTCTTTTCTGTGTCATCATCCTCATTCAAATATAAGCTCCTTGAGGGTAGGGACTGTCTTTTTGTATTTGTATGCCCAATACTTAGGATAGGGCCTGATATGTAGCAGACACTTAATAAAATGTTTTATTGACCATGGACCTCATCCTCCTCTTCAAATATCTTGGCCTTTCATTCCTTTAGTTTTCCACCTCCTCTAACCTATTTCTATTCTATCTTAATCTTACACAGGAGTGATCCTGCTTTAGCATCCTCCTTATTCCACCTGGATCAAATTTGTCCCGGGTGATAGAATTTCTAGTCACACTTCTGGTTCTGTCTTGTGCAGAAGGGGCTTCTGTTACTCCTGCTTGATAGTCCAGTTCTGCTGGTTTCCAGCCTTTTTCTCATTGGTTTCCAATCTTACCTATATAATCATTTAAGTTACATATATTTGATGAAACCAATAAGTAACCAGGATGTTTGGTGGATAGGGACTTATGGCTAATTAAATTTTTCTGTTAACAAGGATATATTTCCCTCAAATCTTTCATCATTATGAAAATTGCTATGTTTTAAAAAATAATTCACATTTCTGTACTGTTTACAAAACTTTCCTCATTACACAACCCTATTAAGTCAGTAGGGCAAGCCTCATTGTACCCATTTTGCAGATGAGGAAATGGAGGCTTAGAGAGAAGAAACCCATGGTCACACAGAGTGTATGTCAGAGCCAGGATTCGAACATACACCTCCTGACTCCAAGTTCAGTCCTCTTTTCTACTTATTAGCTGAAAACCTTTCTCAGATGTTCCAACTCCAAACAGTAACAACATAGTATTATAGAAAAGGCCTTGGATGAGAAGTCAGGAGATCTGTGTTCAAATCCTTGCTGTGTGACCTTGTAGAAATCCTATTCTCTCTGTACCTCAGTTTCCACTTCTGTTACAAGGGGGTAATACTACTTGGATCACAACCCCAAAGGTTGAGATGATCCAATGAGGTAACAGATTGAAAGGAATTTTTTTTCAAAGGGCATAAGGGATGGAATGATGGCCTTGAAGCCACAGAGATCAGGATCAGGTCTCACCTTTGACACATAATCATTGGGCAAGTAATTTACCCTCTCAGTGCTCTAGATACCTTCTCCTCCCCGGCTCACAAGTCACAGAGAAGGTGTGGCCCTGCATTGGTGGACCTTGGAGTTCCTAATACTGGTGAAATCCTAGGTCTAGTCCCTATTTGTATCTCCCAAGGAATGTGTTTGTCAATCAAAGGAAGTTAATAGATCCTCAGGGCCATAATTCTTTGTGCTAGCTCTCATTTTCTTGGCTTTTGAGTAGAGAAAAGCTTTTAATAAGGCTCCCTTTTCCAAGAAGCCTTCCTGATGGCCTTTTCTTCTCTGTAGACCTCAGAGAACATTGTGTTTGTACTTCTCACGCACTTGTTGTGTATTATGTTTATGTGTGTGTGAGACTGCCCCTTTCTCGAATGTGAGCCACCCGAGCGGAGGACCGTGTCATGTTCCTCTTTTGTGTCCTTTGCAGTGCCCCCTCTCCAGGTCCTGCACATAGTACATGGTTAATTAACGTTTGTTGAAGATGAAGTTGGAGATGGGGAAAGTAGAGGAAACTGGGCTGAACGGAAATTCTCACTGCCCAGGCCTGTGGGTAGGGATGGAAATGTTGGAGGAGACTTGGCTGAATGTGAATTCTTAGTGCCCAGGCTTATGGATGGAGATGGAGAAGGTGTAGGAGACTGAGCGCCATGAATTCCTTGAGGCTTAGGATACTCCTGGTGAGTTTGTTTACTTTTGCTAAATCCCTTATATGTCCTTTTTTTGTGTGTTTTGTGTGTGGTTTTCATCTTTTTTCTTTTAAAAGTCGGAATTTCTAAAATTTTCATTTATTGGAGGGTTCTACTTAGCTAGATCTCCCTTTTAGTGGAGGTTTTGCTTTGTAGGGGAGACAGTATGGTATTGGTAATAGTTGGAAGGCTTGGATTTGAGTACTGCCAGTTACTCCTTTGCAAGCTGGGTTACTCTTTAGGCAAGTCACCTTACTCTTTGGGCATGTTTCCCCATCTGTTAAATGGACATAAAAATCTCCACCCAGGGCTATTGTTGGATCAAATTGTAGCACATATTTTTATCTTGACATCCTTTGTTATCAAAGAAAGATATGATTGAAAATAGAGGTGAAATAGAGTCACTGGGTGAGAGCCGCAGCAATGGAAAGCCCACAGGCTTTACTGGCATTTACTTGATGGCAAGAGATTTCTCTTGACTCATCAGATGGATTCCTTCTCCCCACATCCTTCCCTAGCGGAGCATAAACCAATGTCATACATGCTGGGCAGCTTTGTCATCAGCACTGATGGAAGAAGATATCCCAATTCCTTGAAACATCTAGTTGGCAAAGCAGATAGGGCTTTGGACTTGAAATTGGGAAGATCTGAATTCAGATCATCCCTTAGACTCTCAGCTGTGTGATCCTGATCAAAGGACCTAACCTCTCAATTTATGTAAAATAAAAATCTATAAAATCTATAAAATGGGGGTGATAATAACATGTACCACATTGGGTTCTTGTGAAGATCCATTGATGTCACATGTGAAGGACTTTGTGAACCTTATAAATCCTGGCTATTAGTGCTATCCAATGGAGTATTGAAAGGCTTCAGGAGGGCTTTTAGAGTTTACAAAACCCTTTATTCATGATTGTCTGATGAAATTGTTGCTGTTCAGTTGTTTAGTCATGTCCAAGTCTTGGCGACCCCATTTGGGATCAAAGGCAGTGGAGTGGTTTGCCATTTCCTTTTCCAATTGATTTTCCAAATGAGGAAACTGAGGCAAACAGATCATGCAGCTAGGGAGTCAGAGGTCAGATTTGAGTTCAGTGCTTCCTGACTGTAGGCCTAGTGGTCTATTGTACCACTGGTTGTCTCCTGATAAGATAGATAGGAAATATTATTTACATTTAACAGAGGAGGAAACTTAAGGTTTTGGGATGAGAAGATGAAGCATTTGTCTAAGGTTTCCTAGGACTCATTTCAGGTCTTCTAAGATCAGTGCTCTTTCCTCTAATATTTCAAGGTCTGAAATATTATATACATGCAGGCTAAGTTTCACTAGAATGCTGAAGACCATTCCTAGGACAGTAGTGAGGGTGACATTGACCCTAATCACAAGCACTCCCAGAGGCACCATATCTCCAATGTCCAATTTCATTTCTATATACCTGAATTACCTTTCCTTTATAGGCAGAGAGCACTTTGACCTTGGGGAGCTGGGAGAGAAGCAGAAAGGGGCAATTAATAAAGCAGGAGGCTTACAAATGTCTTTTTAGTCATCGGCAGAATACTGGTAGGAGAGAAGGCAGAAGTTGTAAAGGAAAGACAATCTGCTAGAATGAAAAGTTCAGCTCTACTTGGTGCTGCTAAGAGCTGAGTTTGAATCCCAAGGTGCCATACTTAATTAGTTGTGTGACTAGACAAAATGATTCTCTTCTCTGGACCTTAGAATGTTCACTTGTAAAATGGAAAGTATGACACTTTAGGAGTTTTGTAAGTCAAGTATTTTGGTTTATATTATAGTGTAATAGAAGTGGGAATTGTAATTAGAAAGAAAAGAGAGGCAGAACCTTGGCTGGGAACCAGGAGACCATGTTCTGGTGGTATTAATTCCCAGTGACATTTTGTATCTTACTGGGAGACAGTCTGATAGTCTGCATTAGATGGGTCTGACTGTGATTCTGGGAAAGGTCTCAGGGGGTCCATTTGGCTCTTTTTAAGCTTAGGAAGGACCTGAGATTCTCTCCCTTTAGCTTCTTCTGCTCAGGCCTGAGAAGATCCTGAGGCTAATATTGACCCATGGTCTGGACTGCAGTGAATTTAATGTCTTGAATATGAGAGTGACCTTCACCACGTGACTTGGTGGCTTCAGAATTCTGAGGGAAGATCCAAGAGTTAGAGCTCTTGATGTTTTGTCTTCTCTCAGTTTTTCTGCCCTCTCTTCTGTCTCCTTGGCTGATTCACTGTGTCCCTTCCATCTTGTTTTGTAGCCCTTTTCTCTTTCTATACTTTTTCTCTGGGTGACCTCATCTCATCTTCTGGCTTTAATTATCACTTCTATGCAGATGACACCCATCCTCTCCCCTCAACTTCTATTTTGCATATCCCTTATGTCTGCAGAAGAGGGGGTCATACTTATTTTGTGTGGAACCAGAAGGGAAAACCAGAAACAATATGTGGAATTTGCGAGCTCTGGATTTAGGCTTGATGTTAGGAAACACTTTCAAATAATTAAAGCTGCCATAAGTTAGAGGGCAATTTTATGAGTGATCTCTGGCAGCAGAGAAGAGAGCTGACCATGGACCCAAGGAGGAATTATCTTGGGTAGGTGGGAAATGATGTGTGAGAGGAATAGAACCAAGGAAGTCAGCTAAAATATTTCACTCATAGGATAGGAATAGTGTAAAGACTCTGAGAAGATTGGGAAGGAAAGACGTTGGGACCCTGACCTCATTTATTTGTACTCCAGGTTTGTCCCTGTTCCTCCACCTAATGCTGAGTGTGTTTGTAGAAGGCACCGCAGACTCATGGGGATAGGTGGGAATTGTTTTGTAGCTATTGGTCTTGCTGACTATACCCTCTTAGCAAATGCCTTTATTTAAGCTAATTGTGACTACTGGCTGACTATTAATGGGAAGCACACAGGTGGGGGCTGGTGAGTTATAGTTTTTGGAGTGTGTCCCTCTGGAACCTTGAGATAGTAAGCAGCTAGGATCCTCTAAGTAATATTCCAGAGAAGTTTCTAAACTACCGTTCCAGCCTTATCTCTCGTTTCTTCTCTTCATGAACTCTACTTGTCCCGCAAAATGGTACTATTCCCTATCTTTTCATCTTTTCATCTTATGATTCTGTGCCATCACCAAGAATGTCCTTTTACTTTTTCTTTGCCACTTCTTGGAATCCCTTTTCTTGGATTTTCTTACATCCTTGGAAGCCTTTTTGCTTCAGGGCTTAGCTTAGTTCCAACCTTTTCTTGGGTTCCCTCCTCCTCCCCCAGCAAAATAGATTTTTTCCTTTCCTCCCCTCAAATTTCTAAGTACACTTTTTTTTCTGAGTCTCTGCTTTCATTCTGCCTCAAATTATACCTGCTTGTGTACAATGTTGCATAATAATAATAGCTAGTATTCATGTAGCTCTTTAAAGCCTACAAAGTGCTACAATACAAGAACAGTAACAACAGTAACAATGATAATATTTTATATTTATATTTATAATGCACTTATTTTGTGCTGAGCACTATGCTAAGTGCTTTATAAATATGACCTTATTTATCCTTATAACAATCCTGGGAATTGGGTGCTATTATTATGCCCATTTTACAGATGAGGAAACAGGCCCTGAGTTGCTTAATACGTATCTTACCCAGGATCCTATAAGCTAGTAAGGCAGGAGTTGAACTCAAGTCTTGGTCCCCTGTACCACTAGCTAGTTCAGAGATATAGGATATCATAAATGGGCCTCCCCATCTCCATTTTATCTGTTGCTTTACTTAGCTTCCTACCTAGCTACATCCTTCCATTAGGTTATGGGCAGACACTGTTTTTTTGGGTCTTTGTGTCCGTTTCTTCAGCATCCAATTAAAGATGTTGCTCACAGTAGACACTGATATTTTGGTAAATATTGGTTGCATTTAGAACAGGGTTCATCCAATAGACTGAAGGCTTTCCTCCTCAGTTCCTTTTAGGAGGGTAATGTGGATACAGATAAGTTGGTTGGGAACAGATATTCCTAACACTTTCCCTTTCTCCCACTGTTACACAGATCTTGTTCAGTTCCATTTCAGAGTATCTGGGTTGGTTTCATGAATCCCCATATCTGGAAATGCCGTGTGGTACTCTGGCAGTCAGGCCTCTGGCCTTAACTTGCCGGGACACTGGTCAGCAGAAGAACCTCTGAAAACTCATGGCAGAATCGGGAGAGAGCTCAAGAGACCACTTTGTAGAGGGTGTCTTGGAGCTTTTAATAATAATACACTTTATATCCTCCTAACTCAGGGTCGCAGGGAGGAGAGGACTTTGTAAACCTGGAAGCCCCACAGAAAGAAATGTGACTCTTCTCAATACAGAGCATCTCTGACATCCTAATTTAGAGCTGGAAAGGACAAGGTCCAGTCTCATCCTTTTACATTTCATTGGATTGTCCCCACTGCTTCGTGTGGTACAGCTATCACAATACCCATTTTATAAATGGGGAAAGAGACTAGTTATTATCAATGGACATCTATATAGTCACTTAAAGCCTGAAAATCATTTCAGGACATTTTTCACAATGTATAAGCATTGCAGGGATTATTATCTCTTTTTCCAGATGAGGGAACATGCCCAGACAATAAGGTGATAGAATAGTGGATCTACAAGTTGAATAACCTTCCCCCCACTTTTTTCCCTCTCCTTTTCTTTTCTTCCTTTTCTCCCTATCCTTCCCTGTTTATCTCTCCCTCCTCTTCATCTAACTCTCTCCAATTTCCCCCTCCCTCCCCTTTATTTCCCTCCTTTATCTTCTCTTCTGTCTTTGTCTCTCTCTCCCCCATGTCTCTGTCTTTCTCTGTCTCCCTGTTCCTCTCTCTTCTCCTCCCTCTCTCTCCCCTCTCTTTCCTTCTCCCCTTCCCTCTCCCTCCCTCCTTTCTTCTTCCTTCTCCTCCTCTTCCTTCACCTTTTCTCTTTCTCTCCTCTCTCTCCCCCTCTCTCTTTCTCTCTCTTCCCCTTTACTCCCCCTCCACCCTTCCCCCCTTGTTCCCTTTTTTACTCTACCTCTTCCCCCCCATCTCATATCTTTCACAACTATCTTTTTAACTGTTATGTCCTCCTTTCTGCCTTCAAACATGACCATATTTCTCTCATCTTTAAAAAAACAAATCACCCAAACCCTTCATTAGACCCTGAGGTTTTTCTCGAGCCATCATTACCCATCTCCTCTCCTTTTCTCAGCTAGATTCTTGGGGAGAGTTGTCCGACTCCTCTACCTTCCCTTTCCCTCTGTGACTCTGCAGTCTGGCTTTCTGTCTCCTCACTCAGCAGGACTGTTTGCACCAGTTAGCAGCGATCTCTGAATGGCCCAATCTGACAGGCTTTTCTCAGGCCTCATCCTTGACTTACCTTCTGCATTCTGCACTGTAAACTGCTCTCTCCTCTGGGAGTTTTCATGATCCTATTCCTCTCTCCTGGTTTGCCTCCCACCTGCCTGACCCCACTGTCTCAGTTGCTTTTGCTGCTGCAATCCATACATCATGCCTCCTAACTGAGAGTGTCCTTAGACCCTCTAGGTGCTCTTCTGGACCCTCTAGCCTCTTATTAACTTCCATGGGTTTAACTATTATCTTTATGTAGATGGAACAGCTGGGAGGTGGGGGGGGCTGCAGTGCACAGAGGGCTGGGCCTGCAATCAGGAAGCCTCATCTTCCTGAGTTCAAATCTGGCCTCAGACAGTTACTAGCTGTGGGACTCCAGGCAAGTCATTTAACCCCATTTGCCTCAGTTTCCTTACCTGTAAAATGAGCTAGAAAAGAAAATGGCAAAGTGCTCCAGTATCTTTGTCAAGAAATGCCTAAAAGGCATCATGAGGAGGCAGACATGATTGAAATGACTCAACAAAATTTTGTAAATGAGTCCCAGTCCTATATTGTCCAGTTCTAGTCTCTCCCCTGAACTTCAAGTACTATATCATCAGTTATCTATTGGACATTTCAAACTGAATGTCCCGGAGACATCTTCAACTAAATATGTTTAAAACTAGATTTATTATCTCTCTCTTTCTCTCTCTCTCTCTCTCTCTCTCTCTCTCTCTCTCTCTCTCTCTCTGTGATGGACTTCTAAGGACCCCTTCTCAGAATAATGTTTTTAAATGCATAAAACAAAACTCTTAGTATTATAAAGAAAATCAATTATATGGAATTTCAGTCATAAAAAGATTTGAAAAACTAATCAACTTCATGAACCCTTCCTTAAATTTTCTCCTCCCTCAGACTTTTCCATTTCTTCCAAAGGCATCACTGCCCTTCAAATGTCTCAGGTCTATATATGGGTCTTCCTGAACTCCTCACTCTTCCTGCTCCAATGTAATCGGTTGCCAAATCTTGCTGTTTCCACCTTTCCTTTAGCTCTTCTGCTCCTTCCTTTCCTCCTCTCCCACAGCTGCCACCTTAATTTGGGCCCTTGTCACCTTTCACCTAGATTATTTCACGGTCTCCTGAATGCTCTCCCTGCCTAAGGTCTCTCTCTCATGACTCCCATTGGTCCCCTGCTCTGCTGCCAAAGGAATTTTCCTTAAACACAAATATGACCACATGACTCCTCTATTACACCAGTTCCATTACCTTCCTATTGCCTCTAGCATCAAAAATAAACTTCTCTGTTTAGCTTATAAATGGCTCCACAGTTTGGTCCCAGCCTGTCTTTGTAACCTCTTGTTGGATACTCCTGCTCCAAACTTTGTAAGCCAGACAGATTGGCCTTTTCTCTGGTCCTCACCCATGATGCTCTGCCTCCTATTTCTGCACCTTTGTACTGGCCCCATCCTCCTTGCCTGGGACGCGGATGCCCTCCTTCCCTTCCCCTCCTGAAGGCTTACTTTAAAACACAGCTCAGATAATATCTTCTGCATGAAGTCTTTCTTTCCCGATCCCCTCAATCGCTAGGATCCTTCTTGTCAAACTACTTTCTTTATGAACTGTGTCTTTATGCCATAGAAATTTAAATATTCCCTTGTGTTTCCTGTTAGAATGGAAGTTCATTGAGAACAGGAATTGTTTTATTCTTTGGACTTGTGACCACCATCTTAGCCAATTGATAGCAGTGCTAGGTCCAGAAACCAGCCCATGGTTTCTGTCTTTACCATACAAAAGAATAGATAGGAACTCACTTTTGGAAAACTCTATGTACACACACACACACATACACACACACACAAACCCCTACATAAACACACATATATACACATACATACATAAACATACATACAGGACTTTGTTCTCTACTGTACAAAAGAATAGAAACTTTGGAAAACTATATGTATATGTACATACACACACTCCTACATAGGTAAATATACACATGTATACATACATACACACATACATACAGAACTTCTTATATAAAAAGATAGAAAATCACTTTGGAAAACTATGTATACACATACACACCTCCCTATATAAACACACACACACACATACATACACAAACATACATACAGGACTCCTTTCTCTACTATACAAAAGAATAGATAGGAAATAAAGAACTTTGGAAAATCACATGTGCACACACAGGCTGTGCATACGTACACATGTGTGTGCATGTACACACAGATATACTTTTAGTTGCAGGCTACAGCATGCACTATAAGAGGGAACATGCTAGGAGGGGACAAGGACCTAGAGGCAGGAGATGTGTTCACAGCCTGACTTGATACATCCCTTGCAACCCTAATCAAGTCATTGCCTCTGTCTGACCTTGATTTCCTCTTCTGTAAAATGGGCTGATGAGATGACCTACCTCATAGGATCATTGAAAACAAAACTCATAAGCTTTAAAATGCTGAAAAATTGTGTTTGAGGGTAAAAATATGCAAATATAAGAGGAAAACTAACATGAGTCAGATTTTGAAGGAAACATTTCTACTAAATGTAAATTCATTTTTGTAGTATACAATTATGTTATTGTAATTATTATGCAGTAGTAATGACAATCACCATGTAAGGAATGGGTGCAATAATTGGAGGGCATTGTGAGGATTTGAGCAGATGAGAGCTGAGGAAACCATTAATGAGCCAGTCTCTGACTCCTACCTTTGGGAGTAGAGCTGACTTAGAGGATTTCTGAATTTTCCAAGATAGTAGTTCTAGATTAGGAATTTAGAAAACCTCAATACAAATTGAATTTGGGGATTCTTGCTATCCCAGTGACCTTAGATTGTTATTTAATTTTTCTGGGCCTCAGTTTCCTCATCTGTAAAATGAGGGGGTTGGACTGGATTGAAAGCCCTCTCAGGTCTGAATCTGTGATCCTATGATTCTGGCTGGTCTGGCTAGTGGCTCTTTAAATAATAGATTTTGCTTGAGTCAAGAACAGGCTGTTTGCTGGGGCTGTGCCTTCAGGGACTAGAGCCATTGAGATTCTATGTCTGCCCAGCTCGGGACCACCTATACCTTTTTTTTTTCCCCTTTAGTGAATCATACCTGATGGAGGGTTTCTAGGGAGGGAGAAAGGAACAGAAGGTCACGAGAATGTGAGTAAGCCTGTCTTACAGGATCCTAGATTTAGAGTCTGGAAGATCATTTATTCCAACCTCTTCATCTTACAGGCCCAGAGAGAGGAGATATCTTGCTTAGGGTCCCAGGAGGTGGTGAGTGGCAGGACTGTGGTCCTGAATCCAGAACTCTACTATATTTTCCAGTGCACCATATTTTTACTGCCCTCTAGGAGTTGATGTTCTTTTGTCATCACTGAAGGGAACCTAAGTGATCTGCTTCCTGGGGTACTGGAGTGGAAGTTCCTGAGCCTGTAAAAGCTTTTCTGAACAGCCCCCCTCTAGCTCTGAGTCCCCAGGGGGACTATTTCCCTATCCTGCCTCATTACAGGGAGGGCCACTGAGAAAAAAGCAGGTGGGCTGATGGGTGTGAGGCTGTACTGGCCACGTGGATGTCACCTAAGATTCCTCTGCCCTGTGTGTTACCTTCCTTTCCCTCACACCTTCACACAGCATAAATTGAGATGCTGGGGTGTTCTCTTGACATCAGATTCACTGGATTTGGGAGGGAGGTGCTGGGAGTGGAACCTTGTTGATGGTTTAGGCAGAAATGCTCTTTTCCCCTAGAAACATTACCTTAGAGCCACAACTCATGGCCACTTGCTTCTCTTTGGGGATAGATATAATGTAGCAGGAGTCCAGGGTTTCAGTCTTGGCTTTGCCACTGGTGGGCTCTGTTCTACAGATGAAGTCTTCACTTCTTTGAACCCACTTGAAAAATGAGCAGAGATCACATTCGCCTATTTTGTGAGGCTTTTGTAAAGGAAGGTGCTTGGTGAGACCCAAAGTGCACAAAACTCTGATGTTCCATTATGATGATGAAGTGGGACCATCCTGCCTTCTTCTCTAGCTTTGGAAGTCCCGAGTCTCAGAGGCAGGGCCGGCAGAAAGATTTAAGATTCATAGACACAATGTTGGAGGGGACTTTGGAGATTATCTTACTTCACAGCTGCACAGAGCATTGACAGCTCTAAGAAATGGTCATTTAGTCTTTTCCTGAAGACTTTTAATGTGGGAAATCTCGTTAACTCCCAACCTAGTGGTCTTCCATTTCATCAGCAGGTGGGGATTGCTGACTTTAACTCTTTCAAACTGTTGAAGCAATTAAGTAGTCCAGGAATACTCTTATTGATACCTGGCCACCTGGGTGGGTTCTGGGTTCTTAGGCTGGGAGAACAGAGAAGGTGAAGGAGTAGAGTGCTCTATGAAGCTCCTTCCACTGGCAGCAATTCCAGATGGATTCCAGAACTGGCTGAGACTAGGGAAGGTGATAAGAGAGGAAGAAAAAAAAGGGAATAAAATACCCTTCCCCTCCTAAGTACCTGGCTATTCTGGATGAGTTCAAATCCTGCCTCTGACATTTAATATCTGTATAACAAGTCATTTAATCTCTCTGAGGCTCAGGCTTAAGATTAGGATGGTTTATGATCTGTATTTGATAGAAGGAATTTCCAGGGAAAAAATGTCTATATTAATGAAATCACAGATCAACTCTTAACATGTGCAGGGCTCAGCTCTGTGTGCAATTCACCTAATTAGTAAAGATAAAATGTGTTTGTAATAGGGGGAAGTTGGACTAGCTATGTTTTAGATCATTTCTAACTTTAAATCTTAGGATCTCATATCAGTCAAACTAGTAAGCATTTATATAGTGTGCTATGTGCTAGGTATTGGGATTCCAAAGACAAAAATGGAACAATTCTTGTTCTCAAGAGATTTAGCTTCTATTGGAAGAAAGAGTATATGCATAGGCTAAGTACAAAATCAATATAAGGTATTTAGGAAGGAGAGGCACTCATGGCACCTTCTTGGGCAGAGAAGAGATGTAGCCAGCTCTGTACCTTAGGAAAATCATGGCGATAGGCTTGAGACCATTGCAGGTGACAAGGATTACCGACATCCTCACCACCAACTGCAGGCCAACTGCTAGAGATGGCCCAATGCCCACAATGAGCAAGCCAACTGGCAAGGGGTCCTGAGAGAGAGACAGGAGGTGGAATGTGCCAAGAAGGCCATGCCATAACCACCAACCACCTTGACTATCACCTTCCTTCCGACCCAGCTAGAAGCAGCCCAGCTTCTCCAACAGGGAATAACCATATCACGTGACTCTCCTCTACCCTGACTACAAACACTGTGGTTGGCCCCTCCAGCTCTTGTCAAAGGGAGCAACCCATCTGACTTGCAGTTAAAACCTCCTACAAGTGTTGTCTCTACCAATGGAATATGAGTTCCTTGAAAATAGCAACTGTCTTACTTTTAAATTTGCTTTTCCAGTACTTAGGTTTTTGTATTATAAATATTCTTTCTTTCCTTCAGAGCTGGAATCAACCAATCATTCAAACAGTCAAAGTAATTCATTTACAAATGAAGAAACTGAGACTCAGAGGTTAATTAATTTGCCCATAGCCACATAGATAGAGGCCAGATTTGAACACTGGATTCCTTCCAGTACCCCTTCTTCATTGGAAAATGGCATCTCTAGACCACTTTTGGATGAGGGAATTAAGGAAGGCTTCTTGGAAGAAGGGACATCTGAGTTGGACCCTGAAGAAAAAGGAAGATTCTTCCAGGTAGAAGTGGATTTAGGGAGTGATGAAAGAATGGGCCTTGAATAGTTTTGCTCTCAGGTCTCATTTCGTCAATGACTGATGGCGAGATAATATTTTCAAGCTTTTGATAAAAAAAAATTCCCACACTGCCACTTTTTTCTCACTCCCAGCTCCCCCCAATCCATTTTTCTGTTCATGTCAGTCATGGAATAGGCTTCAGATAATCGCAGCTGGGATGCACTAAAAAGCTCTTGCTCACAATCCAAGATGTCATTTCCTGAAAGATAATTTCAAAATTACTGTTTTCCACCCCGTGGGTATGGAAGGGTTTCCAGAAGAGGATAGCTCAGGCTTTTGTGGGATTCCTCCCATGTGTTCCCAGCTCAGGGGAAAAAAGAGACAGGCCTCAGGGTCAGGCAGCCCCCTTTGAGCCCCTGGCTTTTGTTACTGCCAGAGATGGGGACAAAATATCTTGGAAGATGATGGCCAAGAAAGAGGAATCATATTATGGGCTCCCATTTCTAAATAAGAGAAGGGAATGAGTACTTAAAGCACCTACTATGTGCAAAGGTGCTGTGCCGAGTGCTTTTTACAAATATTATCTCATTCAAGAGTCCACTTTTCCAAAAGTCCAAAAGGGACTTTTAACAACTAAACTCATAGGGATGCTGCTATTAAGGGAAATACTTTTCAGCAATTAAATTTCCCAAGAGTAGATCCTATTTCCTTTCGAGAAGGTAGTAAGTTCACCATTACTGGAGTTGTTCAAATAGAATTTGGATGAACATGAATCACAGATATTATAGAGGATCACTGCTCAGGCAGGAAGCATCTGATAGCCTCCTCTGATAGCTCAGAGATAAGCATGGTGAGAACATTTAACCTTTCTGGTGTCATGAACTGTTCAGGAAGTCTGGCGAAGCCTTGGGACTATGTTTTAAATAACTGAAGGAATTGCTAAATTTTAATGAGGGGTGAGTGAAGATAAAGATGTATTTTTTCCATCTAAGTTCATGGACTCCCTTAAAAATCCATCTATGGACCCAATGGGGGTCCTCAGACTCCAAATGAAGAATGTCTTTGAAGAGCTATATACTGCTGAACACATTGCAGTTAAGGACTCCACTGTGGGACAGCTCCCTACTCGAGTGAGTAGAGACAGCTTAAAGCTTATGTAATGGGGGACCCCGCAGCAGTGGTCTGCTCATATTTGTGATTCTTCTAGTAGATTCACAGCTGGAAGGCCATCTCTTCCTACCCCTTCATTTTACAGATGAGAAAATGGAATCCTGGTGAGAATAAGTGAGTTGTCCAGTGCTAAGAGTCCTTTTGGCTCTGAATTCTGTGATCCTGTAAATTGAGCGATTAAGTGGGGGGATGCCTCTTTTGAGAGATGTGGCAGTGGCTGGGGTTTCCCTCCCTCTTTTCCTCTGATGAGTGAATATTATAGTGATAATGGGGCTTTGTCCTCTGCCTCCCCTGCTCTCTATCAGATGTCTTTGTCCAGGAGAGTGGCAATCTAACCTGACATCATCTCTTTCCTCTGCCAGGGTTGCAAAGGTATCTTCCAGGGGATCCCGTGAAAGCCGTGTCCCTGTTGGTTTGCTTCAGTGTGTTTCTCAGTCCTGTGAGGCTGTATCTCTGAAGGATATATATTACAGTCTTAATTTAAGAGATTACTTCAAGGAAATCAAATTTTATCAAATTGTCCTAGCCTTTAAAAAAAACTCTGCTTTTTTTTCTCCCATCCTTTCCATTCCCCTTTCTCTAAGAGATTTGAGATGTTCATCTCAAGTCTCTTTAAGGCTGTGGTGTTGAACTGAACAGTATATCTGGAGTTGGAAGGGATCTCACATGTAAGATGTGGTGACCCATATAAGAGATATACCTTTACACAGGCTCTCTAAACCTGTGGACACAGTTTAAGGGGAGCAAAGATTAATAATTCTTGGAGAATTGTCCTAATTCTTTCTTTGGAACACAATTTTGAATTCCACTGAGACACTAGAAGGGCTGTGAGTGGATACTTGGCTCTTTTATTCTCTCTCCTGCTTATCCAAGAGGGACATTGGGCTAAAATTATATCCAGATGTGTTTTCAAATATTTCATACAGAATAGTGGCTTTTTGGGTTTTCTTGTTCAGAACAAAAGCCACTTCTTCATTTGCTTTTCAGGGGAGGGTAGCCCTAAGCTTACACCCGCTGACGTGGCTTCTTCCTACCAAATACCATTACAGAGAGTAAATAGCACTTAAACCCATTTAACTAAGCAAGTAGCAAAGAGAAATCAGAGAAGTCACACAGATCAGGATATACCAGAACAAACACAAGAGTGAATTAGCTCTTTGCTGTGAATGAAATGAGTTCTCAACGCAAACTAAGAGTCTCTAAAGTTTGTAAGGAGGCAAGTTGGAAATCAGGGACGGGATGAGGACAAGCTTCTTCTCTTACATTTGTGTAGCTTCCAAACTCTTATGTGTCTCTCTTCCAATGTGTCAGAAATCACCCGTCTCTTCCAGAAGAAGCTCTCATTCTGATTCTGCTCCTTGTGCATGTCCATCAGCATTCTACTCATTCTTTAGGAGTCATATCTCCTCTCAACACAACAGCCTGCAAAATGCCCCAGGCTTAGTTGGAAGTCTGGCTACATTCTTTTTCCAGGGAAAAATTTTTTGAAGTCTCCTTCAAAAAAAAATCAACTGGGATAAGCTTGAACCATATAACTTTATAGCATACACACAAACATCAGCAATTTAAAACCAGAATGATTTTTTTTATGATGTCCTTGTTAACCAGCTTATTATAACTTTGGGGAAAAAATGAAAAAAAACCAAATGCACAGTAACAGAATGTGTAATAGATCTGGTACTCTACAGAGTATCACTTGTCGGGTAGTGGTAATATGCCTAATTAATGTTAGACATAGCAGTTATACAGCTCAACACGCTAAAGACGCTTGCATCCTTGGAAGGAAAGCTACAGCAGATCTGGACAGCATACAAAGCAGAGGCTTCATCTGCTGACAAAGTCCATATAGTCAAAGTTAGGGTTTTTCCAGTAACGATGCATGCCTGTGAGAATTGGATTTGAGCATAGAATTGATGCTTTCGAATTGAGGTGCTAGAGACTTTTTTTAAAAATAGAGTTCTTTGTTTTTAAATAATAACTTTTTATTTCAAAATCTATACAAAGATAGCTTTCAACATTCACCCTTGCTAAATTTTGTGTTCCAAATTTCCTCCCTCTTTCTTCTACCCTCCTCCCCTAAAAGGCAAATAATTCAATATATGTTAAACACATGCAGTTCTTCTATACATATTTCCACATTTGTCATGCTGTACAAGAAAAATCAGATCAAAGGGGAAAAAAGAGAAAAAAGGAGCAAACAACAACAACAAAGGTGAAAATGCTATGTTGTGATCCACACTTAGTCCCCACAGTCCTTTCTCTGGATGCAGATGATTCTCCCCATCACAAGTCTATTGGAATTGGCCTGAATCATTGTTGAAAAGAGCCATGTCCCCCAGAATTGGCCCTTGCACAGTCTTGTTGCTATGTACAATGTTCTCTTGGTTCTATAACCTTCATTTAGCATGTTCATGTAAGTCTCTCTAGGCCTTTCTGAAGTCAGCCTTCTGATCATTTCTTATAGAACAATAATATTCCATTACACTCACACACCATAATTTATTCATCCATGCCTCTACTGATGAGCATTCACTCAATTTCCAATCTCTTGCCACTACAGAACATTTTGTATTTGCTACTACAAATGTTGTTGCACATATGGGTTCTTTTCCATTTTTAATGGTCTCTTTGGGATACAGGCCCAGTAGAGACATTGCTTGATCAAGGGATACACACAATTTAAAAGCCCTTTGGGCATAGTTTCAAATTGCTCTCCAGAATGGTTGGATCACTCCACCAACAATGTCTCAGTGTCCTACTTTTCCCACATTCCCTCCAATATTTGTCATTATTTTTTCCTGTCATCTTAGCCAATTAGGGATTTAAAGCATTTTTTCATATGAGTAGAAATGGTTTTAATTTATTTAATTAAATTTAATTCATCTGAAAATTGTCTATTCATATCCTTTGAAATCAGTCAGTTCTTAAAGGAATTAATTCAGGCAATTCACTGTAAAGTCAAATACTGAAGCTTAAATACTTTGGCCATATAATAAGATAGATCTCATTGGAAAAGACCTTGATCTTTGGAAAGATTGAAGGCAAAAGGAGAAGGGGCAGTGGAGGATGAGATGGATAGAGAGTGACGTGGAAACAATGAACATGAACTTTGTTTTTTTTTTTTTTATTTAATAGCCTTTTATTTACAGGATATATACATGGGTAACTTTACAGCATTAACAATTGCCAAACCTCTTGTTCCAATTTTTCACCTCTTACCCCCCCCCCACCCCCTCCCCTAGATGGCAGGATGACCAGTAGATGTTAAATATATTAAAATATAACTTAGATACACAGTAAGTATACATGACCAAAACATTATTTTGCTGTACAAAAAGAATCAGGCTCTGAATTATTGTACAATTAGCTTGTGAAGGAAATCAAAAATGCATGTGTGCATAAATATAGGGATTGGGAATTTAATGTAATGGTTGTTAGTCATCTCCCAGAGTTATTTTTCTGGGCATAGCTAGTTCAGTTCATTACTGCTCCATTAGAAATGATTTGGTTGATCTCGTTGCTGAGGATGGCCTGATCCATCAGAACTGGTCATCATCTAGTATTGTTGTTGAAGTATATAATGATCTCCTGGTCCTGCTCATTTCACTCAGCATCAGTTCGTGTAAGTCTCTCCAGGCCTTTCTGAAATCATCCTGTTGGTCATTTCTTACAGAACAGTAATATTCCATAATTTTCATATACCACAATTTATTCAGCCATTCTCCAACTGATGGACATCCATTCAGTTTCCAGTTTCTAGCCACTACAAAAAGGGCTGCCACAAACATTCGTGCACATACAGGTCCCTTTCCCTTCTTTATAATCTCTTTGGGATATAATCCCAGTAGTAACACTGCTGGATCAAAGGGTATGCACAGTTTGATAACTTTTTGAGCATATGAACATGAACTTTGAGAGAGAGTGGAAGATAGAAGAGCCTGGTATGCTGTGCTCTGAAGGGGTCATAGAGTTGGACATAACCGAACAACGACAATTTGATAGGATGTGCATCTCTATAGTAACCAATCATCAGCAACAAAGCAAAACAAGCCAACTGAGCAACACCAGATATTCCAACTCCCTCATCTTACAGAGGAGGATACTGAGGCTCTGAGAGGCCCGTATGACCAAACACTTTGATTCTTCTGCCAGAGTTCTTTTGTTTCCTTTTAAGGAAAACTCTGAATTTCTTGAACCTCAGTTTCCCCCCTACAAAATGCTAGTGATACTTGAGAGTCCTTATGAGGAAGGATCTGAGAGCCCTGAAACAGTTGTGGGCATGAATGAATATAAGAGCTGAGAGGATGACTACAGTACTTTATGCTCTCCCTCATTTATATTTATTTCTCCCCACAACTCTGAGCTTAACAGAATGAGGTTAGTTGGGAGGCCTGAATTCAAATTCTGGCTCTGCTACTGACTAATTGTGACTCCAAATCCACTGCCTTTTTTTGTTATACTAGACAATTTTCATTCTATCTGAGGCCCAGTTTTCTCCTTGGCAAAATAGGGAAAATAATGTTCTTTACTTAACAGGGGTGGTGGGAGGAAGATCCTTTGTAGAATTGAAAGCATTTTGGAAATGGGAGTTGTGTTTATTTGTCTTCACTGTCTTTGGGTTATTCTTGAGACTGGGGGTATTTGTGTTCTGTAAAGTTTTAGAGACTCAAATCTAGTTTGATGGAGATGGTGAATGATTGAATCAAGGAGCAGAATGCACAGGATGCCAGCTATCTTCTATTGGACTAGGCTTTCCATTCAATCTTTGCTCTACTAAAGAAATGTAGACTATAATAACATTTATATGATTCTTTAAAGTGTGCAAATTATCTCACTTAATCCCCACAACAACCTTGTGAGAGAGGTATTATTATTATTTTCATTTTACAAATGAAGAAACTCTAGCTGGGAAAGTTTAAGTGATTTATTATGGGGTCACACTATTAATGAGTGTGGATTTGAACTCAGGGGATGAATATAAACTGTCAGAGCCAGAAGGGATGTTAGGACATAGGATGTGGAATATCAGAAGAATGGAAGAAAAGTTAGAACACAGAACATGTGCTATTCTCACACATGTAACAGCCCCTTAAGCTCCTTGAAGATGGTGCTGCTTTACTTTTCAGTCTTTTAATCCGGGCTACAGATCCCTACTTCTTTCCATAGCTCCTTGAATGGCTTGTCTTCATCATCCTGGTCACTCCAGATTGTCAACATCCTTCCTAAAATATGGTGCCCCAAACTGAACAGAATCTCCCAGATATTGTTAGGATGGGACAGAGCAGGTGCAACCAGCTTTCTGATGCAATGCCCTACTCATTGCCATGTTGCAGTGTTGACTGTATGGTGCTTGGTACATGGTTGGAATTTAGTAAGTCCTTGTCAATTGATTGACTTCTATTGAGCTTGTCATCTCCTAGACCCTCTTCTTCCTTACACACTTGATTGTTATCTAGCTTGTATTTGTTTACTTGTTTAGCTTGTATTTGTATACTTGTTTTTTTGAACAAACAAGTAGAAATTTACTTTTACCTTTACTCTATTTTATCTTATTAGCTCTAGTTCATTTTTAAATGTCCTGGCAGAATATACAACAACTGAGTTAACACCGTCTTCCTACATAGTTCTCAGTTATCCTCCAGAATTTTCAGCTATAGCAATGCATTAAGAACCTCAGGTTCTCTTTAATTTCTTATTATCGTGGTTTTCACCTCCTTAACAACCATTTTATGTCCTTCTTTCTAGTTCAAAAATCAGTTTCCTTGAAAGAGAAGACAAAAGCAAATCAAGATCTGAATGACTGTTCATCTCTCAATTACCTGTTATTATCCATTCATTCCCAACTTTTATTTTGGAGCGTCTTCTAGCTAAAGATGGCCTTTTGATTGTGTATAACACTCACTGATTTTTTCATTCTGAGTTTTGTTGTTCCTAAGTTGTTTTACAGCATTATGCTAGACTTTTGTATTTCCCTTCTATAAGCTTCTCTTCTTTTTTCATTTAAAAATCTTATTGAATTCCCAGATTATCCATATGGATCTTTTCCTTTTATTTTTTTATTGGAATTATTTCTGTTTATATCTTTAGACTTTGCTTCTCAAGAGCTTTAGTGTATGGAATCTATTCAATCCTTTCTTTAAATCTTTTGTTATCAACTCTCATAGAATTTAGGGTTCATGTCCTCTCTACCCAATTTTCTTCTCTTTAGGATGAAATGGTGGTTTTCCTACATATTTCCTGACCATTTATATATATCCCAGCAACTAGTCTTAGTCATCCTTCTCCATGTGAATCAGAACCATAATTGTCATTTGGAGAGAGAGAGAGAGAGAGAGAGAGAGAGAGAGAGAGAGAGAGAGAGAGAGAGAGAGAGAGAGAGAGAAAGAGAGAGAGACAAAGAGACAGAGAGAGAGAGAGACAGTGTTTTAGTTTTGGCTGACATCTGGATACTTGAATGTTACTCAGTACTTTGAGAGCATGGCTTTGTGCCTGGTTTGACATCTGTTTCCTGAATTCCTTATCCAATTTCTCCCTCTGCCTGGGTGGCTTGTAGTTTATTCCATTGACGATTTTGTTTCAAATTCTCTTATTGATCCTTGCCCAGATGTATTTTTTCCTTCAATCATGTTTCTTGCTTGGAGTTTCTAAATTTCCTCCTACATCTTTCTAAAATTAAATTAAAAAAAATTTTAATCAGATTAAATTAGATCCTTCTCTTCTTACAATCTCCTCCCTCTCTGCTGAAAAAGGAAATACACACAAAACCATTGTAACAAATATACATAGATGAGGAAATACAATTTGCACTTTGGCCATGTCCAAAAAGTGTATCTCACTCCTAACTCTGTGATCTGAAGCTATCACCTTTCTGTGAGGAGATAGAATGCTTTATCACAAGTCCCCTGAAATCATGGGGGATTGCAATGATAAGAGCTATTGTCTTCCAAAATTGTTTGTCTCGACAATATTGTTATTATTCAATAAACTGTTTTCCTCGTTCTGCTCATTTTGTCCTACATTAGTTCATATATGTCTTTTTAGGTTTCTTAATTTCTTATAGAATGGTAGTATTCCATTACATTCATAAACTATGACATATTTAATCATTCATTAATTAATGGCTACTTACATTTTAAAGTAAGACATTTTAAAAAATATGGCCAGTATGAGAATTTGTTTTCCTTGATTAGTTTCCTTGTTTCTAATTCTGTGCCACCACAAAAAAGTTTTCTATAAATATTTTTGTATGAATTCTTTTCCTTTTTCTTTGATCTTTGTGGTGTAAACCTTGTAGTAGTATTGTAAGCATCTTTTTGATATTCAGCATGATTCCCTTTGTTTTCTCTTTTTAAATAGGGTATATCCTTCCAAAATCATATTCCAACTATAAGTATTATTGCTACCTATTAAATCAAATTTCTTTCCTTGTGTTAGAAGGTTTTTTCTCCACATTGTGCATTGTTTAAATACCTGACGTTATGGGTTTTATTGCTGGATTTTTGGTTTTTAGTTTTGTTAAACTTTGTATTTTGTGAATTAATGCGCCTCTCTACTGCTATTCTCCCAGTATTGTTGGTACTATTGTCTTTGGTACCATTTTGGTGGATATATTTTGGCAGTTTTCTCCCTTCATTCTCCCTTTGATCAGGTCTGGCTCACCTTAGAGGAATAGATTTTTACCTGCCCTCCTTAGGTGCATTCCATCCCTGGGCAAGAATACCATTTCTAAATGTAATATGATAATGGTGGTGAACACCCTGACTGTGATCTCATTAGTTCTAGGTGCTGTACTTCCTCCAGTGTCCTGTTGAGATCTAAAGCAGAGCCTCAAGGTCTAGATCACTGCAGTATAAGCTCTGCTATGTATTGTCTACCAAACTGAAGAAGCTCAGAATATGGATTTCTCATCCAAGACCAGGCTAGCCAAGTTTGTGGACTGTGCAGTAGACGTGGCCTCTAAATGGTAAAAATTTTCAGCCACAGTGACCTTTCCATGCCATTTACTAAGACTTGGAGAGATCACAATTGCCCTTGAGGGAATATCCTTCATTTCTTATCATCTTTATATTATCATATACCATTATACATATCATATGCTATCATTTCACAATTTCATTGCTGAGCTCATAGATCTTTGAAGCAAAGGACTATATTAATTTTTTTCAGCTACTATATCATACTGATGGCACATAATGCTGACCTTCTACTTACAATCTCAGTTCTTTTTCCTACAGATGATTGCAGCCACACCTTCCCTAGCTAGCTAGTCTTTGTATCATAGAGCAGAGCAGAAATTCCCAAACTTTTTCCTTCCAGTCTCAGTAACTTTTTTCATGGTGTCCCTTCACCTAATGAAATACTTAACAGTTCTATTAAATCAGAAAGGCCCAAACTTACTGATAAGTAATAATAATAATAAGTATTTATGTTCTAATTATATAGTAGTCATTTAAAAATAATGTACACAAAGTAAAAGAAAATAGCATTTAAATTTTATTTGGAAATAAACACAATAACTAATGGGATATGTATACCTGTTGGGAGTTTTCACACTTAAAATCAAATTGGACATCACTACCCCCATTTCCTGTTTCACATTAATTTTCTCCAAATACTTGCTTTTTATCACAGCAGATGCTGAAAGCCTACTTTGCAAAGATATCACATAATAAATGGAATTAGGATCTGCTGAGCTGTCGCACTTAGTAGCAGATACTAAGTAGCAGATACAGCCACTGTGTTAAAATATCTTGTAGCATCCCTATGAGTTCGCTGTGGTGTCTAAGGGTGCAACTGTGCACAGTTTGGGATGTTACATTTTTCTTCACTACATTCTATCCTTTTAGATTCAGTTATTTATCCAGGCTGTTGATAAGCAATTTAACTATGGCTTCATCCAAGTCATTGATAAAAATACTCATCAACACAGGACGGAGGCTAGCTCCCTGTAAGATAACATCAGTTTTTGAATGAGTTCTCTTGGGGCATCCATCCGGGTCTGAATCCATTTAATTCTTCTATAATCATAGTCTTAATTCATGTTTATGTGGCACTTTATTACTAAAATCTAGCTCCTCACAAAGACACTAGGAGGGACTTGGTTAAAAGCCTTGTTGAAATCTAAGTAACTCATAGGTATAGCATTTCCCTGATTTGCAGGGAATAATAATAATATCTATTAATAATCATTATTATATAATATTTAATATCTAATAATAATAAAGCTAGCATTCATTTAATGCTTTAAGGTTTGCAAACTTCTTTACAAATGCAATATTATCTCATTTGATCCTCACAACTACCCTACGAAGAAGTTATTTTTATTCCTATTTTTACAGATGAAATAAATTTCATTCATTTATTTAATATGATATTTCATTTTCCCCTAAATACATGTTAAGATAATTTTAAATACTTTTTTTGGGTTTTGAATTCCAAATTCTCTCTCTTCCTCTTTCCCTTTGCTCCTGCTGAGTTAATAAAAAATCTGATATAATTTATATATATGCAGCCATATAAAACATTTTCATATTAGTCATTTTGCACAAGAAGATGATGAGATAAATTTTACTTTGATGAGGTAGGGGGAGGCAAAGAGGAGTAAGACTTGATCCCCAATCCTTCCCTCAAGAAATTTATAGTTGACTTGGGGAAGCAGAGCATAAATACATGCTGAGTTTCATAAAAATGCAAGAAATAGCAAAGATTAAATAACAAAAAACTACAGGTGAAGTTGGAGAATATTATTAGAGGACCAGTGAGTTCCTGCACTAGGAAGCTCTGAGATGGGAGATATTGGTGTGGAAGGCTTCAGGGCATCGAGGTGGTGCTAGTCCTGCAGTCATGAAGATTCCCCTTCATGAGATCAAATCTGGACTCAGACACTAATTGCTTGATCCTGGGCAAAGTTACTTAACTCTGTTTGCCTCAATTTCTTCATCTGTAAATGGATGGAGATGGAGGAGGAAGTGACAAACCACTCTAACATCTTTGCTAAGACAACCCCAAAATGTGGTCATGAAGAATTGGACATAGGGTTCCTTCATCCTCTGTTTCTTCCTCCAACTTGGAATATTTTTCCTTTGATGGATTTTGGCTAAGATATTTCTAAAATTTTTCCTTTTGGATTTATTTTAGGGAGTTCACCAATTCACTGATGAGTGAATTCTATTTTCATTCTACTCTCCAGTTCTAATAGATATTGGCAGTTTTTATTTATAATTTCTTGAAATATAATGTTCAGGATTTTTTAAACTATTGTTTTCAGCAAATCTGGCGATTTAAAAATTATCTTTGCTGTTTTTCAGGTCAGTTGTTGTTTTTGCAAGGCAGTTGGAGTTATGTGCCTTGCCCATGGTCACACAGCTAATAAGTGTTAAGTATCCGAGACTAGATTTGTACTCTGGTCTTCCTGACTTCAGGGCCAGTGTTAGATCTACTGCTCCACTTAGCTCATGCAGACATTGATTTCTCTTTGGTTTGTAGTTTTAAGGGAGTCTGTTACTTGCTCAAGGTTTAGCATTTTTTCCTTCCAAGTCCTTTCTGCTTACCAGGCCTTTGATGTTTAGAGTGGTGATGGATCTTCAGAGTCCATTCTTGCATCTCAAGACACAGTGTGACAGGGCCCTCTTTGGGTTCCTGAAATGTCTGGCTCTGAGATGTCCAGCCACGGAGCTCCTCATTGCCTGCTGCTGCTCTCCCTGGGCTTCCTAAGTTCCTGCCCTGAGGCTTTCTGACCCAGCTGGGACTTTTCCAGGAGAGTTCCTGTGGCTGCTTTTGGACACAGAGCCTTGCGGCCCACATGTGTCCAGTGCTGGTTCTGCTAGGAGGCTCTTATGTCCTAGCACCGGCTTTGTTGGAAGCCTTTTTCAAACATTTGCCTGCGTGCTTCTGGATGGCTTTCTGCTCAATTCTGGGATGGAAGACGTCATTTACTGAAGTTTTTTCATTGGATTTCTTGATTATTACTTAGAATAAGGCAAACTTCAGATTTTTGCTGGAATAATTCTGGGGGAATGTGGCCTATCTCTATGAAGGCAGCCATCTCGGTCAGAAATCTAGACAAACTTACAAGACGATCAGGGTACAGAGAAAATACAGACCTACTCTGGCAGAGGGCCTTCCCTCATTTGGGAGTCCTCTATAACAATGATATCAGAGGTACCACGCTCTGTCCTTTTATTTGAATGAACTATCTCATTCCCCCACTGGCAGTGGTAATTAGATGCATTGTATAAAGAATTGGATTTGGAGTCAATCAATCAGTCAAAGGCACTGAATTAATGTTTCCCACTCTTTGGCCAGAAATGCCCAGAGGTAGTTGGAGGTTTTATACAAAAATGGTGTTATAAGGAAAGAAAGCATTTGGGGACCCTCCAGATACTCTGGAAATGGCAGATATTTTTGTAAGAAAATTCAGCCACAGATATTTATTAAGTACCCGCTATGAGAAAGAGAGAAGTAGGTGGCCCAGTGGATGGAGTGCTAGGTTTGGAGTGAGTATAGTAGAAATTGTATTGAGGAAAAAACAGTCAAAACTGCCCAAATAACTTTTAATCTAAAGTTTTTGCTTCTCCTATGTCATTCTTTATATTTATCTCAAATGTGGCCTCAGATACTTACTAGCTGTGCAAAGTCACGTGATATCAGCCTGCCTCAGTTTCCTCATCTATGAAATGGGGATAATAATAGCACCCCTCCAAGCTTGTCATGGGGATCAAATGAGACAATATTTGTAAAGAGCTTAACACGGCACCTGACGCCTTGTTGCTGCTACATAAATGCTTTTATTTATTGTTGTTGTTAATGGCACGGGCCCTATATTTGGGATCTGGAAAATTGAGTTCTTGTTTAATTTTTGCTGCTCATGAGCTGATTTGGGACAAGTCACTTCCCAATTCTGGGACTTGGTTCTCTCATCTGTCAAATCAGGGACTAGGTTGGACTAAGTGGCTTCTGTGGCCTATTTGAACTTTAATAGTGTGTATGTGTGTGTGTGTGTGTGTGTGTGTGTGTGTGCGTGTGTGTGTGGGTGTGTGAGAGAGAGAGAGAGACAGACAGACAGACAGACAGAGACACACAAAGAGAGGTCATCCCTATTTTCTAAATGTGCCAAATGATTTCATCCTGCTGGGCCTGCTTCCCAGGGATTCTGAGGAGAAGATAAGGAAATACTCCTTAAGACACAGAAGTGCTGCATTTTTGAGGGGTAATTTTGAGGGCTACTCTGTGGCCAGATGTTTGATGAGAGTAAGATTACAGATGGCCTTGTGTTCCAGGCTAAAGCCCTTGTGTTTATCCCAGAGGCGATAGGGAGCCCTTGAAGGTTTCTGAGCAGGAGAAGTTCGCTGTTAGATCCGTAGCCATGTGAGGCGTAGAGAGAGATGAGGTTGTTAGGGACAGTATGGAGGCTGGGTGAGGTCACCAGGGCCCGAGCTGCAGTTTAGGCTGCAGTGTGAGCAGAGACCCACCAGACTGTTGATTCTACTTTGGCAACAAATGGGCTATTCTTGGAGCTGAGATGCCAGGGAGGGAAAAAGATGCCTCTGTGGTTCCGAGCCTGCTGACTCATCCACTGAGTCTCCTTTGCGGCAATTACAGTGGGATGATGGGGCTGCTGTGACCTTGGGAGGAAGGCCGGAGGCAGGCAGCAGATTCCCTCCTCCCATCCGCGGGCACCCCGTGGCCTCTGGGTGGCCTTGTCCGGCTCAGGGTGCCTGTGTTCAGCCAGATGCGCTGGGGGGGGGGGGGGGGGCAGGCTGTTCTCTCTCCCCCATCCTCCCAGGCAGGCACACGCAGCTCCTGCTGCCAGGCTGCCGCTGTCCCTGGTACAGATGGGTCTCTGTGTTTCTTTAAGGGGCTGCTTGAGTCTTGGGCCCCCCCTCTCCCCTGGGCATCTCCTGACTGAGAACAGACCGGTGCAGTCTGAGGGAGGATAGGCAAAAAGAAGGGGATAGAGGTGACATGGAGGGGAAGGAATATTGCATCAGCATCTCCAGAGGCAGCATGTTAGTGAGAAAGAGCTGGCTTCAAATTCTGCTTCCCACAATTGTTGGGAAACCAGGTAACTTTCCTGGGCCCCCAGTTTGCTCACTCGGAGATGAGGCAGTTGGGCTAGAGGCTTCTGACGGCCTGGATCTATGACCCCACCTTCTCTGACCTTGCCCTGGTGATCCTGGACGAGTCTTGCCCTCTGTCTGAGCCACCACCACAACGTGAGGGCTGGGGTTAAGTGATTGCCAAGGCCTTTCACTATCCAATGGCCAGAGCTGGTTTACAGCTGGAAGGAGCATTTAAGCGGGAAGTGAGAACTGGACCCAGCCCCTTCCTCAGGCTCCGGAGGGGAGCTCCCTGGCCCACACCCGGCTGCAGGTTTATCAGAAAGCATGGGGAGCACTCTTCAGTTCTTCCTTTATGGAAATGTTGCTTGACAAGGGAGGCCTGAATTCCAGGCCCATTCAGGTTCCCTTCTCCATAAAATAAACTGGGTTGGGTCAGAGGAGCACTAGGACGCCTTCTGGCACTAACACCAGGGCCACTAACTCTTTCTACCTTTCTGGCCTTCTGTTTCCTCCTCCATGAAATGGAAGCGATGGCTGCTTGCTCTGCTAACTTACACATCCAACATAGGAATTTTTGTTCATTTTGTTTATGAAAATATAAACGCTATATGGATTTTTTAAAAAGTGAAACATCAATAGCAAGGGGGCAATATGGCAGATTAGGTAGAAAGAAAGCTGGCCTTCAAGATCAGGGTTCAAGTTCTGCTTCTAAGATGCTGGTTGGGTGATCTTGGGCAAGTCACTTAATGTTGCTCTAGGCAACTTTCCAAGAAGGAAAAACTTGGATGGAGGGAGTGCCTTAAAAGGCAATACTTTTTTTTTAGTGCCGAGGCCATTGGGGTTAAGTGAGTTGCCCAGGATCACACAGCTAGGAAGTATTAAGTGTCTGAGATCAGATTTGAACTCTGGTCCTCCAACTTTAGGGCTGGGGCTCTATCCACTGTACCTTCTAGCTGCCCCAGTAATTCCTATTCTAATCACAGGTCTAGTCCCTACTTCTAAGAGCACAATGATATTCTACAATAGTCACATATCATACTTTGTTCAATTATTTCCTAATCAGTTGGCTCATGATTTTCCCCCTCCCCCCAATTTTTCACACTGGTAAAAAAAATGCTGCTCTGAAGAATTTGGTGCATCGTGGACTTAATTTTTTGTCAAAAAATGCAAGACACTTTTGAAGGCTCCAGAGTGTTCCTTATTTGCCAATTATAGGTCAATTTGCTGTGCTGGAACAAAATGGCAAGGGGCCACTTTTCAATTAGGTCTGGACCAAGTGTGGAATGTAGTTGAGACCAAAGGGCCAGTTAGGCCCTGGGCTCCCATGAATAGAAGTCTTGTATCCAGAAAGAGCAGTAGATGCCATGTCGTCGTTCTCCGGGCCTGGCTGATGGGGCAGAACACATTTTGAGTTATTGTGTTCAGTTCCGGGCACCATATTTTAAGAAGGACATTGACCTGCTGGAGCCCATCCAAAGAAAGGCCTCTAAGGCTCTGAGGGGGACTGGACACTATGTTCAATGAGGCTTGGGGCTGTCTAGCCTAAAGAAATCACAGGATTGACTTTATTATTGTTTTCTTGTTGTATGGAAGAATTTGACTTATTCTTCTTGGGCTCAGAGGGAGACTTAGGAATGATGGTGGATGTTAAAATGAGGCAGATTTTGGCTTAATTTATTTTATTTTATTTTATTTTTGCTGAGGCAATTGGGGTTAAGTGATTTGCTCAGGGTCACACAGCAAAGAAGTGGTAAGTGTCTGAGGCCAGATTTAAACTCAGGTCCTCCTGACTTCAGGGCTGGTGCTTTAACCACTGCACCACCTAGATGCCCCGATTTTGGCTAAATTTAAAGAAAAACATACTAATACTAAGGAAGTGGGCTGCCTCAGGAAGTGTGTGAATTGGAGTGACATCTTGCCATGTTGACTGTTGATTCCCAGAAGGCATTTAACTCCAGCAGAACAGAACCAGGCCTGGAAGGCTTTTTTTCCAAGAGGGAGGAGTCTGCCTTGCCTCTGTCAGGATTCTCCGAGATCCTTTAGTCTGCGGATCCCAGCTTTTATAGCGATGTGGTCGTTCCCATATTCCTGCTTGTGGACAGCTCAATGCCCAAAACACCAGAGGGGCATGCCAGGGAGATCCATGACCATTCAAGGAGAGATGGATCTCACCCCTTGTCATCTGGATTATTTCTTACAACAGCCTGTTGGTGGGTCAGGCTACCTCAAGTCTTCCCCCACTCCAATCTATTTTCCATTCAGTCACTGGTGATCTTCCTAAAACACGAGTATGAGCACATTACCCCAATGCTCAATAAATTCTGATGCTTCCAGGAGCAAATACAAAGTGCTGTGTTTGACATTCAGAGGCCCCTCCTACCTTTCCAGGCTTCTTATTCCACCCCACCCCCCCACGTACTTCAGTCTAGTGACATTGGTCTCCTGGTTGTTATATATATATATATATATATATATATATATATATATATATATATATATATATATGATGACTGAAGATACTGAATGAGAGTATTGCTGATTCCATGTAATACTAATTGACCCATCAGAATGCCTCCTTGCTGGATGCTGGAGAGCCTCTGAATGGGTCTCTGAAGTCGAGAATGAACACGTGGATGACTGCCATCTGTGTAAAGAAAGGGATTTCCTAAACTCTTAAGATCCTAAGAGCACATCTGAGCGCTGAAGCATAAATTAACATGTCCATGGGAGTCTGAGAAGGACAAGAAGAGGCCGGAGAAAATGCCAGACAAAGAAGAGTGGGAGGAACAGAGGTGGTTAGCCTGAAGATGAAGGGCACACGATGACCGTCTTTAAAATTCATTCTCTTTTTTTTGATGTTTAAATGTTTAAACTAGCTTATCAGAGGGATCTTGTAGTCAGAAGCAGCAAAGCTGAAAGTTTGATAGAGCTCCCATGTTATTCTTGTGGAGAAGATGGAGTTTTGTGGATTGGGCGGTAAGACATTAAGAGGGATTTGAAACTGGGTGAATGGGCAAGCTGAAAGAGTAGTTGTTCATTGTTCACTGTGGGCTTGGCAGGAGGCCTCAGGAGAGCCTCTCCAGTGGAGGGCTTGAGCCCTGGACTCATTAATGACTTGGAAACAGGCGTGGGGGGTATGCTCGTTGGCTTTGCAGTATGCAAAAAAACACACGGTGTGACAACAGATCTCAAGCGTCCAGAGCATCTGGGGGATCAGATAAGATGGAAACTCCTGGGGGGTAAGGGTTGTTTTGTTCCTTTACTTGTCTCCTCAGTGCCCAGCATCATGCCCTGTACAGAGACAAATGACAAGTGCTTGCTGGGTAGGTGAAATTCTCTAGGAATAAATGTAAAGTCTTAGACTTGGGTTTGAAAAATCCAATTTCAGGAGTACAAAGCAAGGGGCCATGCAGTTGTTCTGAAGAAGATGGGGGGGGGGTCTCAATTGACTGCAAGGTTGCTATGAGTCAGCAGAAGTTCAGATAATGGGTCCCCCACAGGAGGGAGGCCTGGGAGGGCATTCTTGTCCTGAGGAAGCCAGGAGGCACTAGCCACAAGGAAGGCTCTAGGGCTTAGGTGTTCTGGGCTGCGATGGGCCATACTGTAGGTTATTCACACTCAGGTCAACATCCATACACAGTGAATTCTTGTAAACTTATCCAGGGAGAAGGGAGTGCCAGGTTTGAGATTGGAAACTGAGTCAAAGCTCGGTGGCCCAGTGGGTTGGTTTGGAGTCAGGAAGATCTGAATTCAAAGGCACTTAACTGTGTGATCCTGGATAAGTCACTTAAGTTCTAGCTGCCTAAGTTTTCTCAATTATAAAATAAAGATATCAAAATATTAAATATACAACAACAGAACCTGCCTCCCAGGGTTGTTGTCAGGCCCAAATGTGACGATATCTGTAAAGTGCTTAGCACCGAGCCTGGCATTCAACTGGCACTTAATAAATGCTTACTTTCTTCTTTCAGAGCTTCTCAGCTGATCAGCAGCGGGCTCGGGCTGCAATGCATTTCCCACTTGAGTGAGACCTAGTCTAAAAAAAAGAATAAAGTGTTATCGAAGGAATGAGGAGAAGACCTAGTGGGGATAGTATACATATATATGTAGTTGTCTTTATATATTTATACATATATATATATATATATATATATATATAATTGTCTTCAAATAGTTGAAAAGTTGTCACGTGGATAAGAGATTATTCTTGTTCTGCTTGATGTCAGCAGCTGTGGGTGGAAGTTTCAAAGGTAAACTTAGACATGTGGTCAGAAAGCTTCCTAATAATTAGAACTGGCCCAAAGTGGCTCAGGCTGCCTCAGGAGGCAGCCGGTTTTTCTTTCCAGGAGGCCTTCTCCAAAGGCTTGGGGACCACATCTGGAGGGGGGGTGGCCATTCTCACAAAGTATGGAGCAATGGCCACCTTGGGTGAGCATTCTATCCTAGTGCATCCCACACTCAGGGACAGGTAGAAGGAAGCATGCTCTAGGCCAATCAGAGGATCCCCGCTACCGTAACCATGACCTCCCCTCAGCCCCAGAAGGAGACAGTCCAAGACTCTGAACCAGAGAACTTGTATGTTTTGGGTGGTGGTAACATTGGGCCTGGACGGCCATTGATGTGCTTTTCAGTTAACAAATTGTGTGGTTCAGTGATCTGAGGCTGTTATTTGCTCTGCCTGGTCCCAGTGGGGAGAACCGAGATGTTGTTACTTAGTTGTGTCTGACTCTTTGACACAAGATGCTGCACTTGTTTGCTCTTTTCTTCTCTAGATCACTTTACAAATGAGGGAACTGAGGCAAACTGGATTAAGTGACTTGTCCAGGGTCACACAGTAAGCGTCGGAGACTGGATTTGAATTTAGGCCGTCCTGATTTTAGGCCTGTCTCTCTATCCATTGGGTGCCTAGTGCCCAAGTCAGATTTTAGCTTGATGGAATGAAGAAATTTCTAACAGATAGAGCTATTCAACCAAGGCAACAGGCTGCTTTGAAAAGTAGTGAGTTCCCTGTTACTGAAGGTATCAAGAGGATCCTTCTGCTCTGGTACAGGTTAGACAAGCTGCCCTCTCAGGTCTCTTCCTGTTCTGATACATGGGGTCCTGGTGCTTTGGATGTGAATCACTGGTATCTCAGTATCCCATCTTGGGTAGCGTGCTTTCTGCAGAGTCTTGTCTCACCCTGGACATCCTACAGAGAGATTTCCAGGGGGTTAGTATTTTGGGAGCATCACTGGAGCCCTTGCAGATGCTAGTGGGGCTGAGGATCATCCCAGTGAGGTGTGTGCTTTCCTGATGGTTTACAGATAGATAAGCCCTGGAAGGCTGAACCAAGAGGAGATGTTGGTGAAAAGGAATAGTATGAGGTGATGATGAATGGATGGATAAATGAATGAAAATGCATTTATTAGGTACTTACTGTGTGCAGAACACTATGCTCCATGAAGACACAGATAGAGAGGAAACTCCCGTTCTAACAGGAGGAGACAATCCATATGGCTAGAGAAGTAAGTTGGAGATAAGGCATGGAAAGTGAGGTGGACTTTGGGGACAGGCTGAGAGTCAGGTGGCTCAGACTGGAACCGGAAAGCATGGCATATTGGAGTCAGAGGGGACCTTGAGGATCATCCTTAGCGGGAGGTACAGTGGATAGGATGTGGGTCTGATTTCAGGAAGATCCAATTCCAAATCCATATTCAGACAATTCCTAGCTCCTGGACAAGTCATTTAAATGCTGTGTGCCTCAGTCTTTCTATCTGTAAAATGGGGATAACCTACTTCCCAGGGTTGTTGTAAAGATCAAATGAGAAAACTAAAGTATTTAGCACAGTGGCTATAATATATATATGTATATGTAATATATGTATCCTCCCATATATATATATACACATATATATTTACAAATTTTATTTACTTTTAATACACATTGCTTTATGAATTATGTTGGGAGAGGAAAAATCAGAGCAAAAGGTAAAAACCATGAGAAAGATTAAAAAAAAGCAACAGAAAAAAGAAGTGAACATAGAATGTATTGATTTGCATTCAATCTCCTCAGTTCTTTTGCTGGATGCAGAGGGCATTTTCTGTCCAAAGTCTATTGAGATTGCTTTGAATCACAAACCCCCCTCCACACACACACAATACAGTAAATGCTACATAACTGTTTATTAGTTGTAATTATCACTATCATTATTTTATGGAGGAGGAAATGAGAGAAAGAAGTGGTTTGTTCCATATCCCAGAGCAAGTTGGTTTGGAACTAGGAACTTGCACCTCACTCTATAACTCCAGTGCTCCCTGAAGTGAGCTACTTTAATTGAACTTTTGAGACCCTTTGCCAGTTGGTGCTTTTCATCTTCCTTCCTCGATTTGAACCTTTAGGTTTAGGAAAGATGGAGGGAAAGGTTTGAGACCCACCAGTGAGATACTCTTTGTCTTTCCTTCTCTTCTCTCTTCCCATTTCCTGCTCTGGACAGGATGTTGGCCCAATCTCCTCAGCTGTAGTCTAAAAACTCCCAAGCAATACATACATGTAGGCAGAGGGGCCTCTGTCCTTCCAGGGCAGGGGGTCTCTGGGGTGCCCGGCTTTCTTTGGCCCATTTGGGAATCCAAGGAATCGTTTCTATTTCTTTGGGGAGGCAGGGGCTCACTTTAGTAGGCAGCAGCTGAAGCATTAAAAGAGGAAGGAAGCTGTCTAAGTAAATGGGAGAGTCTCCTGACTCTCAAGGTACTTACTCTCTCCTTTAGCCAGAAAGGCTATTTGATACCAGGGTGCATTGGCAGCTCGGTGGCTCAATGGCTAGAGATGCCTTAAGTCGGGAACACTCATTTTCCTGAGGTCAAATTTGAGCTCAGACACTCACTAGCCATGTGACCCTGGCAGGTCACTCAACCCTGTTTGCCTCAATTTCCCCCTCTGTAAAATGAACTGGAGAAGGAAATGGCGAGCTATTTCAGTATCTCTGTCAATAAAATCCAAAATGGGGTCATGAGGATTTGGTCATAATTGAAAACGATTCCCAGCTAGTGTCAGAGGCCAGATTTGAACTCAGAAAGATGATTCCTCTTGATTCCAAGCCCCAGTGCTCTGTTTGCTGTTCCCTACTTGGGTAGATACATCTGTAGATGGAGAGAGCATTTACTAAGTGCTCACTGTGTGCCAAGCATGATGCTAAGAACTAGGTGCATAAATATAAGCAAACAGGGCAGTCCGTGCCCTCAGGAGCTCACATCCTAATAAAAGAACAACAGCTCATAAGAGAGAACTGGGTGGCTTGAAAACAATACAATTCTAAAAATAAAAATTCTAAAGAGACACTTGGTTCTTCTGGTAACAGAATTGTCATCATGTAGTCCTTTTCATTTTCTCAAAATAAATTTACTTTTCCAGTTTTCTCTTGACTCTCGTGTTTGTATTTCAAAGTTCCTATTCAGCTCTGGTCTTTTCATCATCAGATATACTTGAAATCCTCTCTTCCATTAAAAGACCAATTTCCCCTTGTATTGTAGTGAACTTTGCAGCCTAAGTTATTATTGGTAGCTAAGTGGGGAGGGTGGACAGAAAGCAAGACCTGAAGTCCTGGATCCAGGTTTCACCTCAGACACTTCAAGTGACCTCTGTTTGACTCAGTTTCCTTATCTGTAAAATGAGGATCATAATAGCCTTTCTGTTGGGGTTGTTTTGAGGATCGAATGAGAAAACATTTATAAAGCTTTAGCACAGTGCCTGGCACATAGTAAGTGCTGTATAAATATTAATTATTATTAGTCTCTAGCTTTTGCCTTTTAGAATATTATATTTCATGATCTCTCATTTACAGTGGAAGCTGTATCCCCGATATTTTCTCTTTGATACTTAAGCTGCTGCTTTTTTGGCTATTTGCAGTATTTTTTATTTTTCGTCTTGATGTAAGAGCTCTAATTTAGGGTTTTCTGAAACTTTTGCTTTTGGGATTCCTTTCAGGAACTGATCAGTGAATTCTTTCCATCTTTACTTTGCCATCTGATTCCTATCGTGTCCAAGCTTTTAAAAATAATTATGGTTTTCAGGGAGTCCAGAAATTCTTAAATGATTTCTCTTTGATATGTTTTTCAAGTTGGTTTTTTTTTCCTATCATCATCTCTTATATTCTCTTCTACTTTAAAAAAATTCTTTTGATTTTCTAGTGTTTCTTGCTGAATTATAGAATCAGTGATTTCTGTTTGGTTTATTCTGGTTTTCATGGAATCCATTTATCACTTTCTCTTTTAAGTTACTCATTTACTTTTCAGTTCTGCCCTCCAGACCTCTAATTTAATTTTAAACATCTCTTGCTTCATTTCTTCCAGTTGTTCATGGTAGCCTTTGGAAATGGCCAGATCAATTTCTTTTAGTCTGTGTTTATAGGTGTTATGGAGTTACTCTCTCCTTCTGGAAGATTTTTAGGTTTGCAGTTATTTTTGATACCAGGTGGTATTTTCTTGGATTTACTCATCTCTCCAGCTTTACTTTCTAAAGTGGGCTAGCCTAAGATACTGTCCATTGCTTCCTGCTGTGCTTCTGAGTGAAATGATCAGCTCTCTTTGGTCCTGCTCTGGGTCCCCTGGGTTACTGCAGTGACCTTTACTGTCCTGGATCTCTGAGGTTCAGGGCTTTCTCAGGACAATGTTAGGGAACTCTGGGCCTGGGCTAGCGCTGTGTGAGTGTGGAAGCACCTTGTTGGCTCCTGTCTGCTTCTGTTTGCTGGGATTTCCGAGGTTCTTTTCCTGGGGCTTTCTGGTCACCCTGAGACTTTCTCAAGAGAACCTTCTGCTTCTGCTGCCCCAGGACACAGAGCCGTGTAGGTTCCACATGTCCCTGGCCATCTTTGATCAGGCTGAGTGGTTCCCTGGTACTAATTCTGAATTTAGTGGAAGGGATCCCTTTCTCCAATTTTCCTTGAGCTGCTTACTGACTTTTGTGCAGTTTGGGATTGGAAGAAGTTCCTTACTATAGTTTCTCAGTTGATTTCTCTGTCATCACTTGGTCTGGTCTCTATGCACTTGGTGCAGATGTGAGGGTTTTGTTGAGTAGGTAGGTATGTGGAAGAGGGATAATTTATCGCTGTTTAGGCAGCCATCCTGGGTGGAAATCTGTCCTGTGTTTGTGTCACACTCATCACCTAGAGTGAGTGTGTTTGAGCTGGAGTGGTAAACAGGATAGAGCCTTGGGCTTAGAATCAGTTAAACTCATTTTCATAAGTTCAAATCCAACCCCTGACACTTAGTAGCTGTATGACCCCAGGCAAACCACTTGACACAGTCGGCCTCAGTTTCCTGATCTGTAAAATGAGCTGGAGAAGGACGTGACAAACCATTCCAGTATCTTTGTCAAGAAAATCCCAAATGGGGTCATCAAAAGTGGAACACATTTGAAATGATTCAACAACAAAAATATAATTGAAGGACTTAAAGTGGAAGCACTTGAAATAATTATCAAGGTTTGTTACCCGTTTTTCTTTCCCTTCCGTATAATATTAGTTATATGTCATCATTCTCAGCAGAATTGCTGTCAGAAAGTTGGGACTTGGGTAAGTCAGATCTCTGATCATGGAATCATAAGTTTAGAGTTCAAAGATTTGGGGCTTTCTGAAACTTTTGCTTTTGGTATTCCTTTCAGGAAGTGATCAGTGGATTCTTTCCATCTTTACTTTGCCATCTGGTTCCTAGTAATACTAGTAATTACTAGTAAATTAGTAAAACTAGTAAAATAGTAATTACTAGTATAACTAGTAATAGTAATGATAATAATAACCCTATTTGTATAGTGTTGTAAGGTTTTCAGAGTACTTTACAGACATTATTACATTTTATCCTTGCCACAACTCTGTGGTGTTTTTATGCCCATTTTACAGATGAGGACACTAAGTGATTTGCTTAGAGTCACACAGCTACTAAGTATTTGAGACAATATTCGGACGCGGGTCTTTCTGCTTCCAAGTCTAAGCTCTGAGCCACCATCTAATTCAAGTGCTTCATTTTATGCCCCTTTGAACCCCTTTGACCCTTCCCAAGTAACCAAGTGTCTGGTTAATGAATGAATAAACATGGTACTTATGGTACCAAGCAGTGGATGTTTTGGGAAAGGGGAGAGATCGTTTTGGGTTGGAGGAAGTCAGAGGAGACCTCCTGAAGGAAGTGGCTCTCGAGTGTGGAGGTGTCCCCTGCACAGCCTCACTCCCCAGGAAAGCATGAAGGAAGTGCAGGGAGAGGAAGTATTTCTTCTCCTTTGGCTCTGGGCGACTGGCCAAGGCAAGGCAAAAAGGACAGAGCATGGCAGGTCCTTGAGAGACTGGTGCAGCCCCTGGACCCTCTCCGCTTTTCTGACGGTCTTGCAGGATGTTCTTTGTCTAATCAGATGGTGTTGCAGTGACTGGAACAGTCTCTGGCTCCATCTTGCCCTGGCAGGGTGAAGCTGATAATAAGGGCTTAGCCACATGGGGAGGGCACAGGTGGTGGTGAAGCCCCATTCTGGAAGGAAGATGGGGACAGCCCAAGGGTGGTCACATTGGGTGAGACACTAACCACTCCCAATCCTTGTCATATTCCCAATGCTTGGGGGTGGGGACCAGGTGGGAGCCCTGCCTCCAACTAGGCCAGAGACAAAGCAGGGTCAGGGATGACAACTGCTTTGAGTCTGGGCTCAAACCAACCTTGGGCAGACTCTGATACTCTGCTTTCTGAGCTGTTCCTCAGCTTGGGAGCAATTTTTAGAGCTGGTGAGATTTTAGAACGTAGGGGGTTATATATTTTTTACCATGTTTAACATATATTGGACTACTTGCCATCCAGGGGAGGGGGTGGAGGGAAGGGGGGGGAGAAATGGAACACAAGGTTTTGCAAAGGTCAGTGTTGAAAAATTATCCTTGCATATGTTTTGAAAATAAAAAGTTTCAACTAAAAAAAAGGAACATAGGATGTTAGAAGTGGAGGGGCTTTAGAACCTGGAAAGTAAGAGGTAGGAAGGACCTTAGTGACCTTCCTCTTCTTCCCCTGCAGTCCAGTTCTTTCGTTTTATAGCTAGGGAAAGTGAGACCAGAAATGAAAAAAATAGTGAGTCAGTAGGAGAATAGGCCCCTAAACTCAGGCCTTCTGACTGCTTCCCTTTCCTCTTTCTTCTGCTCTTTTTGGCCTTCTGGGCCATTATTGTTCTGTTTGAGAGGGAAAGGCCTGAGGTATTCACTTTGACTCCTTGTAGTCATCCAGGACTGTGACTCCTGGGAGAAGTTCCCAGCAATTCCTGGAAGAGGGTTGTTGGGGAAGAGGAATGGGGATGGGGACTATTTTTTTTCTCTAGGGGAAGGGGGACTTGAGGGAGAGACAGTTGCTCGGGCACTCAGTTGAAAGCCTTAAGACAACAACAATAAAACTATCTGTGAAAAGCCTCCTTCTGCTTACCTAGTGTATGGAGGAAGCCTGGAGTTCTCCCAGTTTATGTTGGCGGAACACCAACCCCGCAGGTACAAATAATGGCTGACGTTTCTGTAGCATCCTGAAGCTGGCAGGTTGCTTTGCACAGATTACCTCATTTGAGGCTCAGAAAAACCCTAAAAGATAGGTCCTCTAGGTGTTAATGGATCCATTTTATAGATGAGGTCACTGAGGCTCTGGGTTGCAGACCTGGCTGAGTGTACAGAGCGGAATTCCAACCCAGCTCTCTCAGACTCCAAGTCCAGCAGCAGCCTCATCCCTGGGCCCCGCTGCCTTTCCAGCTGGAGAGGCTCTCACTCCTGTCTCTCTGGGACCAGTATAGCCGAGGTTTGTCACCAGAATATTCGCCCCCCGCCGAGAGGGGCTTGAGAGACTGACCTTCCTTTGGAAATCCGTCTTTTAAGTTCTGGAGGCGGAGAGTCTCCGCGGTAGCATTTGGAGCTAATCCTGAGCCGGTCTCGGGGAGCTCCCGCCCTCTCCTTGCAGGGAAAGCAGCAAGGACTTATTCTTAGCTCCGTTTTGTGGGTGAGGAAGCAGAAGGGAGGGAAAATCGCTTGTCACCCGCGGAGCCGGGATCGCGAGCCCCCCCATTCTCCGGCCCAGGCGTGGCTGGCCCGCCGCTCGGGGCTGAGACTTGGGGGGGGCCGGGAGCCGGCGCTCTCCTTCTCGGCGGCCCCTAATGCCTGTCTTCTCTGCAGGTTCCTGCTTTTGGGTGGCCGTCCTGGATGGCAACGTGGTGGGGATCGTCGCGGCGCGGGGCAGCGAGGACGATAACACGGTGGAGCTGCGCCGCATGTCTGTGGACTCGAGGTACCGAGGCAAGGGCATCGCCAAGGCCCTGGGCCGCAAGGTGCTCGAGTTTGCCGTGCTCAACAACTACTCGTCCGTGGTGCTGGGGACCACCGCCGTCAAAGTGGCCGCGCACAAGCTCTACGAGTCGCTGGGCTTCAAGCACATGGGGGTGGTGGAGCACTACGTCCTGCCGGGAATGACGCACTCCCTGGTGGAGAAGCTCTTCTTTCAGCTCCGCTACCACCGCTACCGCCTGCAGCTACGCGAGGAGTAAACGCGCCCTTTCAACCGCCGGAAAAACCAAACCCAGCCCTACCCGATGGTTCTCCTCCCTCTTTTCCAAACGCTTAACCCAGCACTTTCACGGATTGTGGTTTGTTTGTTTTTAGGTTGTACGGTTTATTTGGCCGGTTTTTTTTTTTTTTTTTTTGTTAGGGGGGAGGCAGGGTGGGGGAAGGGGAAGAAGATCTGATTATTTCATTATTTAAAAACCTTTTTTCTTTCTTTGTTTTTTTTTTTTTTTTTTTGGTGGTCGTTGGTTTTGAGTTGGTTGCCGCCCCCTCCCCACCCCTCTCTCCCCGCCCCGTCCCATCTTCGATTCGCTTCCCACATCCCGTCAGTATCCACACGGACTCTGACCAAGACAAGACAACAGAAGTAATAATTCAACGAGCAGGCGGGCAGTCTGCCCGGGCCGGCGGCCGCGGCCGCTCTCGGAGCGCCCCGAGCCCACGGCCGTCCTCCTCTCGCCGGAGCCCCACGAGCCACTTCTCCCGGGTGATCCACGGCGGGGCTCCGGCCTCCCGCGTCAGCTGTAACTGTCCGAGCCCGCACCCACGCACTCTTCTCCATCTCCCACGTAACACAGAGACGTAAGCACAGAGACTGAAAGCAGAAACATTAGAGAAAACAGACCTTTCCCTCTGGTCCCCAGCCCTCCGCCTTCCCTGGCCTGGTGTACATAGAGCAGCCTCACCGTCCACACGCAAGCTCCAGGAGCCGCCCCTTCCAGCGGATTGTCACTCTCCTTCCACCCTCCGCCTCCCATCCCTCAACTTGCGGGCATTTCCCAGCATGATCCTGGCCTGTAAGGAGGACATGCACTCTTTGTCCCAGGCCTGGTGGTCAGTGGTCAGCGGTCCACCGGGAGACCAGCATGGGAAGCCGCTTTGCTGTACTGCATGAAGAGGATGTGCCTGCTTGTGCTTGCAATCCACGGCTCACTCGTAGCACTACCATCCGGGCAATGACCTTGCACTTTTTTTCTGGATGTGCCTCATTCTGCCAAAATCGTCTGAGGGAACCCCTGGTGCATCCGATGACTGAGACTCTCTCCCTCCTCCGTCTCCTCTCACTCCCTCGAGCCTCCTCAGCCCCTTCTCTCTCTCTCTCTCTCTCTCTCTCTCTCTCTCTCGACCTAAGCCAGCAAAAGACTTAACCCATTGGACCCGTGGAGATCCAGTGTAATATAGTGTAAAATAGCAGCCTCTGATTTCTCTCCCCTCCCGCCCCGCCTCCGGTCCGCAGCCCTCTCCCAGCCGGAGCTTTGGGCCAGACTCTGGCCGCCACTATCACCCGGCCTCTTTTCCCACATCCCCACGTTGTGATTTCACGTCATTAAGTTTTCTCCTGTTTATTTGTGGTCCTACTCCCTCCCCAGCCTTCCTCCCCTTTCCTGTCCTCGTCCTTCCCTTCCCGTGCTCCCCTCCCCCTCCTTATCTTACTTTATGAGTTTATTTTATTTTGGCTGTGGCTGAACGGTGTCATTGAAGCCTAGGGGGAGGGCGGGTTCCTATGGCAACACATTTGCACATTAATGTGCCCACCCAATCCAGCCCCTTCAGCAGAGCCTTGGCTGGGAAGCTAGCGGCCCGATTATCCTAAGCAGCTGCCTGTTAGATAAGCGCGGGCCTGGCCCCGCCACGGAGGGAAGGCGCCGCTTGACCGGGGCCCCGTGTGTGCCAGGCAGACGGGGCGTGGGTCTGCACGGAGGATGGATGTACAGTGCCTGTCCCGGAGCGGCCCAGACGACAGCTTCTTCTCGCCTGAAATCGTACCTTTTTTTGTAACTTATTTAACAGAATAGCAACTTTGCATGACTTTACTGTCTTGGGAAAAACCGGTAGGTTATACTTAAAAAAGAAAAAAACCACAAAAACATACAGAAAAACCACACCAAAAAAAGAAAAAACATAAAACAAAACAACGTCAACAACAACAAAAAAACAACCCATCACAGCAGTGCCAGAAATAGCCTCTATTTCTGGCCCCGCTTGGCTGGGCGGTGGGTGGGAGGGTGGGAATTGGGGGTGGGGTGGGGGGTGGAAGAGGGACGCAGGTTTATAAATTTAAAGGGAAACCCCGATTTAGCTTAGTTCTCACACCCAGGGAGAGAAAAGTGCTCCTGATCTACAATGTATTATTATTCTGCTTGTCCTTTGTTTTCTTTTAAAGAAAAATCACTCTGATGAACTCGACAAGGGACAGCACAAATGTTGATTTTGCTTGGACTCTAAGCTAGGAAGTAGTTTGGCGTGAAGCACTCGGGCTGGTCGAGGAAAGGAGCAAAGGTGGGACCCGGTACAGAAAATGCCCAGCCTGGGGGAGCCATGGTGGGTGAAGACGTGGCCGTGTTGTTGGGAGGGTGGATGGAGAGAATCATGTCACGGACCGGAGCTTCCTTGGGCTTGGAAGAACTAATCTTTCCATTCCAAGCCCGCTCGGGTGCCTGGCACCGAGCGGGGAAGATTCCCCAAAGGGGCCCTGGCACGCCAGCCCTGTGGGGTGTCTGAGAACACCCTGTGGTTGGGGCTGGGGGAGGAGAAGCCCCCGGGAGGAGCCTCCTGAGGAGGGGAGGGGGAAGGCCTGCAGTGGGGGGAGGATCAGAGCAGAAGGAGCTCCTCTGGGGGTGAGGAGGAGGAGGAAGGTCAGCTGATGGAAGGTCAGATGTGGCATTTGATGGTGATTCCACTGGAAGTGCTGGCATTTGAGCTGAGCAATGAGGGTAAAGCTCTTTCTTTCTCCTCCTCCTCTCCAGCAGTCCTTGGGGCACATCTCGCGGTATAGGTGGGAGAGGACAGCTAGGGTCCTTGCACCTCCCCACCCAGTGCTGTGGCGGGGGGTAGTGGGGAACGAAGCCATGGCCCCAAGTGCTGACCCGGACAGGCAGGGGATGTTCCCCGGCGGGGATGGGGAGGCAGAAGGTGAATTCTGACTTCCCTCACCTGCTCCACCGTTCAGCTAAGGCTGAGCTGCGCTGGGCCTGGCCAGTGAGGGTCAAACGTAGACCATGGAGAGTACTTATTTTGAAAGCAAATGAGTTTGTTTAAAGCAGCTTATTAAAGGGGTATGATATATTATATATTTAAAAAATTTTTTAAAGATACACAAAAACAAAAAACCAAACGCAACAAACCTTTGTATGCCGTACATTTCTCCTCCCACGGAAGGAAGTATGTCCTCTGGGTAGGAATCGGAATTTTGTAGATTGTACAGAAATGGGCGCAGTATTTTCTTGCCATTTTCAGTGATTTTGTTACCCTGCACTCAATAGACAGATGTGAAGTGTTAGCAAAATAGAAGAAAACAGAACAGTTTGTGCCTTTTTTTCTCCCTCCGGTCGGTTTGGTTTTCAGTGGGGGCTTTTGGGGGGTGGGGGGTGTTCTGTGTTCTCTCGTTTGAGATTTCTTTTGGCTGTTGCTGGCACGTCACTGCACTAAGACATTTCCAGAAAAGGAAAATGACAAGTATTTTCATGATGGGGTGGGGGGTGGGGGGGGAGACAGAGAGTCTGACTTGGGCGACTTTTTTTTTTTTTTTTTTAAACTGGGGTTATTTAGCGAAAGAATGTCGCTGGTTTTCTTTGATTCCTGTGCCTTTGTAACCTGCCTCACCTGTAGCTGTGCTAAGCCAAAACTGGAGCCGAGGGTCCTCCCCCTCCCCCCCCAAGGGCCGAAGGGACAGCTCCGCTGCCAACCTCCTGCCAACTGGTGAAAGTGCAGCTTCTCATTGGGATTGACCAAAGCACTTTTGTGTTTGTTGTTTAGTTGCTTTTAGGACACATGTGCTCGACAAAGGGATGACTTTAAGGGGGTGAGCTTTGAGCCCACAAATGACGCAGGCACTGACTGCAAAGCCGTACCTGTAATTTCAGGAATCGGGCTGCTGCCTCGGAAAGATCCCCATTCTCCCCTGTCCGCTGTACAGGCCACTGGGAACCGTGTCATGGCACCTAGGAGATTGTTGGAATCCAGTCCAGAATTTAGAAGCATTCGGTCCCGTAGAAAGAAGGGGCCAGTCTTGCCTCCTTTTCCCGAGCCGTCCCCGGAAGGGCTCGACCTGCTGGCAAGCTGGCTACCTCGAGGACCTTCCCACCTTCTTAATTGCTGCCCTTCCATTGCTGCCAATATGCAGGGAACGTATCTGCCACTTGCACTGAATGGCCATAGGCCTGGCGCCTGCCACGTTAGAACTGTGAAGTTTCTCTTCCAGAAACTTTTTGCATCCTGTTTTCCCAGCGCCTGACCATCCCTCGCTGGCTGCTGTCCCACTGTGTGGTTGGCGTTTGCCGTGGGCAGGCAAAATCCTTTTCTGATTGTGTCTAAGCTTCTCTAAGCCTGTACAGAATAACAACAGTGTAAATATTTTCTGATTACCTGAGTGCGTTACAGCGTCCGCCCTGGTGACCCTTGAGACTAATTCTGGGGGCAAGAACCTTTAAGGACAAACTCTTCTGATGTGTGTGTTTCTAGGGCATCGTCATCCCCCAGTACCCAGAGCCACTTGTTGAGCAAATGTGCACTGAGAAATGAATTTTTTAAAGTTTGTAGAAAACTTCTGATGTTACTTCTACTACCTCTGTAAGGCTGTTCAGGTGGAGTTCCTCTTGAATGATGTGGGATTAAAAAAGAGGGAGAAATATGCAGTTCTCAGACCACAGTGACTCTACCCTGGAGTCCCGAAGTCCCTTAATATTCCCCAGTGGGGCCTTTGGCCTGAATCTGTAGAAGAACCTTTCTGTTGCGGTGTTCCGTTGCAAGGCCGAAGCCCACTTTCTCTTTGGTTTTCATCAATTTGGTGATGCAGCTGAAGGTCGAAAGCTTGTGAGGCCTTCAGAGTTTGCCCCTTGGAGACAGCTGAGGGAGGCCACCTGCCCTACTTCCCTCACCCCCTACCATGAGCACTGTGGCCGGTTCCAGAATTCCACTCCATCCCTCAAAGGGCAAGTGGTCTCCATGGCCTGCCGGGCACGTCTCTTGAATGGCTTTGTGAAACCAGACTTACCGGAGAGCCTAACATTTTCTGTCCCGCCCAGCCAAATGATCACTTGCCGTGTCTGTTCCCTGGCAGGTAGGTTAAAAAATATTTCCATCCGTAGGATTCTGTGAAACGAACCTGTGTTCGGCACGAGATTTGCATCCTCCCAGGGCCAAAAGCTCACGCCTTCCCGGATGAGTGAAGCCATGGGCTGGCCCTACTTTGAAGTTTGGGTTTCTCAGGAGAGTTTTTTCCCCAGATGGGGGGGACTATTTCCTCCTGATGAGGTTATGCAGATTGTGATGTATGGCTAGCCTAGGTATTCTGAGGTGGAGGCTGATTCTCCATCCTTATTTGCTAAGGGCACAGGTCTAGGATCAAAGTGGGGGGTCAGAGCTGGGCACGTAGTGCTTGGAGACCTTTTGAGTCCAGCTCCTTCACTTTACAGAGGCCTAATGATGGGGAGTGGCTTGTGGCTGGTAGGTGGTAGAATAATGATTTGAAACCAAATGTTCATTTTCTTTTTATTGCATGTCCACATGCATCGGGTTCCAGTTGATCTATAGTTGGTATCATGGAGTGTGCCGCAAGGCTACTCTAACTCACGGTTAGGATGTGCCCTTGTGATAAGTCTTCTCCCCCTTTGCCGTCCCCCACCACGTAGGAAGGAGGGACATGGTCAAGCTCGGTACAAGGCTCTTCTGACGGGGGGAGAGGGCTCTGGCCAAAGAAGCTGGGTACCTTCCATGGCAAGGAAGGAGGGCAGCCTGGTATCCATACCTCCCAGCTTCCTTTTCTCAAGCCATCAACACATCCCAGAGCGATAGCCCTTTTCCAGATGGGTTCTGGCCCTTTTTTTCTAGAATGCAGATAAGCAATTGTAGGGGGTGGGTGGAACAGCATAGAGGCTGTTTCTCTGTGACTACTCCCCTTCCCTCAGCACAAGGAGGAAGCGCTCTCATGTCTGAAATAATCCCTGTCCTAGGGAGCCACCCTCTTTCCAGATGATCACAGAACTGGCCACAGTTCTATCCCACTGAGGATGCTGGGCCTTTGTCAGGACAGGATCGTGATAGAAAACCCAAATCTATGAATTTTTACCCCAAAGATGCAGTTAAAGCATGCCTTTGCATTCAGAAAGATGTCCCCACATTATGGCTGAATAGGTTAGTTCAATGGCAATCGTAATTTAGAATTGACTTGAGTTGATCGGTTCACAAGTCATGGCTGATGGTTGCCAGCTGTGGGTAGAACCTGGGAGCATATTTCCAAATTCCGTTTTCCTGTGCAAAGTTGATAGACGTTGAGTTTTTGCTTTCAACATTTGCCTGTCCCAATATGCAATAATACGGTTCTTTATTAATGTTTAAAAAAGACAGACAGCTTCTCGTACAAGAGAAATCATTTGGAATGAGGATTGGGACATTCAGTTCCTCACCGATGGATCTACTCTGAGTTCGTAATCAAATGCTTAGTCCTGGCTGAGAACATTTCCGATTGCAGTGTTCTCTAGTGCTGTTTGTTTAGAACTGAGGCGTGGGGATATGTTTCAGTGCTGATTTTCTGAGATCCCCTCTGGCCCCAGTCATCTGCAGGCTTTGAGAATGTTAAGGGGTGGGGGAACGTGTCCTTGTCACCTTCTGGACTTCTCTAGCTGCAGGATGTCCTTTTGAATACCGCCTGGATGAGGATCCCAGAATCTCCCGAGTTGGAAGGAACTTCAGAGGGCATCTTATCCTGTCTGTACCTCCTCAGAAATCACCTCTCACATCCCCAGGTTCTTCCAGAAGACCTCTAGTGATTAAGAACCCCATCACCTCAAAGGGAACTCATTTTAATATTGGACAGATCTAATCCTTTAAGGAAGTGTTTCTTTATTTTGGGTTGAAATATTCTGATATGTACTTGTTGGTCCAAGTTCTGTTCTCTGGGGACAAGCCTAATCCCCACAATAACCTCAAATACTTGAAGACACTGATCGTGTCCTTCACCCCCTCGTCCTCCAAAGTTTTCTCTTCCAAGTCCAATATATCCAGCCCTTCGACCATCCTATAATAGTCTAGATCTTCAGGAGATGTTCAGGCTCCCAAGGGCAGATCTCAGTGCCTGCAGGGAGCATTTCATTTGCCACCTAAATAAGCAGCATGAAGCTGACTCTTCATGGACTGGCACTCAATTCTGAAAAGGAGCAGAGGCACCCAAAGGTGACTCGAACTAGAATTCCAACATGGACATCGTGCCATAGAAAGGAAAACTGAAATAGAAAAATAATTGATTCCATTGTACTTTCTCCTCCCATTCTGCCTTTTTTCTAGTCACTGCCCTTAATAACCTGAGAATAAGGGACTGGCCTCTCTTAAAAACCCAAGTCTGGGCATGTAGGAAACCGCTTGTGTCATAACTTTGTTAGGGGACTGCACTACTGTTATCTGATTTCTTTCCCTAAGATATTGCCATTTAAATATGCAACATGACAAGAGAAACCCAGTCCTGGGAACTTGAGTGATGATGGTAGGGCTCAAGAACAACAGCAAAAATTGGCATGGGCTTTGAGCAAATTACCTTTCAGGTGACAAGCGATTAGTCTTTTAACTAACTAGTGTTTGGAGTTGGGGCATAAGGGAGAGAACCGATTGCCAGACAAAGGAGGAGAAAATGACGGGTTCTGAAATTAGGAGTCAGCGCATCTCTCTAACAAATACCCAGGGCAGCCTGCACCAAGCGGCAGCTGATCCGAAAGCAAACTGAGCCTCTGCTAGAATGATTTTCCCAGCGTTCTGTAGTCCAAGGATGTATTTAATTGTCTGTATTGTATTTATTATTCATTTTATTATTTAAGTAGGTCTTAAATGAAGCACACTTTTTTAATGAATTATTTTTGGCATTGGGCTAACCTGTTAGGTAGCGGTAATGTGATGTGTACTTTACTTGTGATGACTGTACTTGGACTAAGGCCCTTTCGAGATGAATTTTAGGGAAGGGAGAGAGTCTCCCTGTTTGGCATATTTCGGACTGAATAGACTATTTTTTGCTAACTTATCTGTAGTGAAGTGCTTTACATGGAGTTGACATCAGCTGAAAAGTGGAGCTGATATGACCTGAGGGCAGAATTCTCCACGTGGTTGAGCCAGTGATCTGAGATGAGCACTTTCTGGAAGGGGACAATCTCATCCCTCAGCCATTCTGATTCACTCTGGGCATCTCCCGGTCTCAGCTCCACTGAGTGAGATGTTCAACGTTCTTGTATTTTCTACGATCAACATAGTATGTACTGTACTTTGAAAAAAAGAATGGGGTTACAGGATAATTATCCAAGTCACGTTCTCTTGGCTGAACGTCTTTTTTTAAAAACAGCAATAATTAGCCATTTTAGAGAAAATTGGTTTGCGTGCTACGTTGTGTGTATATATGTGTTTTTTGTGCGTGTGTATGTGTATGTGTGTGTGCAGGGGGTACTGGTGGCAAAGGAAGTCGAAGTTCTGAAAGCGGCGGCGGCTACGGGCTGCCATTGATGGTGCCCTTGCAGAGTTCAATAGAGAATGAGCTCGGTGATTCAAGATGTCTGCAGCTGAGCCCTCTGAGGTTCCTTGGATCACATGCAGCATAGATTAACCAGGATGATGAGATCTTAAATAATAAGGTCTAAAGCTCCAAGTCATTCTTGGGCTTTCTGAGAGTGCAGTTCATTCGGGACCTGGTTGAATAGCTATTCCCACACTGCACCGGCCACAAACGGAAGCGGTCAACTCTCTTGGGATGCTACACTGGGTTCTGGTTGTTCCTGTCAACCTCTACCACCTAATTGTGTGCTAACATTCCTTGGCAAACAGTAATTCCAATTGGGATCAATGAATGTAGTAGCTTTGGTATAGACGGGGAAACCTAGCAGGGAAGTTGGAGGATGTCCATATGGTGGTGAAAGCCCGAGCTGGACATCTGGAAGGACTTCTCCACAGTGTGTCAGCTCATGATATATGCAAATTACACTTCAGTAGACTTGAGGTGGTGGGTCCCCCTGGATCAAGCACTGTGTCTAGTGCTCAGTATTATGTTGGTTGAATCGGACTGAAATTTGCCGTGTTTTGGGGAAGTTGTGTAGGGGGACAGGGATGAATGGTTTGTTGGTCCTCAAAAGTTGTGTTACTGATGGCCGCTGTAACTGTGAAAATTAACCAGACTTGCTGTGATATGTTTGGTGAAATAAGGTTAATAAATGTGGTTAACTTAAAAAAAAATAAAACAAAAACTGAAAAGAGTCAAGAGAATTGTGATATGAAAGCAAGTGACTGATGTAAATAAGTATGAATGAATTAAAAACATAGACCTTTTCTGGGTTTGTTTTATTTTACGTTTGCTTATTTTGCTGTTATTTTTTTTGTTTGTTCCTAAAATTGCATTGTGATGAAATGACTAGTGACTCTGTCCTCAGACCCCAGGAGGTGCCAAAAAGACCCCATGGAAAGGTCAGGGTTGGGGGTGGGGTAGGAGGGAGAAAAGCACTTCAGGAGATATAGTGGGCTAGGTAATTTACTTTTCTTTCTGCTGGCAAATGGAAAATATCTGTGGTCCTCACTGGACAGGCTTTGGCCCATGGGCTTCTTGGGTTTCGCTTTGCTAGTTCTAGTTACCCAAGATTTGCTGACTGATGAAGGAAGATAGAAGGAAACTGTAGACTGAACCAGCCCCAAGTGGCAGGACCTCTGCAAGTCTGGGAGGACCTGTTAAGTGTCAGGAACAGGGCCAAGTGCTTGCACCCAGGTGGTGGGTGGGGTTCCTGGCAATGGAAGGGGTGGGGGGGTTTGCTGCCTGGCCCATGTATGATGTGTAACCAGGGAGAGTGTTTGAATGGCCTCTCTCCCTGCCAGCACGTCCCGATGCTGCTGTTTTTTTTTTTCCAATAAAATCAGAATTAAAGGAATAAACTTTGCTCATTGTTTTCTCTGGGGAATCTCCTAGGGACCGACGTCCCCTCCTCTTCGTGGGAAAGAACATTCATTTCATCTATCAAGTCTACTGTTGGGCACTTTGAAAGGTGCAAAGGTTAAGTCCCTGTCCTCATAGAGCTTACAAAGTCTGGTAGAATGATAAGCCAAAATGACAGGTAGCCAGAATTCTTCATGTTACAAATTAGGTTCCTTCGGTGCAAAACAAAGTGCTAAATGACCACCTTCTACCTTGGTAACCTGTTAAGGGCCACGTGTTTATTCTCCTTCCCCAGATGCTTCTGCTTGGGCTGGGTTCTAGGAGCTCTGTCCAAGGTCCTGAAGCCCACCTCCGCTTTCTCCTGGGCTTTCCAGTCTGTGCTCATCTGTGTGAAGAGAGCGGGTTTGGATCCCACTTTGCCAACTAAGGTCTTCAGGCACATCTGGGAACTATGAGTATTGGGATGTTAGGGGCTTCTCTCTCCAGGGGGTGGGGATAGAGGGTGAACTGTGGTTTGTCAGCTCACAGATTTAGAGCTAGAAGGGATCCTGCAAGTCATCGAGTATGAATCTCTCGACAGTTGAGGAAACTGAAGCCCAGAGAGATCTGCATCCCTGGCTTAAAATCAAAAGCACAAGAGCCAGAAGGAACATTAAAACCCATCTTGTCGGATTTTATTATTTTTCAGAGCAAGAAATGAAGTCTTGCAGAGGGTAAGTGATTTAAGGTTTGAAGCAAAGGGCACTTGATCCTACATGTTTTTATAAGAGAGTTCAGATGGGAAAGAGCCTTCGATTAAAATTCAGAGGTCTTGGGTCCAAGTAGTTTTTCAGCTCCTTACTAAATGTGGGATCTTGGGCCAAGTCACTGAATTCTGTGTCTCCCTATTAAAATCCATGTTACTGTGACTTCTGGCCCAATGTTCTTTCTGCAGTGTTCCATTTTCAAATGGAGATATGGTAAAAACTGACATCTTTTTTAAAAAAGCTTTTTATTTTCAAAACATATGCATGGATAATTTTTAAACATTTACCCTTGCAAAACTTTCTGTTCCAAATTTTTCCTCCTCTCCCTTCCCTAGATGGCAAGTAATTCAATATATGTTAAACAGTGCAATTCTTCTAAAAATTACACAATTATTGAGCTGCACAAGAAAAATCAGATCAAAAAGGAAAAAAAATGAGAAAGAAAACAAAATGCAAGTAAACAACAAGAGAATGTTATGTTGTGATCCACACTCAGTCCCCACAGTCCTCTCTCTGGATGCAGGTGGCTCTCTCCATTACAAGACCATTGGAACTGGTTTGAATCATCTCATTGTTTAAAAGAGCCACGTCCATCAGAATTGCTCATTGCATGATCTTGCTGTTGCCCTGTACAATGATCTCCCGGTTCTGCTCATTTCACTGGCTTGTGGGATTCTTGAGAAGTAAACTGTGGGCAAGACAAGTCAGTGACTGAAAAAAGTCACACTGCGAATAGATGGCTGTTATCTAGAACAAGTCCTTCCCCTGCCTTCCCCAGACCTCTACAATTAGGGGGTTTATCTTTTGATTTGTGGAGTCTCCTTCAGTCTAAATCCTGATTTATGAGGGTCAATCTGAGATCATCTGAGCCTTTTGGTACAAACATGTGTGTCTCCCGACTCTGAGTCCCGTGATGTTCCCCTCGATGGCCTGAGAAAGGGCTGCATCCCAGGGAGGCAGGATATGTAACCAGTGACTTCTCCCCCTGTTCCCATCACAGAGACTCTCATTCCAGGTTTGTCTCTGCCGGTGTCCAGCCTGACCTCGTCGGGAGCTGCCATCCTCACTCCTCCCCATGACCTGTTGTGAATCCTGAAGTTGATCTTTCCATTAGAGGCTCATGGGGTGGCTTAGGGCGAGTGTGGGACTGAGCGGAATTGTGGAGGACTGGAATACGAGGGCTTGGGGGGATCTCAGAACACAGGACACTGAAGCCGTGTTGGCTACCAGCCCAACCGGGCCATGAAATTCTGAGGTTTTCCCAGGGTTCCAGGGATTCTCAGTGGCAGAGGCAAGTACCATGCTCACAGTCTCCTGGCTCTTGGCCTCTTTCAGGCCTCAAAAATGGTCTCGTGCAGGGCCCCAGATTTTAGGTAACTCCCATGATCTCTGGTCCTGAATCCTTACTAGTTTCCATCCCTAGGAACCAGGGATTCCTCTGAGAGCCAGGACAAAAGGAAATCCTGGCTCTCAGAGGAATCTGTCACCAAGGAAAACAACATCAATCAATAATCCTCAGAAGAGTTACCATCCTATGGTTCCCAGGGATGGAAATATACCCTACTGGGTTTGGGTGGGGAAAATGTTCTGCAAACCTTCAAGTCTATAGGAACTCTACTTTTCAAAGGATTTCATTCTTGATTTTCTGGGCAATGCTTCCAGGCCTTGAAGGGGCTGGGAAGGGCCCCGGCCCTGGGTAAGACATCAGGATAGGGCTGAGGGGAGGTGGAAAATCAATTCCTTCCCTTCAGCTGGGCTGAAAAATCAATTATTCCCCATTGAGGCAGAAGGACCCTGATAAATAATAATCCCAACCGCTACTGTGAAAGGACTTTAAGATTCCTCTTGTGTGGTATGCATGTGCAGGTATTTTTTTCTCCTCATTTTTTAGAGGAAGAAACCATAGGTCAGACAGGCAAACAGACTTGTCCAAGGTTACTCAGCTAGTAAGTGTTAGAGCCAGAATTCCAACCCAGGTCTCCCCATGATTCCTTCCAAAGCATCCCCCTGCCTGGGTAAAAGAGACTCATTCAATCTGAAATCAACCACTTCTGCAAAGTAGGTCTGGTAAATAGTGTCATCCCCATTTTACAGATGCGGAGACTGAGGCGCAGATCTTGGACCAGCTTGCTTTAGGAGGAGGTGTGAAGCAGACTCCGTCTTAGGTGTCCCATTCTCAGGGCCCACACTGGGCCACGGTAGCTTTCCAGAACCAGGAGTGTAGGGCCTTTGGGGACCACCAGTAACAAGACTGCCCTTTCACACTCTAGGTCCAAGAGGGGAGGGTCCCAACTTTCCCTTAACTATAGAGGGACAGAGGACCTAGGCCCTAAGTCCCACAGATCCTAAGACACAGTGACCACAGTCCAGTCCAGTCACCTGGCATTTAGGAGGTGTTTGCTTCCTGCTAAGAACTAGGGATAAAGAAAAAGGAAAAAAGCCAGGCCGGTTCTCCTTCTGGAGCAGCCCTCTTTTAAGGGATGTGGGGGAGGGAAAGGGGGTGGGACAAGTTCACCTTGCTGCCAGGAACTGTGTGTCAAGTGGCAAAGACACTGTGACCTTGCCGTCAATCACTCGGGTTGGAGTCCGGGCTCTGCCCTTTTATGGTGATGTGACTTTGGACAGGTGCCCTTTTCTGGGCCTTTAAAGGGCCCTCCTACCAACAGATTCCAATGCACAGGGGTCGGAGGGCAGCAGGCTCTTCTCCCCTTGATTTTAGGGGAACTGCCTCATTGCCAGTGTCCCCAAACATCAGAGAGTCCAGAGCTGAAATAACCTTAGAGGCTCTATTATTATCTAATAATTATAATAATATCTATTAGAAGATGTATATTATATACATATGTATGTATGCATATACACACATATATGTATAAAATTATCCATTTATGTAGCACTTTAGAGTTTGTAAACACCTGATGCTTGTTGACTCATTTGATCTTCACAACACTGAGAAAGCTGCTAGTCTCATTTTACAAATGAGGAAACTGAGGCACAGAAAGGTTAACTTGGCCAGGGTCACACATCGAGGCAGTGTTTGAGGTCAGATCTGAGCTCAGAAGGCAAGTCCTCCTGACTCCAGGCCCAGCCCCCTTGTGATTGAAGACTCTAGAAAATCTCTAGAATCACCCCAATTTCCCCTGACTACAAATTCAGGCCTTCATCACGTTTCCTAGACTATTGCAACAGCCTCCTGATTGGTCTTCCGGCCTGTGGGGTCTTCCTTCCTCAGTTTCTCATGGATATAACGGCCAAAGTGATTTTTAATTAAGCCCTGGTCTTAACAGGTCACTCTCCTGGCTCCCTGGTGCCTTTAGTATCTAGTTTTTAAAAAAGTCTTTGTCTAACATTAAAAGGCCTTTAGATAGCTCTAGCCTATCTTTCCATACAGAGGTGCTGAAGAGGCAGTAAACCCATAGGGGTTTTAGTATCGGACCCTATGGATACTATTTTGTATTAGGCCCTAAGAAGGCAGTGTGGTACAGTGGGAGGAGCCTCGAAGGGTAGAGTCATGGGACTTTCACCTCATTCTATGTCTGTGGGCACAAATTATGTCATCTCTTTGGGCCTCGGGTTCCTCATTTGTAAAATTAATGGGTTGGACTAGATTACCCAGAAGTCCTTCTACCTCTAAACCGATGGCCTTTGGAATTAGCTCTAGAGTTATGAAAGGGGTGCCAAATACATACATATACTTGCACATACATGTAGGTATTAGAACAGATATGCTCATGTTTCAATAGAATCCATTATTCTCAATCTAATAATCGCAAGGGATACTTTTGCTATTTTGATAAATTCATGACTTAATGAACCCGGATAATTTAAAAAAAATCTATTTTCTGGAGCTTCAAACTTATAGTTTAAAGTTTATATACTTATAATATTTATAAATTTACAGTAACCTTGGGAGGAAAGTAGTACAAAGATGATTGTCCCCATTTTACAGGTAAGTAAACTGAACCTTAGCAAAGATAAATGCAGCTTCCAAAGTCACATTGTGTCACTGGCAGGGTCGTAACTGTTAGTCTCAGGACTCCAAATGAAGTGCTTTTGCCATGACATGACAACATGGAGACTCACTATTGCACTTGTGTACCTGTATAGATAGCAATAGGAGACAGAGTATAATAGTTTCTAAATAACTCATGTTCTGGGAAGAAAGGATCTTTTGGCAGGGAAGACCATGGGCTATTATCCACAGGGAGTGTCCCAGGATGGTTTATTCTGCCTTGGAAATGTCCCTGTCCCTCTCCAGCTACAATCCCCCAGGAAAATGTCCCAAAGGATCGTCCTGCTTCCTCCCCTCAGAATTGGCTCCAAATAGGACTAATAATCATAACAAAATACTTTTCTATTTTTTAGTGTTTCCTTTTTAGTTTACAGAATACTTTTCTCATAACCTACTGGTGATCACGCCCATTTTACAGAGGAGTGGAGGAACAAATGGGCTCAGAGAGGGAAGTGGCCTGTCCGCAGTCACACAGCTCAGCAAGCAGAGGCCTCCTGTCCTCAGGTGCCATGCTCTTTCTGGCCACCACTGAGCTTCTGTGGGTTAGGTCACGAAAGCTATGATTCTTGGATGACACGAACACCTCCTTTTGGGCCCAAGCGGGGCTAGGTCTGCAGCTCCAATCACCTCCGCTCTCCTGCTTGCCCCCTGAACCATTTCCAGTGGGGCACGCCAAGCCCTGGGCCATGCACTGTTTTCAGGGTCTCCCTGCAGCATCAGGAGGTATATTAGTGACTGTTGTGAGGAGGGGGGCTGCTGGATTGGTGAGCCGAAGTCGGACTGTATGCTTGCTAAGGCTTAACTTCCCTTGCTGCAAATGACCTTACTTACATCTGGAGGTGAATTGGATCTTTCCTGGGAATTTGTTTTTCCCTTGGGAACTCCATTGGAAAGATGCTTCCAACAAGTATTTGAATTCCTCAATGTTTCAACTTCTTTCCCCAGCCTGCCATGGAATAATCCATAGAATTATGGGAAAGATATAGGATCCAGCACGGGAAGGGTCCTTAGGAGTTAATTTAATCCAAACACTACTTTTTCCAGATAGGGAAACTGAGGCCCTGAGAAATGAAAGGAGTTCTCCAAGTAAGGAAATGGTAGTATTAGAATTCCCATGCAGAACTGCTGACTCCTGCTTTAAGTAAGGCTTCCAACTCACCCTACCTGAGTCTCTGCAAGATGGCACTTTGGGCAAAACAAAGAAACGGCAGCCTGAGAAACCAAAGTCAATACGGAGAAGGCTCCCCAGTAATCCAGTCTCCATTTGCTGAGAGGTGGATGAGAGGACACTTGGCTGGTCTTAAAGCTGTACTTAAAGCATCTCAGGAGTTCTTTGGTCCAATCTCCCCCCGAGGAGGGCATATCTGCACAACATTCCTGATTAGCCGTGTCTCTCAGTCTCTATTTGAAGCCCGCTACTGATGGAGAACTTTCTACCTTGCAAGAAAGCCCAGGCCATTAGTAGTTGCAGGGAAGTTTTCTCTTGCACAGAGCCAAAAAACGACTTCATTTGAGCTTCCTGACTATCAGGGCTACTTCGGACACTTTAGCCCATGAGAGGCTTCCAGATATTTAAAGATGGGGGTCCTCTTCAATTTTCCCTTCTCCCTGGGTCTTTGGGCCAGCTCGTAGGGAGCAGACTGTCAAGTCCACAGGCCTCAGAGACCCTCCTCACTCAGAGGTACTGGATGCCATTTTTTTTTCATAAAAGATTGTACCCAGATCTAGACACGGTGAATTCCAGTTGGAGCCTGCCGGAGGCAGGGCCCAGGGGCAGTGCCAAGTGCACCTGATCAAAATCCAGAGAAGGGGGACAGTTTAAGTTTACAGTGTGCTCAGGTAACAGCAGCTCTCCCCTCTTTGCCCCGGTGATTCATGAAATATTTATACAGAAAACACAGGTAATGGTAGAACAGAGGAGGCTGAATCTGAGCTGGCAGCTGGCACTCTTTTAAAATCTGTTTTGTAACCTTTTCTTTAAGGGTTATTAATACCAGGAAAATGAGCACATACTATATAATGAATTGTCTCTTTGTGTATATATGTGTGTGTGTGTGTGTGTGTGTGTGTGTGTGTGTATGTGTATGGAGAACAATTAGAAAATGCATTGTTTGTGGTCTTCTTTATGTGTCTAGTCTTAAGGTTAGACATTTGTTTAAGTGAGATAATAGCCACTATTTTTAGAATGTTTTAAAGTTTGTAATGTGCTTTACATCTATTATCTCATTTTATTTGAGCCTCATGACCCTATTATTAGTGCTATTATTAGTCTCATTTTACAGATGAATGAACGGAAGCTGAGAAGTTTAAGTGACTTACCCAGGAACACACAGCTGAGTAAGTGCTTGAAAATAGCATTTGAACTCAGGTCTTCCTGACACCAAGTCTGGCACTATATACTGTGCCACACAGCTGACAAGGTCTACCATTATCAAAAGCATCAGGAACTTTGAATAAATCATGCCATGTTTGAAATTCTCACAATCTGTGTTTCAGAGAAAGAATCTGGGTTGTTACCACTTTCAAGTATGATTCCTATATTGAAGACATGGAATTTTTTTATTAAAGCTTTTTATTTTTAAAAACATATGCATGGATAATTCTTCAACATTAACCCTTTTCAAATCTTGTGTTCCAATATTCCCCCCCCCCCTTCTTCCATCCCCTCCCATAGATGGCAAGTAGTTCAATATATGTGAAACATGGTAGAAATATGTTAAATCCAATATATGCATACATAATTATACAATTATCTTGCTGCACAAGAAAAATCAAATCAAACCAGAAAAAAAAATGAGAAAGAAAATAAAACGCAAGCAAATAATAAAAAGAGAGAAAATGAAGACATGGAATTTTATCCAAGCTAACAAGGGTCTGTTTTTTTTCTTGAAAGAAATAGAAGATGAATTCTGAATTTGCTGTTTTTCATACACATTGTAGTTATTAAATTTATGCATACAAATATGTACCTATATGCACCTTGTAAAATAAGTAGCAGGATCCTGAGCAGTAACCACAAGGTTGAAGGAAGGCAGGTGTTAGCAGTATGGAGAATGGTCCCTGCCTGCCTGGCTGAGGTGAAGAGAACTTTGGCCTTTACTCCTCAGAAGTATCTGAGCTGGAGTAACAGCTGAGTCTGTGAGCAGGTGACCACAAATCAGGGTAATCAAAGAGACAAATGGTTTTGATTGAACTGGATTATAGACCCAGGGAGAGGAAGGAATTCGGGGGGGGGGGGGGGGGGGGGGGTGTGTATGTGTGTGTGTGTTACACACGGGGCAGGCTGTTGTTGGCAGTTTCTGGGCTTGGCTGTGGGTCTTGGAAAAGCAGGCAGCGATGACTCTGGTCAGAGCCCAGCCAGTGCTGTTCCTGTTTGTGAAACCAGAGCCCCAAAGGCTCCGTAGTGGTGGGCACCAGACAGTTGCTCTAGCACTGCTTGAGACACTTTTCTCAAGGTAATAACATCTGCTTACCCAGCTTCCTGACAATCTCAGTTATTCAGGGCACAGCCACAGGTCTGACTGGTAGAAACAGCCAGGGTTGGGGGCGAAGAGGACAGAAAGAGGGGAGAGAGTTACTCCCTAGAAGAGAGAGAGTCATTCCCCAGGCCTTCTTCACCAGGGAAGCACAACTGCTTCTGGTTTCCGAGCGAGCTTGCCCTTAGGAGCAGCAGGCTGAGGCTTTCCCAGGACTTGCTGGCTTGAAAAGAAATGACTTGACACAGAGAGCAGTGAGAAGTGGAAGAGGGCCTGGATTCCCGCTGCTCTCTGTGACCTGAATAAGTTTCTCTATGGATGTCAGCTGCTTCATTTATAAACTTGAGGGAGTTGGACTAGGGGTCTTCTATGGTCTTCTCCCTTCTGGGAAGAATGATCAAAGCCATCTAACACAAGGGTAAAAAGGCTCTGAGAGCAGCACCATCTTAGTCTAGGCTAATTCTACTATGGGGAAAGATTTAATGCTGGCAAAGACTCCCCAGATCGTTTAGTAGGGGTTCACTTTTCTGTGTCAGGGGCCTCTCTGGCCATCTGGCAAAATCTTTAAACTGATGACTCCTTTTTTTCCTAATTGAAAGAAATGCTAAATTTCAATTAAGACGTTAGCAAAAATAAAGATTTTTTTTCGATCCAAGTTCATGGAGCCCCTGAAATCTATCCGTGCCCCTCTACTCCTCAAGAAACAAAAGTGTTCACTCCAAACGGTTTCTTTCTTTCTTTTTTTTTATTTATCACAAAGAACAGAGTGGGGTGAAGGGGGGGCTGGTGAACAAACAACCTGGACGGGGCCCTTAGGGCGGGCTGGTGCAGAATGCAGGGAAATATGGGTAAGAGAACCCACAGGAAGCTTACATGCTGAGGGTAAACAGGTTTCCTGGTACACGGGAATAAAGGGAGTCAAAACAAGGCCAAGGCTATACCTCCGAACACACACTCAGCAAAACACAAAAGTCAGGTGAAAGCCAAACATTCGCCCAGACTCCTCCGTGGCGCCGCCGTTTGAAACCCAAGCCCGACAGTTTGGCCCCGGTAGCTGCTGGCAGGCGCCCGGGGGCATCCGGCCGCACACACGGAGTTTTTCCAGGCTTTGTCCCTGTTGAGTTCAATAGGAGATGGTTACCCCCTTCCCCCCGCACCCTCCCCCCCACGGGTTGGTGCCCTGCAGAAAGTGCTCAGAATGGGCTGGGGAAAGAGCCGGGGGCTTAATCTCGTTCAGCCTCGGGGGTCTCCTCTGCGAAAAGAAGGCCACCCCGCAGGGCCCACCCCTCAGAGCCCACCCCCCAGGGCCGCTGGAGCCAGGGAGATGACGCGGGCAAACGCTTGGCAAGCCGGGAGCGCTACGCCAAGGCCAGGCGCTACTGTGGGCGCTCGGCGGGCTTAGGGGGCGGAGAGAATCTGGGCGGCAGGTTCGGGGACTTCTCCAGGAGGGCCGGGGGAGAACCCGCTGGCGGAGGCCGAGCGCTCAGGCCCGCAGGGGGACCGCGGCCGCGCAGTCCTCCGCAGGCCAAACGGAACCCGACTCCCCGCCTTCGGTGCCGCGCCTCTGAGGTTTGCCGAGCCCTTTCTCCCGGCGGCCGAGGGCGGGGACGGTGCCGAGATGCCAGGCCGCTGGCAGAGGGCACGCGAGCCGGCCGCCGGCACCCCCGGGTCTGCGGGTCCGCGCGCCCGGGGCAGGTGAGGCCGGCGCGGGGGCGGGAAGCTGCCCCACGAGGGTTAAGGGCGGCTCGCTCTGCGCCTCGGCCGCACGCTCTGGCCCGGAACACAAGCCGCCCCCTTGCCCCGGCCAGCCCAGGACAGCGCGCCGGCACAAACCAGTCTCGGGCCGCCGCGGTTGCCGGGGGCGACGGACGAAATGAAGCGGAGAAATGCCCCCGCAGAGCTCCGAGGTGGGGCTGGGGCTCGGCGGGGGCTGCCATTGCCCTAGTTACCGAGGCCGGCCGCGGGCTGGGCAGCCCCGGGCACCGCCTCCGGGAAGGGGCTCAGGTCCCCCCACGACCGGCCCGTGGCGAGGCTCACCTTCAGGGGCACCTGCGGGAGAGAAGGCACCGGGGAGAAGCGGGACCGGACAGGGGCTCCCGGGGCGAGTTCTGTCTGGGGGGCGGGGAGCGGCCTCCTTTCTCGGAGGAAACTGACAGTGCCCATAAGTAATAATAATGAAGGCTCACGCGTGTCCACGGGCCAACGGGGGCTCGGAGGTCTGGCCGGGCCCCTAGGCCGGGGAGCCGGGGCTGGGCCCCCGCCGGCATCTTCCAGACGCGGCCTTTCTATCCCGCTTCACACACCCCAGCTCATTAACTTCATAAATGTTCCTAAAATGCCGAGGGAGGCCTTCGGGGCTCCGGACCGTGGGGAGGCAGACACTAGAGCGGACAAAATTCATTCCGCATCAGATGATCCCGGCCGCAGCCTGGGGCTTGTGTGACCTTGGGACAAATTTTTGGGCCCGGGCCCAAGCTCCTCATCTGTATCAGAGCCGGACAGATGAACTAGGGCCTTATAGCCAGATAGAAATCTAGGTCCTGATGGTTCTGGACAAAGCATTAGAAACAAGGAGTACCCAACTACCCGGGGAATTTAGCTGCTCGTTAAGAAGGCCCCAGGTCCTGGGAAGGCTCCCCCCGGGGGAAGGGGGGTTAAACATTTATGCATATGCGATGGACAAGACACTACGTTACAGCTCCCTGGAAGCAGGCAGAGCAGGAATTAACCCCTCCCACCTCTCCATGATGAACAAATGATTTGCCTGGAAAGAGGCTCACTTGTTCAAATAGTTAAGGGTACAGCCAGGTCTCAAACCCGGGCCTGGCCAACCGGCAGTCTCCCCCCAGGGACTAGCCAGGATACAGTCATAGGACTTACATCTGGAAGGGGCTTCAGGGACCATCTAGTCTCATTCAGAGATGAGGAAACTCAGGCCCACAGAGGGGAAGTGACCTGCTCAAGGTCACAGCTTAGTCAGACATGCCAGTGACACATCCTTGGAATGGATGCTCTGCCCACTAGTCTCTGGGCAGGCCCTGGAGAGGTGCTAACTGAAGGTGTCCGTTGGGGCATTTGCTTGTGTCCTTGTTGTAACTTTATGTATTTCCCTAAGGAGAGGAGACCTGGGGGAGGGATCTGAGCAGCCTTCACCCAGGCTCCTGGCCTCAGACGGTAGCCATGTGACATGGTCTCTCCACTTTTGGTCACTGGAGAGACAGAGTGCCTTCTTCTCAGAGCCTTTAATTCCAGGGGAAGGTGAGCCCAGTGCTAGGCAACTACCACCAGCACCACTACCTACTACTACTGCTGCTGCTGCTACCACAAGAGCACTACGACCATTGCTCCTACTTACTACCCCTCCCACTATCCCACTGCTACTATATTTTGTCAGTGGTGGCAGCAGTGTGTGTGCGGGGGTGGGGGGGGTGGGGGATTGGGGGGGTTGGTCCTTGACCTGTGATTTCATTGGTATGTAATAAGGCTAAACCCATTGGCTTTAAAGCTAGAAGACTCCTTAGAGATAATCTCATTAATAGTTTCTTCCAAAGTGGATAAATGACTTGTTTGAGGTCACATTAAAAATAAGAAGCAAAATTAAGATCTGAGCTCACATGCGCCTTCATGGACTGCAAGCTTAGTATGTGGTTGTAGCCTTTGGAATAGCATACGTATCTCTCTGACCTTCACTGAGAGGTAGGTCTTCCTCCCCATCCCCAAGATTAATAGTCACATTATGAATTCAAGTCCTGCCATTTGAAGGAAGGAGCTGGATGATAAAACAAAGTTCTTTTGAGCCCCTATCCCAGGTGACCACACTGAGAAGACAAGGAATGAACCAGGGAGCTGAAATACACAGCAGAGGATGTTTTCTCAGGTAACTCAAAAGACACCATGGGAAACAGTACATCTAGTGGAAGGGCCCCTGACCTGGGTTGGAGTCCTGGCTTTGCCACTTGCTGTGTGATCTTGGGCTTCCCTTCCCTCATATAAAATGGGGACCTTTCCTACTTAGCCTATTTCAGTAGGGGTGTTGTGAGGATTATAGAATTCAGAGTTGAAGATCATCTAATCTGCAAATTTTTTTTTTTAGAGGGGGAAACTAAAGTCTAAAGAGGTCACAGTCTGATCAGGAGTCTCTCTGGTATTTCAGTCCAGACCTTTAAACTCCAAGCCAAGGGATCTTCACATCTAACTGAGGGCAACCTACTTTATCTCTCTCCAGCTGCTTTAACTGTAAGATGGGAATGATAATGCCATTATTCTCTCTCTTATCTTAGGGTAGTTGTCAGGATCAAAGGATTTCATGGAAAAGGAATGTTTTATATTTGTAAATTGTCCTATGAGAGGAGGGCAGGGAAGGGCAGAGAAAACCAATGAACTGCAAATTAGTCAACTTTAATAGTTGACTGGCAGTTCTAATGATCCTGTGATTATGGAGGTTGAAGCTAATGGTCAAAATGAGATTTTTTTTTTTTTTGAGAGAGGAGGCAATTGGAGTTAAGTGATTTGCCAGGGTCATATAAGTGTTACATGTTTGAGGCTGGATTTGAACTCAGGTTCTCCTGACTTGAGTGCTTTATGCATTGTGTCACCTAGCTGCTCCTCACAAAGAGATTCTTTTTGGTTCTCACTAGCAATCCAGAGTTCCCTTTCTGGGGAGTTGAAATCTTATCCTTTCTCCCCTCCTCTCATGAGTGATTTGGGACAAAAATTAATCCCTGTTTGAAAACAGGCACGATGATGGGTAGGACTGGTTGGAAAAGGAAAAATGAAAAAGTGCTAGGAATTGATGGCACTTGGGGACCTGAGGGCAGCTCTAGAAGTTTTGTCCTCATCTTGCAAGAGGGAGATGGCACCTAACAAATAGACAACTCTGGCAACTCGAGTTTGCTTTGCTTTTGGGAAACTGGATAGGATGGAGAGGGGAGACATTCTGTGAACCATGGCAGGATGGTGGAAAGAGAAGAAAACTGGCTCCATTCCCACCTGTGACTGGCAGAGAAAGCTCGTTGTAGGCTTCTGCCAACGGTATTCTCATATTTGGATTGTGAGCAACCACAGGGATTTGTACTAGGGAATCTTTGGGACAAAGGGTCATTCATTAAAGCATTTGTTTTGTTTTAATAAAAGTATCTTTGGAAATACTACGAACTATGTGCTTGCAGGAGAGGATTTGTTCTCAGTGTATTGGGGAAGCATACAAACTTTTTTCATGTTTCTTGGAGTCAAAAGAAAGGAGAAAATCTTCCAGAGTGTCCCTGGTCATGGGAGGCTTTGAACTTGTAATGAACCTTACTCATTTCCTCTAGTTCCAAATGACTGCAGCCTGAGCATGGCAGGAGGTCCCAAGAGAATTAGTTCCTAATGAAGTTATCCCCAAGGGTTCCTGTGCATATTCCCTGCATGTGATTCGTTAGGTCTGACTTGGGTCAGACTGAATCTCCTACCTTCAGGTGCAGCTCTATGGCCTGGATGTTCTGCAGTGACTCCATGGTGTCCTTGACCAGTGCTGTGATCAAAACAGAAAAAAACACGTGAAATTGTGTAGCTGGCAAGAAATCCCAACAGCCCTCAAGGTTCCTGAACATTTTGTGCCACAGTGAAGAGAGACATTATGTTTTGCCTTCCATTGCTAGTCTGGAAGTACTTTACTTTGCAGCATGTCTATGCCCTATCATTCCTTCCCTCCTCAAAAGTTCTCAGATTTGAATGTCCTCTTCTGGCATTAGAGGCCTTCCCTGTCTTGCTCTGGCCTATATTCCTAACTTCCTTCCCTCTGCCTCTTAAGGTTCTTAACTTTCTTCAAGGCTCACTGGAGGCACTTCTCAACCTGCCAATTCTGAAAATTTTACCGGGGCCTGAAAATTTTTGAAAAATTGCCTATAGAATTTATTGATGTACAAGTAATCTTATTTTCACCCTGGCTTCTAGTGAAAAACTGAAGTAAGGCTAAGATCCTATTTAAACTCTGAGACTTGGGAGTTTTTTATTTGTGGGAGGTCTTTGGAAATCGCCAAATTTTTTCTTTTGCAATTCTAATGTACTTACCATGTGTCACTATATTGGCCTTCATGGATAGTGGTGTAAATGTCCTATTCCCTCTCTAGAATTCAAGCTCTGTAGTAATAGGCACTGGGCCTTATTAAACATTTTCTTTCTTTAAATTATTGAACATATGATGTACATTAAATAAATTCTTAATGTTTGTTGAACAAATAAGAGTTTGTCTTAGGCTTGAGCCCTGACTCTTACTTAATAATGATCTAGTTACTTCACCATTATGAACCTCAGTTTTCCAATCTATAAAGTAGGTGCATGATAAAGTGAGTATTCCTACTCTCACAAGGCTGTTTTGAGGAAAACATTTAGTAAACTGTAAACTACCGAAATGTGAGCTCATTACTGTTATTGTTGGTGTTTTTTAAATTGATGTTACAGCACTATACAACAAGGCTGTCCTGGTATTATGGGTTTTTAGAGAATGTGCCATGAGAGGATTAGTTGGTAAAGTTAGGGATGTTTAATCTGAGCAAGAGAAGATTTAAGGAGAGACAAGATGATATAACTATCTTTTAAGTATTTAAAGAAAGAAGGATTAGATGTATTCTGCTTTTCCCCAGACAGCAAAATCAGGAGGGATGAATGGAAATTGCAGAAACAAATGTAGGTGTTTTTTAAAAATTTTAATAGCTTTTTATTTAGAAGTTATATGCATGCGTAATTTTACAGCATTGACAATTGCCAACGTTTTGTTCCAATTTTTCCCCTCCTTCCTCCCACCCCCTCCCCTAGATGGCAGGATGACCAATACATGTTAAATATATTAAAGTATAAATTAAATACAAAATAAGTATACATGTTCAAACCATTATTTTGCTGTACAAAAAGAATCGGACTCTGAAATATTGTACAATTAGCCTGTGAGGAAATAAAAAAATGCAGGTGGGCAAAAATATAGGGATTGGGAATTCAATGTAATGGTTTTTAGTCATCACCCAGAGTTCTTTTTCTAGGCGTAGCTGGTTCAGTTTATTACAGCTCCATTGGAACTGATTTAGTTCATCTCATTGCTGAGGATGGCCAGGTCCATCAGAATTGATCATCATACAGCATTGTTGTTGAAGTACATAATGATCTCCTAGTCCTGCTCATTTCACTCAGCATCAGTTCGTGTAAGTCTCTCCAGGCCTTTCTGAAATCATCCTGTTGGTCATTTCTTACCGAACAATAATATTCCATAATATTCATATACCACAATTTATTCAGCCATTCTCCAACTGATGGGCATCCACTCACTTTCCAGTTTCTGGCCACTACAAACAGGGCTGCCACAAACATTCTTGCACATACAGGTCCCTTTCCCTTCTTTAGTATCTCTTTGGGACAAATGTAGGTTTCTTACAAATGATGTAAGAAAGAACTTTCTCTCTAGAAGCCAAATTTTCTTCCTCAGGTGAGGATTTCCCCTCCCCAGAGGTCTTTAAGTAAAGGCTGAGAGACACTTTTTATTACATCAGGAAGGGAATTCTTCATACCTTTTGGTCTAGATGGTCTCTAGGAGTCCCTTTCAACTCCCAGATTCTGTGATTCTGTGCAATCACATTCTCAGTCTGGAGGATATAGATGGGAAATAGAGGGAGAACCCAGGTCTAGGTTAGCAAGTGAAAAGGAAGTGATTTGGATGGTTGCAGGGCATGGAGGGCAGAGTCAAGCACACAGAGCATTCTGAACTCCTGGATCCCTTTGGTTGCCATGGTAAATATTTTGGTAGGTATTTAGTAGGTAGGTGTTTGTGTGAAGACCCCCACCCCCACCCCCAATCTGATGCCTTAGATCATGGATTCTTGAAGGCTGAGCCAATAGCCCTGGTTGGTTCTCCCCAGATGGAAAGGCATCTGCCAGTGAAAGTTTGAATCAATTGTCTGGTGGGGGGGATCAGGTGGCTTGGTACACAGAGCCCTAACACCAGTAGGATGGATGAATTCTTTGGGTGTGGTAACCCATGTAACAGACAGACAGAATTAGGTTTAGAGCTGCAAAGTACAATACAGAATTGAAATTCAAATAAAAAAGAAGCAAAGTGTTTTCAATAAAATTTCACACAGGGAAGGAATAAGGAGCCCACTAAGATATAATCTCGAAACCAGTTCTCTTTTCACCACTTCTCTTCCTCCTTTTTTGTTTTGGCAAAGGGGCAGAAAAGAAGGCAAAAAGGGTTAACTACACCACAGTTTTTTTTTTAAAATAAGTATTCATTTAACTGCTGGTCCTTTCTCCTTGACCAATGGATGGACTTAGTACTAGAGGAAGTGAACCATTTCAACCTAGACATTCTTGCTATAAATGAACCAGAAGACATTAAGGAGATTGCAGATAAATGACAAGACAGCTCTTAGACTTTTCTTAGACAGATGAAGGAGTTTGAAATATTGGTGTCAGTATGATGAAAGACAATTTCATGGGACCTCTGGTCATCTTAATTTGTAGTCATATGAATGTAAGTAAAAAGATCACCATAAAGATAATTATCTACCAACTTATTCACCAGCATCCGTTGGTGTTGGTAGAAAAACTCTGTGAAAAACGTGATAAGATCTTTCCCACAAAGCCAATATGTATCTTAATTCTCAATGCAAAAAATTTTTATTGCAAAGGTAAGTCTGAGGGAAAATGGTGAAAAATCATATTAGAAAATCTGATTCAAGAGTAAGAAATTAAAAGAGCCCAAAAATGTGTAGACTACTCAGAATCTTTGTGTATTTATGAAGACTTCAAGAAGAGAATTGGAAGGTGCTGAGTAATATAGCACAATGAAACTCACCATATCTTGATTAGGAAATCACTGGTTACCAAAGTGGCAGCTATTTCAGAATCATCTGTGTGCAGTTGTATCATCAACTTGTTAGAGCAAAGATTAGAATCAAAATTAAAGGAAAGGATAAGGATCAGAAGATATTGTATATAATTACAACAGCATAGGCCTGATCTTTTTTTAAACTACATTTATTCGAAAATAGGAAATTAGGTAAGAATTATCATGATTTCCTATAGAAAATGAATAGATGCAAAGATCACCACAATGAGATAAAACCTTAGGCAAAAAATGCTTATCTCCTTGTCAAATGAAGAAATGGGGCTATGAAGGGTAATTCTAGTTTTGAACATAAATCTTGTGAAGGGTGAAAGAAGATTATGAATGGTATTGCTTCCTAAAACCATGAAGAGTTTATGAGAGGAAACCAAGTCCACAAAAACCTTGGTTAAGAGACCCAATAAAGCCAGTCACCCTAAGAAGATTTAAAGAGAAAAGGATGGATATATCAAAAAAAGATTGGAGCTCATCTGATAGCCTCGCTGAACTGTAAAGTAACTGACATTCTTTGATGCAGTGAACTACATGACAAAGATGGGGAGAGAAGACAGCACAAGGGTGTTTGGAGCAGGGAATGTGCCTTGGAATCTTGGAGTCATTTTCTGGAAAGAGATTTCAACTTGTTAGTTTCCCCTTGTAAGGGATTTTACTGTCATGATAATGACTTCTGTTTTATTTAGAAAAATGATCAGGGATAGGAACTGGACCTGGGATTTTATTGTCAAAGAAAACTCAGATGAGGAAACTCCTTCTAAGGAGTTGGGTCAGCAGGTTTTCTGAAACTTCAAATCTGAGTTGCCTAGACTCTAGAGCACTGAGAAATTAAATGAACTTCCCATATTCATACATCTAGTATATGTCTTTGAGAAAATGAAAACAAGTTGTCCATATTCTTTTTTGACTCATTTTGTTACTAAGTAGCAGGTTACTAATACAAGGATGATCATTTAGCCATTTCTTTTAGACCAAAGACAATCATGGACAAACATATCAAGGGTTTCTATCTATAGAACTTATGAGGGAAGAAAATATAAGAGGGAAAAAGGGAAGGATGAATGGAATTTTGACAAAAATCAAAGTGGGCAACCCCCTTTGATCACATTGACAAAATCTCAGAAGGATAGACCTTATAAATAAGGGATGCAAAGGGGAGGGGGAAGTAGATGTTTTCCTTCTTTTAGAAACATCTGATGCAGTCATCTGGTTCTGGTCTAGTCTCAGTTCTTCAGCTAAGGTCACTTGTAGAAATTTCCTACAAAATTGGTGCTAACAAACTTAAATTTACTTGGCCAATAAGCAGGTAAGATAATGAAATTTAGTTCAAACCTCATGTCTCTATTAGAAAATCAAATTTGGAATCTTTTAGATCAGGGAATTCACAATTTTAGGTTAACCAGTTTTCATGTTGATATACTTATATCATGTACATCAATCATCATCTATATCATTTATCTCCACTTTTTCTCTCTCCATATATAGACATATATATCTACAAATAGAAATCAGAAATGAATTTTGTAAGACAGAATCTAATACCAAAATGAATTCACTTAAAAGTTACATATTTAACTTCATTTGTAACAAAAGATTCTGGGTTGGATGCATAAATACACTGAGTAACCAATTTTAAATAACCCCATTTTAAAAGCAGTGCATATCAAGTAAATTATTATAATAAAATATTTCTTCCAGCTCTGTTCAAATGAGTAACTACTTAACAAAAGTCAATATTTCAGAATAGAACCCAAACCATTCTTCTAAGAATTGTACTAATACTACAGTTTCTTTAACATAGAACAGACAATTCTCATTTAAGTTAAATAACAGACTTCACAAATCTATGCATAATTTGCCTAATTATCCTCATAGCAGCAAGAAATTAAAGGATCTTAACTGGCAATACATAACTAGCAACAGATGCCAAAGCTAAACAAACACTTGTTTGGAACATATAAAGAACTATTCTAGGTATAATAGCTCAAATCTTATACCTGCATCTTACTATATTCAGTAACTCATATTTACTCCAAAAATTAGCTTATATAAGATTTAATATTATCATACTTGACATGATTATAGAAATTTGCCTTTATTTTGATGTCATTTCCAGGCAAATGTTAATGTAAATAGCCCATTTGCATTGAGCCAAATGGAATATTTTCTATTTAAAAAATGTCATGTTGGAGAAACTGAGTCAGGAGAAATGGTTCTCCCAGACTTTTCCATGAAAAGTTCACTTATGGTTTATGCATGTAAAACTCCATGGGGTTGCTGGCATTATGGATCATTCATTGGCTCAATAGCATCCCTTAAAGATCATACCTGGCATAATCAGTGTAACAGTCCCATAAGGTCTTAAATATCAATTTCCAATAATCAAGAGTTTCAGATGGGTTCAGCTCTCAAGGATTATATATTCTAAAAACAGGCATTGACTGTAATCTCACATTGTTAATGGGAAAAGAAAAGATTCACAGAAAAAACTCTTGATACAACTACACAGATGTTTTTTTCTTCTCACTCCTCAGTTCAACATTATACATTAAGATAATACACATTTTAGATAATGCAATAAAGTTTGGATATGTAAATATAGTAATCCTAAATTATATATTGAATAGATTTTGTGAAAAATCATCTATTAGTGAAAACATGTTCAGATATTAATTATATTTAAATGGCCATGAAAATAGATTTTCCTGTAGGGTAATACAAGATAGCTAAAAAATTCTGAATTAAGAAGAGTCTACCTTCCTTCAAGGTAACCTCCCTAGTTTTTTCCCAGAGACATATAATCCCTGGCCCAGGAATCTCAGATATTGCTTTCGCTGAGTTGACGATTGTTGTCTGTTTCTGAAGTAGCAAATATTCCAAGTACGGGATCTCACTAATCACAGTAGATTTGGACATAGTTGTTATCAAAATCAATACCAAAATTATAATAAATTTAGTTTCTAAACTGAAAAAACTCTTCCTTTAAATTATTTCTCTTTCTTAAAAATTTATCCTGATGTTAAAAAAGAATAATCATTAAACTTTTATGAAGTAAATTATTTGGGAATCTCTAAAATGACAGATATCTCTTAATCAACATCAGAATAAAAAATTGGAATTTATCAAAATCAAGTTAGTGTGAAATTTCTTTAACATATATCCCTAAAGTACTATAACAATGAAGTCTCAATCATTACAAAATTCTTTGTAACCACCTTTCTTTAGTCAAAGTGTTTACAGTGGGGAGGAGATTAAGTTTTTATAAGCCAAAAAAGAAAAATACAACCAATTAAATTAGCCTCATCATAATGATAAAATTTATAATGCCTTTAAAATTTTCTCAACATGTTTTTCTTCCTTTTCTCTTTAAGTATCACTAGAAATCAAGAAAATCACATTCTGGAATTCCAAAGAATGAATGTCATAGTTCATTTAAACCCTTTGAAAAAACAAACTCCAAATTAACATATATTTCTTTATTCACATCTTAAAACAAAATTAATCTTTTTTAACTCTTTCAGAGGAGTTTATAAGACTAAGTTGCTTCAAGATTGTAACCTCCACAAGAGATAGAAATAGTTTTAGATGAAAGACATTCTATATTTTTAATAGACTTGAAAAATTTTACTCCCATTTTGTGCAAGGATTCACATTTTGTATCCCATTTATTCAGGAACTCTATAACACAAACAAGGTCTTTGTATGATTTTCCTTTTTAAAATACCTATATAAATGCTTGATTAAAACATTAACTCTAAATTAATAATCTCATAATTTTCAATAAGTGATAGCTAAATAATTTTGGATGAAACTTCCCTTACATATAGACAAAAGTCTTTTAAGTTCTTAATTACAGGGCTTCAGACTTTTTTATAGCACATGATCAGCAGAGTTGACAGAATGACCTAACAGCTTCCTAGCCCATTCATTTTGTAACTGCACAAATTCATAATCTAACAATATCTAGATTATAATTACTTTTCTAACAAAGTTCATATAATTTTTATAAATTGCACAATTTAAAATTTAGAAAGAAATATAACACCTTAAATAAGTTGCATATAATGAAAAGAGATAATAAAGCAGCATTTGTGTAGCATTTGTCTTTTGCCAAACATTTTATAATCATGTGACCCTAACAACCCTGGGAGGTGGATTCTATTTTTATCCTATTACAGAACAGTAAACTGAAGTAAACAGAACTTTCTTGGGATCATATAGCTAATAAATTTCTTATTGCCAAATAACAAGTAGCTAATAAATTTCTTAATGACATAACAAATGGCTAATAAATTTCTTAATGCCAAATAACAAATATCTTCTCCTGTTAGGTTGTATGTGATTTACCATAATACTGATAAAGGGAGAACTCTCCTTCAGGCTCAGTCGTCTGACTCTTATCCACCTTAATGAGTAAAACAAGTTGAATAATGTCCTCATCTGATCCTAATAACAACCACCACCACCACCACTACTACTACTATTGCTGCTACCACTACCATTACCACTACTATCACTTTTTTTGCAATAAAGCTTTAAGCTTAGACTTTAAAGCTTTCTTCACAAAAATCCTATGAGGCAGCCATTGGGATATATTATCATCTTATTTTACAGATGAGGAAACTGAGCCCCTGAGAATTGAAGTTATTTGAGTTCTGTCCCAGAGTCAATAAATATGCCAGTATTTGACCAAAGGTCTTCTGACTTCAGGTCTAGCAATCTTTCCACTTGAAATACTTTTCTCATAATAGTGCTATGAGATAGGTAATACAAATATTATTATCTCCATTTCACATATAAAGACACAAAACTTCAGAATGATTAAGGGACTTGTCCAAATTCACATGATTAATTAGTAAATTGCATCTTTTGTGTTTAAGACAATAAATTAGGTATTTATTAATTACCTTCTACGTGACTGACACTGCGCTAATCACTGGAGATAAAAAAGAAAAAACAAAACAATCTCTGCTCTTAAGGAGCTCACATTCTAAGATGAGAGACAAAAGGCAAACAACTGTGTATCACATATGAATATGTACATATATATTTGTGTATGTATGTGTCTTTCTATAATATATATGTATACACACACATACAAAGGTATGTAAAATTGGAGGTAATCTCAGAAAGAAGGCACTAGCATTGAAGGGGACCAAGAAATGTTTCTTAGAACAGGTAGGATTTTAGCTAACATTTGAAGAAAGAGAAGCCAGGAGGTAGAAATGATGAAGGAAAGCACCCCAGAAATGGGGAGATAACCAGAAAAAAGGCAATGGAGTTAGAAGATGGAGAGTTCCAAGCAAAGGCAGAAGGAGCCTGGAAGGGAGTAAAGTGTAAAAATGATGGCGAGGTAGGGAGAGGTCTGATTGTGAATGTTATTAAATGCCAGAGATGACTTTATATTTGACATTGGTGGAAGAACCTTGGGGGACACTCGGAGTTACTGGATGTGAGACAGATGAAAATCTAATAAAGAAGAATAAGAAGGATCAGTCAAGATGGGTTGGAGGAGGTAAAAGTAGGGTCAAAAAAATCAAGGGAAAGAGAGGACAGTATTAAGAAGAAGAGCGTGATCTTTAGTGTCCAAGCTTGTAGAGGGATGAAGACTGAGAAATGGCCATTATTAGATTTGGCAATAAGGAGATCACTGGTGATTGTGCAGAAAAAAACAATACTTAACTGGAATTCACGTTCAAATAGAGAAGTCAGCGAGTAATAGGTAAGTACATTCAGATTAAAAACGAAGAGAACGAATACAAATCAATATAACTTAATTTTTAAAGGAGAGAACTAGCAGTTGGGAGAGATGAAGAAGTACTTCACATAGAAGGTGTTCTTGAAGGACAAGAAAGACCTGATGCAGAAATGGAGACTTCATTCCAGACATGAGGCAGTCAATGAAAAACACAGAGATGGAAGACAAAGGATCTCATCTTTTGGAAGAACAAAAAGGCCATTTTGGCTGGTGCACAAAATAAGTGACAGGGAGTGATGTAGGATGAGGCTGGAGAGAGAGGTTGAAGCCAGGTTGTGAAGGCCTTTATGTTCTGGGCAGAATATTCCTATTTGATTTTGGAGGAAACAGGGAGTCACTGAAGTTTAGAGTTTTTTCCTCTTTATTAGGGAAGCATTTCTAAGTATTTTAGAACAAATAATGTCACTAGTGTAATAATGTCCCTTGTATTAATGCTGCAAATCTTTTAAAATCAGAGACTTTTAAAGAAAAGAACTGATTAAGTAACTCAAAATCAGTCACAAAACGGTACCTGGCAAGTAGCTGGTAATCTCTTTAATATTTTAACCAAAGGTCTTTAAAGTTAATAAAAAATAGTGACTAGACTCAGCTCACAGAACAACTGGTAAGTTTCCCTTTGGCTTGTCCTCTCTCCTTCATCTCCCCACTCCTAAAGTACTGCCTTTTAAGGAACCCTGTGCTCTCATGCTGCCCACTTGGTGGGTGCTGCCAAGTCTGCTATCTACTGGATAGATCTCATACTTTTAACATCATCCTAGTCCCTAAATCCCCTTCACCCAAATTCCTATTATTAATTGAAGTCAGATAATTTTAGGGATGGAAGGGACCATAGAATATGGCATATTAGAGTTGGAGTTTAATCCAATTAACATTAATTAAGCAAGAAAATATGACCCAAGGGGATCATTGAGTTATTATAAAGGGTCTGAAAATTCCTATAGGTTGAATAAAAAGTATTTCTTGTACACTATACATATTTATATTTATATCAATATTTTAAATGCATTCAGATACTATTGTAATGAATAAGATATAGATTTATTAAAGTGTTAATGAAGTCATAATGACTTTTTCATAATGTATTTCCTCAAGTGATAATAACTATTGAAGGAAAGCATCCCAGACATGGAGAGAGAACCAGAGAAAAGGCAATGGAGTTAGGAGATGGTACCACTATTAATATATGGAGTCTGAGAAAAAATTTTCATATAGAAAAGTAAAACAAGTGTTTAAATACTTAATTTGTATCAATCCATGCACTGTGTTAAGTGTTGGGGATACAAAGAAAGGCAAAAACACAGTCCCTGCTTGTGAGGGACTCACATTCCAATGGGAGAGAGAACATGTAAATGGCTAGACAGAAGATACGTACAATATAAAGGAAAGGTAATCTCAGAAGAATGTCACTGGCAATGGTAGGGTTGGGAGTGGGGCAGGTACAGGGCCTGAAAGGAAATGAGGGAATCCCAAAACACAGGTGAGGAGGGAGAGCATGTGAGGGGCTCATTCAGCATCTTCCCTTACCATTCTCCATGTTCTTGCAAAGCCCATTAATGCCTAAGGAGTTTGTGCTTAGGAAATTCCCACGTATTGTAGAGACTTTGACAGTGAACCTAATCCCTGCCTTTCCCCATCATCTTGTTCTAGTAAGCAGCACAGCCACATTAGGAGGAGGGAGATGTTAGGACAAGGAGTGAGCAACTATGGTGTCTTCTGAATGGGGCAGTCCCTAATTTAGGGAAGATTAGTTTCTAAGCTGTAGAAAATGCTTGTAACACTTGCTCTCTCTTTAACCAATCTTGCAAAAAGTGGTAATTGCTCATTCAACAGCCTGAGAATTAAAAAGAATGGAAAGAATCTGGCCTAAAGGAAAATGGATTGGATTATAGCTAGAGTCAGTCCTGTTCCCCAAGAAGCTTCTTGGGTCTGGGATGAAGGTTGTTGGATAGTAAATTTCCCAATGTGCAAGGGATTTGAGACAGTATTGTGGTCAAAGGGAGGAATTAGAAAGTGAGTGACAGAGGACAATAAAGGGGAAAAAGCTAAAACTAAGGATTTCAAGATGAAAGAAAACCAATTAAAAATCTAGAGCACAAGTAGATAAATCAACAGAGAATCTACAAAAATTGAAATGGAGGATGAGTAGCAAAATAACCTAACGATCACAAATCCTTTTAAATAAGTATTTTGAGATGAAGGAAATTGAACCAATATTTGATGAAACACAGAATTCTGTGAGTTTTCAAGAAAACATGGATAGCATCATACCACAGCAGCATATTCTTGGGATTTAAAAGAGAAATAAGCATTCTGAGAGAGATTATAAAAGAAACAAATGAATTTATGCTCTGCATAGCAGAAATAATTAGCAGAGCAGAAAAACTTGAATCCATAATAACAAATTCTCCATAGAAGAGAAAGAATAATACGTTTGAAATACAAATATACTGATGTGGAGGATAATAAAAAGACAATAAAATTAAAAGAATATATGATCTCTATATAAGCAAAATCCACTGACTTTGAAGACAGAATGTATAGAAACAATTTAAAGATCACACATTTCTCCAAAAATTATCAATAAAAAATGCTGAAGCCATAATGTAGGAAATATTAAAAAGGGCCAGAACTTCTGAATATAGAAAATATAGTACCCAATGAAAGAATCTACTTATGACCTCAAAAAATAGGAGAAAAGAATTTACTTTCACAACTATGAAAAGAGGAGAGAATTCCTAATTAAATGAGGGAACTAGGCAATCTTGGAAGGTAAAATGGACAAATTTGATGACAAAAAATTGAAAAGCTTTTGTATGAATGAAACTGATGTTAAGAGTTTGAAGAGAAACAATTAGAAAAATCATTGCAGTAGGGGCAGCTAGATGGCACAGTGAATAGAGTGCTGGCCCTGAAGTCAGGAGGACCTGAGTTCAAATCCGTCCTCAGACATTTGATATATCCTAATTGTGTGACCCTGAGCAAGTTACTTAACCCCAATTGACTCAGCAAAAAAACTGCAGGAAATACATGTGATAAAGGTTTTATATTCAAAGTATAAAGGTAATCAATACAAACATATGATCAACTAATAAATAAGTGGTCAAATAATATTCACAAGTAGTTTAAAAAAATTATAACCACTACACACCTATCAGATTGACTAAGATGACAGGAAAAGATAATGATGAATATTGGAGGGGATATGGGAAAACTGGGACACTGATGCATTGTTGGTGAAGTTGTGAACTGATTCAACCATTCTGGAGAACAGTTTGGAACTATGTCCAAAAGACTATCAAACTGTGCATACCCTTTGATCCAGCAGTGTTACTACTGGGCTTATATCCCAAAGAGATCTTTTTTATTTATTTATTTATTTTTTTATTTAATAGCCTTTTATTTACAGGATATATACATGGGTAACTTTACAGCATTAACAATTGCCAAACCTCTTGTTCCAATTTTTCACCTCTTACCTCCCCCCACCCCCTCCCCTAGATGGCAGGATGACCATTAGATGTTAAATATATTAAAATATAAATTAGATACACAATAAGTATACCTGACCAAAATGTTATTTTGCCGGAAGAAAAGAATCAGACTCTGAAATATTGTACAATTAGCTTGTGAAGGAAATCAAAAATGCAGGTGTGCATAAATATAGGGATTGGGAATTCAAATGTAATGGTTTTAGTCATCTCCCAGAGTTCTTTTCTGGGCATAGCTAGTTCAGTTCATTACTGCTCCATTAGAAATGATTTGGTTGATCCTTGCTGTTGAGGATGGCCTGATCCATCAGAACTGGTCATCACATAGCATTGTTGTTGAAGTAGAGATTCTCTGGTCTCTGCTCATTTCACTTAGCATCAGTCATAAAGTCTCCAGGCCTTCTGAAATTATCCTGTTGGTCATTTCTTACAGAAAGAATATTCCATAATTTCATATACACATGTTTCATTCCATTTTCTCCAACTGATGGACATCCATTCAGTTTCCAGTTTTTAGCCACTACAAAAAGGGCTGCCACAAACATTCGTGCACATACAGGTCCCTTTCCCTTCTTTATAATCTCCCAAAGAGATCTTAAAGAAGGGAAAGGAATCCACATGTACAAAAATGTTTGCAGCAACACTTTTTGTAGTGGCAAGAAACTGGAAATTGAGTGGCTGCCCATCAGTTGGGGAATGGCTGAATAAGCTATGGAATATGAATGTTATGGAATATTATTGTTCTGTAAGAAATAATCAGCAGGATGATTTCAGAAAAGCCTGGAGAGACTTTCATGAACTGATGCTGAGTGAAATGAGCAGAACCAGGAGATTATTGTACATGACAACAGCAAGATTATATGATGATCAATTCTGACGGACATGGCTCTCTTCAACAATGAGACGACTGAGTCCAGTTCCAATAATCTTGTGATAAAGAGAACCATCTGCACCCAGAGAAAGGACTGTGGGGACTGAATGTGGGTCACAACATCGAATTTTTACTCTTTTTGTTGTTTGCTTGCATTTTATTTTCTCTCATTCTTTTCTGCCTTTTTTGTGCAGCAAGATAACTATATAAATATGTATGCAAAGATTGGATTTAATATATATTTCTACCATATTTAATATATATTGTACTACTTGCCATCTAGGGGAGAGGTGGAAAAAGGGAGGAAAATTGGAACACAGGGTTTTGCGAGGGTTAACGTTGAAGAATTATCCATGTATGTTTTGAAAGATAAAAAGCTTTAATAAAGAAAAAAGGAAAAAAGCTATAAGCTATCTAGATCATAGTGAAAGAATGCTCTAAATTACTACTAAAAAGATACATAAATGAAAACAACTATAAGTTTTGACCTCATACCCTTTTGATTAGCAAAAATGACATAAGTTAAATATGAATGTTGGTGCGAGCTGTGAATTGGTCTAATCATTCTACAAAGCAGTTTAAAATAATTCTAAAAGAAATAGTTAAACTGTTCATCCCTTAACCCAGAGACATCATTATTAGGCATATACTCCAAGGAAGTCAAAGCCAGAGCAAAAGGTCCCAAATATATGACAAGATTTATAGCAGTATTTTTTAGTAGTGGCAGCAGAAAGAATGTGAGCTTACTAACAATTGGGAAATAGCTGAAAAAAACTGTAATATGGATGTGCAGTGTATAATGTGAATGTAATAGAATATTATTTGGCCAAAAGAAATAACAAACACCAAGAATTCAGAGAAACTCAGTGAAAATTTATATGAAAGAATATACAGTGAACTTTAGAAGAATCAGGATAAGGACTAAGACGATGCCCATTAAAATGTAAATGAAAAGAAAAAAAAAAGAAACTGACTGCTGTGATTGTAATAATCAAGTTGAGCACAAGAGAGGAGATGAGAAAATAGACCTCATTCCCTTCTTTTGCAGAATCAGGAGACTAGGATTTGTGTCACTGCATATGCTGTCAGACTTAATCAATGTGTTGGTTAGTTTTGTGAAACTGCTCTTTTTTTTCCTCTTTTTAAATTTTTTTCTTGTTAAAAGGGATAGCTAATGGGATGGGGAAAGGAAGGAATATAAACAGCAGTGATAGTGACATAAAACCAGAAGATATTAATATGGATTTTTAAAGTCTGGTACTCTGATCATTGAAGTGGCTTCAGAGAACTGATAGAACTGAAAGGATCAGGAAGGAAGGAAGGAAGCTGTGAGGCATCTGATCTAACTCCTCATTGTGCAGGTGAAGAAATGATAGCTCATGGAGTTTAAATGACTTGTGCAAGGCATTTCCTCCAAGATATGAGACCGCCATGATCAAACATGGTCAGAAAATCACAGAGTCTTAGGTTAGACCTGGAGAGGTCCCACAGAGCATCGAGTCCAACCCCTTACTGTACTGAGGAGGGAGAGATTAAGTGTCCTGTCCTGGGTTCCACAGCTGATAAGCATTGGGAGAGGATTTGAAGGGAGGGCTTCTCACCCCCAGCAGGTGTCTAATCCATTTTCCCCCATTGCTTTTTTGACTTGCCGGTTTTTTTTTTGGGGGGGGATGTTGATTTCCAGGGGAATGTTCTACAGCACAGAGGAAGCTGGTAGGAATTGACTGTGATGGTTTGTAAAAGCATCACTGAAATGATTTGTAAACATTGCTTTATTTTAGAAGCTCCTGGGGAGCACTGGGACAGAGGGGTTCCTCTCTCCCACTGCCTCTAACCTCTTCTTGTTTTGGCAATATTCCCCCATTGGCTGTCTGAGCAGGTGGCCTGGGGATGAGCAAGTGCTGGATGGTAAACTCTGACATAGGAGACTCAAAGGTTTTTGGTGTTGGCAAGGCAACTGGGGTTAAGTGATTTGCCCAGGGTCACACAGCTATTAAGCATCAAGAATCTGAGGCTGCCTTTGAGCTCGGTTCTTCCTGATCCAGAGCCAATGCCCCTTCTGCTGTGTCCCCTAGCAATATTTCTGTCACTGTACACAACATTCTCTTGGTTGAGCTCATTTCTTTATTATTTCGTGCAAGTCTATTCAGCAGCAGTGTCTGGGGTCAGGAGATCAACTGCCTTAGGTAAGGAAGAGTGAGGAGGCTGTTGATACTGGAGCAGTGTACATGAGGCAAGCAAGACTGGGGAGGTTCGAGGGGCCTTTAAAAGGCAAAGAGATCATTGATCCTGTGTGCAAGGGGAGCCCCAGAAGTGTACTGAGTAGGGGGTATGACAGGGCAGAGCTGCATTTTAGAGAGGCCGGATGGACTGCCCCAGGGAGCTGGCAGTGGCAGGGGAAGTTTATTGTGAAGGCAGAAATGATGGCCAGCAGACTGCATGTGATGGGCTGATACAGCCCAGGAGAAGAAAAGAGCTCATGAGAGTCTTTTCCGGAGGCTGATTGGAATTCTAGTCTGCTTCCTTAAAGACCAGCCCCTCCTGGGGGGAAGCCTGCTGCATCTCACTTGGTTAAGGGGCAAAAGAGGGCCCAAGGAATTGAATTTTTCTGCTTGAACTGTTGCTGTTTACCTTCTCAGGGCAATCAATTCACCAACTGGCCACCATCCAGTCTGAAGCACTCTTTGAGGTGATCGTAGATCCCATTTTATTATGTTAAAACACACACAGTGAGCCTCACTGAGAGTCCACGGAATCTTCCATTTCCATTTGACAGAGAAGGGGACAGGTCCCCAGAAAAGTGATGACTTGATCAAAGTCACCCAGACAGTACGGAGTAGAGCCCAGGTCTCCTGACTCCGAAGCCAACCCTCCATATGCCATGTTGTGGCAAAGTGCCCTGTGGGCTGATACATGTGTTATTCTCTCTGTTTTAAAGAGAAGGAAGCTAAGTTGCAAAGGAAAGTTGCAAAAGGCTGAAGGCAGGACCTGGACTCTAGCCCCAGTTAGCTCTGTCAATAGGCAAGGAGAGGACACAGCAATGGCTACAGCCATGGTCCACTTGAAATGCAAGCATGCTGGAAAGGTAGGCTCTTGTGCCTTAGCCTGAACATCTCCAGAGTGGTCACAATCCCCTGTACCCCAAGGCTGGCTTTATACCTATGGATAATCGAACTCTATTTGGTGTGATGGAAAGGACAATGAGATGGGAGTGGAAGATGGGCTTCTAGTACAGGTTCTGTCAGCACTTGGACATCTCCAGTGTGGGTCTCGGGCTTTTCATTTGTAATTAATTAGGTGACCAGATGAGGTGGTTTCTGTGGTCCCTCTAAGCTCTGGAGGTTTGTGATCAAGGGTCCCTTTTAGTTCCAACATTCCCTGTCCAAGGTCCCTTCCAGCCCTGAGTTTCTAAGTTCTGAGGCGTTTTCTAGTTTGATATAGTTTCCTTTTGTGACTAGAGCTGCAGGTAGGTTCAAGGGGAGATGCAAGGGGCCCAATGAGTGCTGAACTGTCCCAGGGTCTCCTCCTCTGGCCCTTGGCTCAGAGCAGCCTTGTTGGGGTGGCAGCCATCAGCTAAGCTTTTATAAGGTCCATATAGAAATCAACTGGGATAACCTGAGGCATGTTTCCTCCTAAGAGAAAGGCTTGGATTCCTTGTGATGGACCGTCTCATTCTGTGGATAAATGCATGAATGGCTTCAATAAATCAGTTTTACAGGGGATCAGAATCAAGCCCAGGTTCCGGATTCTGAGGAAGTGGGGAGTTAATATTCTCATTATCATGGCAACATTGAAAAGAGACTGACAAAGTAAAGTAGATTGGGGGTAATAACTATGTAGGAAGGAGGCTAATTTCATTTATATCTCAAGGGTTTAAGCTACTGAAAAGAAAACCAAAACAGAATAGCTGCCCATAATGTTTAAGGGAAATTCTTCATGAGCCAGTGAAAGGTAGCAGTTGACTGCCAGTTCAGTTCTGGGTTTATAAATTTGGGCTTAGCTCCTTGGGAGATAACATCATGGCCTGCTGAAGGAAAGGCCTTTCAGGGTCACAGAAATGGATACTAGAAGCAGGTACCACTTCCAGATTAAGTAACAATGCTTGTGAATGGGCTGGCTGCCAGCTTGTTCCAGAATGGTCCAGCCTGAGGTTCTCTCCAAGAACACAGAGGACAGCCTGTTTTACAGGCTTGTGCTCAGGTGCAGGGGGTGGTCCTGGCACCCAACACTTTGCCATGTTATAGATTACTCCGGTCAGACATAGGCTGTCTAGGAATATAGGCTGCACTCCTAAAAGTAGATTGTTTATATGATAAAAGGAGATATTTTATAAGGGGCAAGGTTCAAAATCCCTCAGTATGGGAGTCTCTGCATTTAGAAGATGAAGGTCTGCCTCCTAAGGAGTTCTGACCCCACAATCTTTTAATGAAATACAAGGAGTCTGCAAGCGAGCCAGAAGGTTACATTTGTTCATTCTTGCTTCATTCATTCAATAAAACTTTTTCAGAACCTATTATATGCAAGGCCTTTTGTTTGCTGCTGGAAAAAATATGATCAAGACAGAGACCCTGACACAATGGATATTTTGCTTTAGTGAGAAAGAACAGGAATATAATTTATGCAAGTAAAACATATGCAGATAACTATAATATAAAGTACGTACATGAGAAAAGTATTAGAAAGATGAGAGATCTGGTGTGGAAAAATCACTTCTAGCTGTGAGGATTAGAAGAATTTCACAGAAAAAGTATCATTTAAGTCATGGGTTAGCACTAGGAGGGAAAGATCATGGAATCCAACTTTCTCATGTGAATAGCTGAGGAAAATGAGGCAGCTAGCTGGTGCAGTGGATAGAATGCTGGTCCTGGACTCTTCTTCCTCAGTTCAAATCCAGTCTTAGATTTAGCCATGTGATCCTGGGCAGGTCACTTAACTCTGGAAATAATAATAATAGTACCTATGAAGGAGACTAAAGAGATGATATTTGTAAAGCGCTTTGCAAACTTTAAAAAGCACTTTATAAATGCTAGGCATTAGCTATCATTAGATGAGTCCTAGAGAGGTTAAGCAATCTCTCCCAGGTTACCCACTCATCTAAATAGTTGACATAGAATTTAAAACTAGGTTCTTGGATTACAAACTCAGTCCTCATTTTCACTCTACTGTAGCCTACAGATGTGGAATGTTGCAGGAAGCAAAGGTGCTAAGGCAGGAAGGTATGGAACCTGTTTGGGTATAGTTCCAGTTTGCTCATTGTTCAGTTTATGTATGAAATGCTGGAAAGATCATTATTTTATGGCATATCCTCCTGGCTTAGGAGTCTGATCCTCATTTGGTAGGCACTGAAGAGTTTTAAATTAAGTGACATGATGACATCTGTCCACTAGGGAGACCAATCTGGCAATAATATCAAGGGCAGATTGGAAGACAAGGGAAATTCTGGAGTCAGAGAGACTAACAGAGAAAGTGTTATGATGTGGTGGAATACTTTTATGCTGTAAGAAATGATGAAGGGAATGGTTTCAGAAAAACCTGGGAAGACCTTTAAGAACTGGTACAAAGTGAAATAAACAGAACCAGGAGAATAATCTACAAAGCAATAGCAATATTAGGAAGGTGATCAAGAGTGAAAGACTTAGTACCTCTCATCAGCACATTTCCACAATTCCGAAGGACTCATGATATAAAATGTTATTTACATTCAGATAGAAAACTTATGGACTCATAGTGCAGATTAAAACATATTTTCCCCTTTTATTTTTCTTGCTTTTTTGGGGGGGAACATTAACTAATATGCAAAAATATGTTTTGGATGACTGTATAATGTATATAATATTTCTTGTTTTCTCACTGGATGGGCGAGGAGGTGTAGAAAGGTTGAGAATATGAAACTGAAAATTAAAATTAAATTAGAAGTTAGAAAGCAATTAAAATAATCCAAGGGGAAAATGATAAAAAACCTGAACTAGGGTGATGGCAAAAGGAGTGGCCAAGATAGATCAAATGCAAGGGATGCTAGGCAATAGAATCAATATGACCTGACAACTTTTTGGATGTGAACTATGAGGGAAGTATAAGATAACTCTGATGTGAGAAGCACTCAGGTCAGAATTTTCTAGTTCAAGACTTGTGATTGACAGAGGAAGAAACAAACCCGATAATTGAAGAATCTTCTTAGAGGTTACACAGTAGTTTAGTATAAAAGCTGCTTTTCAAATTCAGGCCTCCTGGGCTCACAGGTCAGGGTTCTCTCCAATTTGGAATCATACAGTTAGATGGGACTTCAAAGTCATCCAGTTTAACTTCCATCTGGATAGAACTTCCTCCACCATATTCTTGAAAAGTGGTACCCAAGGGAACATCTACATGGGAACTCTTGGGGTTAGATTCTGGTGACTGGCTCTGGAGACCACTATTAAGACTCCACCAAGGGGCACATAAAACTCTAAGCCCATTATCCTTCACATTTATGACAGTGTGCTCATGTGTCTTTTGATCTTCTCATCAGGCCTGGGGTCTGTTTTTACATAATTTGCATTTATAATAGCAAAAGCTCACACTTTGATAGAACACTTAAATATCTGCCAAGTGCTTTCCTCACAACATAGAGAAGTAATATAACTACTATTATTATCCTATTTTACAGTTGAGGGATCTCAGGTTTTTAAAGGAAACATGACTTCGATTTTTAGATTATTACATTTGAAAGACACCTTCAGAGATCCACCAATCTAACCTTTCATTTTATAGAAGAGAGAATGGAAGTTCAGAATCACTTTCCCTAAGGTGACACATCGAGGAACTATCAAAAGGCAAACTAGAAGCTTGGTCTCCCAAGTGCTGAGTGATCTCTTCTTAGAAGGCAAAGATCTGTGGGGACAGAGATAGTTAAAATCTACTCGACATACCAGAATGTGGGACATTCTGTCTGTAGTTATGCTTTTGCCTTATACTATGACATGTCACTGACTGTCTTGTTAAGAGAGGGAAAAAAAGGTTCTTTCTGGTTGTAATTTAGGTAATAACTTGAAAAACTTCTGATTTAATTTTTGTAGGTGCAGATCCAAATCCTACAAGTCAGTCTTCTAATCCTATGTGTCTACTAACCATGTTTGCCCATAAGGCATGAAGAGTTACTCAATGATTCTCTTAATTAAATGTAAGATGTGGTCTGTCTCATACACAGGTGGAGTAGAAGCTACTATGTGGTATGATTGAAGAATGTCAGAAAGGTTCACCTTTTCCCTAAAATATTTCCCCTATCACTGATGTGATATTTTCCCTTTAGTGATTATTTCTTTGCTACTCTTTTTTTTTGAGGAGGGGAAAAGAGAGAACATATTTAGTCTCTAACACTATTCTTGGGGCTGAGACATGATGGGCCTGTGGAGATACTACATTAATCACTACAAGCCTGGGAGAGGTGGGAGCATGGGAGTAATTGGACTGCAAGTCTGAGGCAAGAGGTGGTATGAATTGAGAGCAGACATTGAAGAGAAATAGCTGATTTCATAGTTTAGATGAGAACTAGCTCTGATCTCTCAACAGTCTCCTCCAAGTCAAATGAAGGGGTGGGACTAGATGGCCCCTGAGGTCCCTTCCAATCTAATTCTAAGATCATCTATTCAAATGTTCTATCTGGCTCTCACATTCTCTGATTCAACGACTTTGGGATTCTATTGTCAGAGCTCCATTTCTAGCCTCATTTTCCCATTAGAAAATAAAAAAGTTGACTTAAATAAACTGTAACTTTCCTTTTACCTTTAGTATTAGATGACTATAGGTTTTTATTTACTTATAAGTCATATTAAACTTTTTCACAAAAGAAAAGTAGCTAGAGCAGGTTGTGGTTTATGATAAAATAGTATTTTACTATAGGAAATTATGAGCAGCTTGGATAGGGCAAGCAAATATAATAAAGATGACAATACTACTTAAATTAATCTATTTATTTAGCGCTATACCAATCAGACTCCAAAAAAACTATTTTAATGACCTAGAAAAAATAACAACAAAGTTCATATGGAAAAACAAAAGGTCAAGAATTTCAAGGGAATTAATGAAAAAAAAGTGACCTAGCTGTACCAGATCTAAAATTATATTACAAAGCAGTGGTTACCAAAACCATTTGGTATTGGGTAAGAAATAGACTAGTTGATCAGTGGAATAGGTTAGGTTCAAAGGACAAAACAGTCAGTAACTTTAATAATCTAGTGTTTGACAAATCCAAAGACCCTAGTTTTTGGGATAAGAACTCACTGTTTGGCAAAAATTGCTGGGAAAATTGGAAAATACTGTTTGATAAAAATTGCTGGGAAAATTGGAAATTAGTATGGCAGAAACTAGGCACTGACCCACACTTAACACCATACACCAAGATAAGGTCAAAATGGGTTCATTACCTAGGCATAAAGAATGAGATTATAAGTAAACTAGAAGAATACAGGATAGTTTACCTCTCAGACCTGTGGAAGAGGAAGGAATTTATGACCAAAGAAGAACTAGAGATCATTACTGATCACAAAGTTGAAAAATTTTATTGTAAATTGAAAAGTTTTGTACAAACAAAACTAATGCAGATTAGAAGGGAAGCAATTGGGAAAACATTTACAGTCAAAGGTCCGATAAAGGCCCCCATTTCCAAAATATTGAGAATTGACTCTATTGTATAAGAAATCGTCATTCTCCAAATAAATGGTCAAAGGATATGAAAGACAACCAAATGAAGAAATTAAACTATTTCAGCCATATGAAGAGATGTCCGTCAATTAATCAGAGAAATGCAAATTAAGACAACCTGAGATACCACCACACCTGTCAGATTTAGAATGACAGGGAAAGATAATGCAGAATGTTGGAAGGGATGGGAAAAAGGACACTGGATACATTTTGGGGAATTTGGAATAATCCAGCCATTTTGGAGAACGATTTGGAACTATGCTCAAAAAAAGCTATCAAAATGTGTGATACTTTGACCCAGCAGTGTTTACTGGGCTTATATCCCAAAAAAGATTTTAAAGAAGGGAAAGGGACCTGTATGTGCAAGAATGTTTGTGGCAGCCCCTTTGTAGTGCCTAGAAACTGAAACTGAGTGGATGCCCATCAGTTGGAGAATGGCTGAATAAATTGTGGTATGGAATATTATGGAATATTATTGTTCTATAAGAATACAACAGGATGATTTCAGAAAGGCCTGGAGAGACTTACATGAACTGATGCTGAGTGAAAGGAGCAGGACCAGGAGATCATTATATACTTCAACAACAATACTATATGATGATTAATTCTGATGGACCTGGCCATCCTCAGAAATGAGATGAACCAAATCAGTTCCAATAGAGCAGTAATGAATCAAACCAGCTACACCCAGCGAAAGAACTCTGGGAGATGACTATGAACCATTACATAGAATTCCCAATCCCTCTATTTTTGTCCACCTGCATTTTTGATTTCCTTCACAGGCTAATTGTACACTATTTCAAAGTCCGATTCTTTTTGTATAGCAAAACAACTGTATGGACATGCATACACATATTATACTTAACTTGTACTTTAACATATTTAACATGTATTGGTCAACCTGCCATCTGGGGAAAGGGGTGGGGGGAAGGAGAGGAAAAGTTGGAACAAAAGGTTTTGCAACTGTTAATGCTGAAAAATTACCCATGCATATATCTTGTAAATAAAAAGCTATAAAATTAAAAAAAAAAGAAATTATGAGCAGGATGGTTTTACAAAAAGTTGGAAATACTTATAGGAAATGATGCAAAGTTAAGTGAGTAGAACCAAAGAAAACTGTACACAATAAAAGGAACGTTGTATGATGGTCAACTGTGAATGACTTAGATCTTATCAGCAATATATGATCAAAGATAATTCCAAATGACCCATGTTAAAAAATACTATCTACCTCCAAGGAAAGAATTGATGGATTCTGAATGCAGATCAAATTATACTATTTTTTACTTTCTTTGCTTTTTTTAGTCTGTTTTCTTTCATAATATGATGAATATGAAAATATGTTTTACAAGATTGCTTATGTATAATCTACATCAAATTGCTTACCACCTCAGGGAGAAGAGAGGGGAAAGAATAAAGGAAAGAATTTGTAACTTAGCATTAAAAATGAGTATTAAATTATTTTGTATGCAATTGGGAGAAAATAAAATTTTTAAAAAGAGAAGTAATTGTAACATTTAAGGTCACCTGCAAATTCAGGAATTTGTGAGTCTTCCACTTCAAATAGTAGTTCATCATGAATTTGGGCAAGCAACCTGAAAAAAGAAGGAAGAAATATATTTGGTGTTTTATTCATCACATTCTCTTGGCATACCAATGGGAAAAATTTGTAATTTATATACCAAATATATATATATGGTATATAAATTACAGATTTACACCATATCAGATCACAACCATATTGACTTATAGATTCTAGGAAGTTATCTAAGGCACAAAGGAATTAAATGATTTGTCCAGGATAACATAATTACTAAGTGTTGAACAGAATTCAAACTTAGATCCTCTCCTGTATTATCTACTCCATAGTGGCTCTAATTTGGAACCATAAGCAAAGTATTTATATGTATTTATTATATTATATATTTTTAAAAACCTACATAGTAAGTACTTAATAAATGCTCATGAATTTAACTTGAACAACAAGAAGGTCAGTATTCCTCACTGAAGGTTACATGGAAGATAATAAACTATAAGAAAACTGAAAAAAAATAGGAAGGGATCACTTTATGAGAAGCTTTAAAAGCCAAATAGAGGATTTAATATTTGATCCTGAAGATAAAAAGTATCCACTGGAGATAACTGAGGAGGGGAATGACACGATTAGTCCTATATTTCAGAAAAATACCTTGGCAGTTACATGGAGCTATGATAGATTGGAGTAGTGAAGAGTTTTGAAGTAAGGAGATGAACTAGAAAGTTATTACAATAGTCTAATGAATGGCCCAAAGCAGGCTGTAGGCTATGTGGGTGGAAAGAGGTGGAAGTATACTAGAGATGTTGTAAATACTAGAGAAGTATACAAGATTTGACAACAGATTGGTTATATGGAGTGGATATACCCAGGAAATCAAGGATGATATAGTTGTGAGCCTATGTGACTGAGAGAATGGTAGTTATCCTGGATAATAATAGAGAAATTCAGAAGAGGAAAGGTATTGGGTTTTTTGGGGAGTGATGTGAAGAGAGATATTGAGTTTTTTTTTAGACAGTAAGTTTGAGATAGTTATGGGCTATGCAGTTTGAGATATTCAAAAGACGGTGAGATAGAACTAGAATTCTTCTGTCATTAAGATCAACGCTCAACCTCTTGGTTCTTTCCATTACTAGCACGAACCTTTTCTTAACTAATCTCCATCTTTTCAATTTTCCAGTTTCTTTTATGACATGGTTTAGATCATTCATTTCACAGAATTGAATGTAATGTGTATCTTAGTTGTTTATGTATTTGGTTAATTCTGCTTCAACCCTCTCCTATCTCCTATCACATTAGAAACTCTTTGAGGATGGGGACTGGAGTTGGGAAGTTTTTTAGCCCAGTTTCCTCATCTATAAAAGGGAATAATGATCTTTGCATTCCCTACTTAGCTACTTTACAGGATTTTTATGAGGATCCACAGAAACTATACTAATGTACTATGCACTACACATGGTAGGTGTTTACCGAAGCTTCTCAGAAGGTTAGAACTGGAATGAACCTTAGTCCAACTCTATTTTACAGATGAGTAATTGGATACAGAAAAGGGATCAAATATGCAGGGATCACATAGATAGTTAGTAGCAGAGATAGGATTCAAACTTAGTACCCCTGCCTCCAACCATAGTTCCCTTTCCACTAACTACATCATGCTGAGTAAGTGCTTGTGATGATCATTTCCTGATTTTATGCTAATCACATTCCCATCTCTTCCTACCAATTTATTTTAATCTATCTAATTTTTTGGACCTACCTGTTGCTAAAGATGTGATGAGGGTTCCTTGAAAAAATGGCTATATCGATGTAACATAAGCATCTAGAGATGGGGAGTCCAGTTGATAAAACATGCCTTGGAGGGCCCTGCAATCTGAGCTGACACATACAGATTCCTTGAGAATCCCATCTGATGATGACCATGGCAATAACCTTGACTCAAGAATCTAGCAGATCTCTTAAGCCGGCCCTAGAAAGATCCTTCCCATGACTTTTCTTCCTTTTGGCCAGGCCAAATAAAATGTCTCATCTTCTGGGAAACCTCTACTTTAGTTCGCAATGACAAAATTATATAATTTTTTTTCCTAGAGAAAGAAACTGATGGGCAAAGGTTAGTTGCTTTTCTTTGAAAAGATGGGGGTTAAGAAAAGGTTCATGCTAATAGTGGAAAGAACTAAGAGGGAGAGCACTGATCTTGATGACAGAAGAATTCTAATTGGAGTTAAGAGACTTGCTCTGGGTCCCACAGCTAGATAGTGTCAAGTACTTGAGGGCAGATTTGAATTTAGATTCTCCTGACTCCTGGGCCACTGTTCTAACTGCCCCAAGGTTAGGTGCTTTGCTCCAAGTTTACAATGTGAACTCATTGAGGCATGTACTAAACCAGTTTTCTTGGTTCCTAAGCCAGAGATTTTTTCATTGCATCTCTCCATCTCTCCATGTTCTAAATCTCTTCTCTTAGCTCCTATTGCATTTCTAATCCACATCATACAGCTTGATCTTTAAAATAATTTTGTGTGATCAATTAGATCACAGGATCTCTGAGACCAAGGACTATGCCTTATGTTTCCTTTGTATTCTTCTAATCAAAGGATTCTTAACCTTTTTTGTGATGTATAGCTTGCTTTAAAAAACATATGTGCATAAACCTATGTATATGCATATATAAATATAAATGAAATACATTACTTTTAAAGTTATCTTGCAGTCTGTATTTCCTTATGAACTTCCTCATATATTCTTCTATACAACTTAAAAAGTATGACCTTTTTTGTTTTTTTTTTTCATTTTTTATTTCTTGCAACTATCACCTCTCTCTTACAAATCCCCCTCTCTCAATAAAATAGGAAAATACAATCCTTATAGCAAATAAGTATAAGTCAAGAAAAATAAATCTATATTTCTATGTCCAAAAATATGTGTCTCATTCTATTTCCTGAATCTAGCACCACCTTATCAGGAGCTGGGTACCATGTTTATTTATCAACTGGAGTTATGATTAAGGAATTATATTATGACTTTAATTAAAGCCATAATTATATTATGACTTTAATTAATCAGAAATCTTAAATCTTTCAAAGTTTTTTTTTACAATGTTGTCCTGCTTTTATTCAGTTTACTGTACATCACGTTTATACAAATATTTCCATGTTTCTCTGAAATTTGTCATTTCTTATAATATAACATTGTTCCATTATGTTATATTCATATAACATAAGTTGTTTAGTGAATCCCAACTGATGAGCAGTTTGATAGGTATGGCACTGAACAAGTAGATCAATTTAGGCAGAATTGTCATTTTTATTATATTAGCTCGGACTACCTATGAGCAATTGATATTTTCCAATTGTTTAGATCTGACTTTATTTGTGTGAGAAGTGTTTTATAATTGTGTTCATATAGTTCTTGGGTTTGTCTTGGCAGGTAGACCCCCAAGTATTTCGTTTTGTCTACAGTAATGTTAAGTGAAATTTTTCTTTCTATTTCTTGCTGATAGGCTTTGTCAGTAATATATAGAAATGCTGTTGATTTATGCTAAAGCTATTAATTGTTTCCAGTAGGTTTTTGGAAGTTTTTCTTGGATTATCTAAGTATATCATCATCTGCAAAGAGTCATAGTTTTGTTTCCTCATTGCTTATTCTAATTCCTTTAATTTTTTTTCTTTTCTTATTGCTAAAGCCAATATTTCTAGTACAATTTTGAATAATAGTGGGTATAATGGACATCTTTGTTTCTTAGTGGGAATGTGTATAGCTTCTCCATTACAAATAATGCTGTTGGTTTTAGGTTATTATTTAACTTATTATTTTAAGGAAATTTCCTTTTATCCCTATGCTCCCTATTGTTTTCAATAGGAATGGGTGCTATATTTTATTAAAAGATTCTCCTGCTTCAATAGATTATCATATGATTTCTGTTGGTTTTGTTATTGATATGGTTGATTATGGTAACAGTTTTCCTGATATTGAACCAGCCCTGCATTCCTGGTATAAATCCCATTTGGTCATAATGTATAATCCTGCTGATAATATCTCTTTGCTAATACTTTATTTAAATTTTTTGCATCAATATCCATTAGGGAGATTGATCTGTATGTAATTTTCTTTCTCTGTTTTGGCTCATCCTGTTTTAAATATCAGTACTATATTTGTGTCATAGAAGGAATTTGGTAGTATTCCTTTTTTTACTTATTTTTCCAAATAGTTTACATAGTATTGGAATTAATTGTTCTTTGAATATTTGATAGAATTCACTTGTGAATCCATCTGGTGCAGGAGATTTTTTCTTAGGGAGTTCATTAATGGCTTGGTCAATTTCTTTTTCTAAAATGAGACTATATAAGTAATTTATTTCCTCTTCTTTTTATCTGTACAATTATATTTTTGTCAGTATTCATCCATTTCAGTTAGATTGTTAGACTTGCTGCTATACAGTTGGGCAAAATAGCTTTTAATTATTACTTTAATTTAATTAGTGGCAAGTTCACCCTTTTCATTTTTGATACTGGTGATTGTTTTATTCCTTTCCTTTTTCTAATCAAATTAACCAAAAAATTATCTATTTTTCTGGTGTTTTCATAAAATCAACTCTTAGTTTTATTTATTAGTTCAATAGTTTTCTTAGTTTCAATTTTTATTAATCTCTCCTTTGAGTTTCAGAATTTCTAATTTGGTATTTAATTGGAAACTTTTAATTTGTTCTTTTTCTAGTTTTTTTAGTTGCATGCCCAATTCATTGGCTCCTATTTCTCTCTTCTATTTATGCAACTATTTAGAGATATAAAATTTCCCCTAAGAATTGCTTTGGCTGCATCCCATAAGTTTTGGTATGTTGTCTCATTATTGTCATTTTCTTGGATGAAATTATATATTGTTTCTGTGATTTGTTGTTTGACCCACTCATTTTTTAGAATTATTTAATTTCCACTTGGTTGTTAGTCTATCTTTCCTTGCCCCTTAATTGAATATAATTTTTATTGCATTGCAGTCTGAAAAGGAAGCATTTACTATTTCTGCCTTTCTGCATTTGATTGTGAGATTTTATGCCCTAATACAGGGTCAGTTTTTGTGTAGGTGCCATGTACTGCCAAGAGAAAGGTGTATTTCTTTCTGTCCCTATTCAATTTTCTCTAGAGGTCTATCATATATAGGTTTCCCAGGATTTTATTAACCCCCTAATTTCTTTCTTATTTATTTTGTGATTAAACTTGTCTGATGCTAGTATAGTTCTGCTGTCTATTTCTTCCTGTAACTGGTTTAAAATTTTCTCAAGGAAATTGGCTGCTCTACCACTTGGTGCATACATTGGTGGTAACTACTTCATTATTTATGGTGCCCTTTATCAAGATGTACTTTCCCTTCTTAGCTCTTTTAATAAGATCTATTTTTACTTTTGCTTTATCTGAGATCAGAATTTGCTACCCCTGCTTTTTTTTTTTTTACTTCAGCTGAAGCATAATAAATTCTGTTCCAGCCTTTTATCTTTTCTCTGTATGTGTCTCTCTGTGTCAAATGTGTTTCTTGTAAATAACATATTGTAGGATTTTGTTTTTTAATCCACTCTGCTATTCGCTTCTGTTTTATGGAAGAGTTCATACCATTTCCATTCCTGTCTACTATGTATCTAAGCTATTTTCCTGATCAACTTTTCTATTTTTTAAAAAGCAATTTCTAATTGTTTTGTCCACTAGACTATTCTATCCCATACCAAGTAACTGTGATTGATTCATACATCTTTTTTTTCCCCCCAAGAACACAGGGAAGCAGACAATTATAGAGACATTATAGTAAAAAAAAATAACATTGGACTTGGAATTGGGAGATTTAGGATTGAGTCCCTGACTTGCTATCTGCTGAATATATGACCTTAGGTATGGTACTTAGCTTCTCTGAGGCTCTAAAGGATTGGATGAGGGGCCATTGAAGGTCTCTTCCAGGCCCCAAAGTCTTTGAGTCTATCATAAGCTATGTATTAATTTGTGCATATGGAAGTAATGCTAATTTTTCAAACATATGGGGAATTGAGTCAAATTTATGAAAATAAGAGTCATTCCCCAATTGATAAATGATCAAAAGATATGAACGAACAGTTTTCAGATGAAGTAATCAAAACTATCTATAGTCATATAAAGAAATGGTCTAACTTCACTATTGATTAATAAGGTACTACCTCATACCTTTATATTATATATATGTATAATGATACATTAATTGGCTAATAGGACAGAAAAGGAAAATGACAAATATAAGAGAGGACATGGGGGGAAATTTTAATGCACTGTGGGTAGAGTTGTAAATTGATTTAACCATCTTAGAGAGCAATTTGGAACTATGTTCAAAGGGCTATACAACCATGCATACCTTTTAACTTACCAATACCACTAGTAGGTCTGTGTTCCAAAAAGAGAAAGAAAATAAAAAGGAAAAGGATCTATATGTACAAAGATATTTACAGCAGCTTTTTTCTGGAGGCAAAGAATTCTGGATGAACAAACTGTGGTATGGGATTATGATGGAATGCTATTGTGCTGTAAGAAATGATGAGCAATGCATCCTCAAGAACCTGGAAAGATTTCTATGAGCTGATGCAAAATGATATGTTTTGTGTACAAAGTAATAGCAATATTGTAAGATGATCACCTGTGAATGACTTAGCTATTCTCAGCAATAAATGAATCACGACAATTTTGAAGGAATTATGATGAAAAATGCTACAAACCCAGAGAAAGAACTGATAGTGTCTGAATACAGATTGAGACATGCTTTTTAAAAAATTTTATTTTTCTTAAGGTTGGGTTTGATTTTTTTTCCTGGTTTATGTTTCTTTCACGTGTCATAAAAATATTTTGCATGACTACACATACGTGACCTATATTGAATTGCTTGCTTTCTCAATGAGGAAGGATAGAGATGGAAGAAGGGAAAGAATCTGGAACTCAAAGTTTTAAAAACAAATCTTAAAATTGTTTTTACATGCAACTGGCAAAAATAAAATACTAAATAAATTTAATAAATTGTTTTTAATGGAGGCAATGGGGAATTCTGGCCCCTTTGCCAGCATCCTGTTACAATTTCATTTGCTTTTGGGCAAATATAATCACTGGATGCAGTACTATGAATAGAATTTTTGAAATGTCAAGAAAAAGACAGGAACTGAGAGAGTAAGAGAAATAATTGCAGCTGAGAGAATATGTTTCTGTGCTGCCATAGAGGGTAGATTCAAAATAGTCAAGAGTTGCCCTAATACGGTATTAGATTTGAGGGCATTTTTTTCAATACTCCATTACATTGCTGAGATTTTCAGAAAAGAGACATGAATAGAACTTAGAGTGACACTCTGAGACTTCAGGAGAATAAAGATGCTGACTCCTAAGGGGAATGATCCTTAGGTCCTAAGTGCTGATGTAAGTATGACCATGAAAATCATTGAAGTTTTTTCAAAACACTCTATAATCACTGTTAATTGCCTTTGTCCAGTTCACATTTCATGAAATGTGAGGTCTCTTACTAGACAATAATCTTCAGGGTAGCTTTCTATTCTGATGCCATCATTCAACTAGGACACTGAAAAGAAGGGAGCTGGACTCTAATCTAAAAGGTATTTCTGGCTTTAGATGTCTGAATCTGAAGAGTAAGTGGACTATGTGGCCTATATTACATGTGAATATTGATATTTATTAATCTCTTCTAAACTACATATTAAAATTATGATAGTGAATGAAGACTAAAAATGCAATCAAATGAAGAGAAGACAGAGGAAAGGGGAAGTATGAGGGCCACACTTGAAACTGACTAAGTCATATTCCTGGATTAGAATCTAGGATATAAAAGACGGTGGAGTTAATTGACTAATAGTCTAAAGTCTAGAGGATCTAGAACTCGAAAGTTTAAAAACAAATATAAAAATTTTGTTTTAAATGTAACTGGGAAAAATAAAAATATTAAATAAAAATTTAAAAAGTGGTAAATATTCTAGGATCTAAATGATTATCAGAATTCAAGTTGCTGGATTTTTTACACTTGTAAAAATTTTTTATACTTGACACATTGATATTTTGAATATAATGCAGCTAAATAAATTTGTAATTGACTTCATCACCACTTCATCATATATCTAAAATGGGGTAATAATACTTGCTCATTTGACATCTTTGTTATAATGAAGGCACTTTTAGCATGTTATATAAAATGAGAGTTAATATTTTTTGTTGTCACTGAATCTTTCAGTACTAAGTGGGAGTTTGAGATTTAAAATCATATGGTTTATAGGACAATGTTAGAGCAAGTTTTCTAAGTCTGAACACATCACATGATAGTTCCTTCTGTAAAATTAAGGGAGTTGAACTAAATGGCCTTCTTAAAAGTCTTTTTCAGTTCTAAATCTTAGGATCTTAAGCAACCATTATTATTAATAACAATTTACAATTATATATATATATTCTTCTGGCCTAGCACAGTGTCTTGGTCTAGCATACATTTCAATTCTTCCAGGATTTTTTTTTATCAGGGTGAACACTTTTTCCACCAAGGCAGGCTGCATGTAGCTCCACCACAGCTTAAGAGTAAGTCTTCATGAGTTGCTGTGATCAGACTTGTGGTCTGGTGATGAGTCTCTATATTGATCCAGGTCCTTCTTTGATAGTGAATTACCAGGCCTGTACTAAAAGCCTTCCACATTTGGTGAGATCTATAAAGCTTGTCCTCTTGAAGGAGCCTTCAAGTCACCTCCATTTCACAATGAGGCAACAAAGGAGGACTTTAGGGGTAGCATTTCACAGAGTATTGTGGCAAGGTTATGCAGGGATGCAGCCAAAACTAGTCTGAAAAAGGCTAGAATATGGGTATTCAATTGAATTCTTCATACTTCAAAAATAGATCATATAGAAGTATATTCTACTCTTGATCAGAAGTGGACAGAAGAAGACCCAAAGAATGGGAAACTTTTCCTGATTCTGTCAGTTGTTCTTACTCTTCTCTCAGATCATAACGTATTCATTTTGTATATAAATGCTTTATTGCCTCATATGTAAACATGCTGTTACCTCTCATAGCATGTAAGCTCTTTGAGGGCAAGGGCTATTTAATTTCTGACTTTGTATTTTTCAGGTCTAAGCACCTGACACATTGCAGGTTCCTAGTGATAAAGTTATGGATTGATGTAGTACTTTACAATTTACAAATCACTTTTCTTACAATAACTCTGTTAGGTTTAGTTTTTCATTTGTTTGTTTTTTGGAGGTAGAAAGAGATATCCAGATAATTTATTTTGTAGATGAAGGAGCTCCTTCCATGAAAATTCCCTCTAATGATGCAGAATAACAATATACCCACAATTTGTATTCTTAGAGAGTTTCTTGAGGTACACTAATGTGTTAAGTGACTTGACCACAGTTACCTTGTTACAGGTAAGAGCCAGGACCTGAACTCAGGTCTTCCTAGTTCCAAGGCCAGTCTGCTATCTCCATGCTCTGTTTCATAAGACAGGTAAAGTGATATTTATATACTATTTCCATTTGCAAATGAGGAAACTGGGGTGAGGTATTGTGATCTTAAGTAGACTTAATATTGGAACTCAAATCTGCTTTTACTAATCTCTTTCATGGTTATGACAGGACATGTTTATGACATATATAAAATGCAATTACATGAGTGTGAAAATCAGAAAGATTTTTTTTCTTTTCAAAAGAAAATCAGATTCTCTCTTTGAATACTGACTCTCTCTTGTGCAGCCACATGTGTTCTCCTCCATCTTGTTATTCTAGTATTAATTCATGGGAAACTAAATTATATAAGGCATCTATTGTTGCATACATTTAGGTGCAACTAATTAAAATTTTCATTTTATGAATAGACAGAATCATCCCCCTCCCAACCGGACCAAAACTTATTCTTTCTCTCTCCCCACTTGGAAAACCCCTAAACTTTCCCCTAATAGAAACTGGATTATTTAAGTTTGCATCCTAGTTTGGATCCTGTTTGTTTTTGTCATTATTAATTAGGCTTTTGGGACTTATTTGATAAAATGTTTTTTTGGATGCACTGGGGAGAACCACTGATCTATTCTTTTGAATGCCTCATCAATAAATCATCTATGTTCAGATTGTTTTACTTAGTTATTATTAGTTACCCTTTATAGTTATTAGGTGTAACACATGGAAAATGAAACATGTATGTGATTCACAATCTAACTTTTTTTTGTTACAGTTCTTACAGGTCAGCATGTTTGAACTTGGTAGAACTGTGTACTATTCTCTGTGGGCTAAATGCTTGGCTCTTGTAACCTTAAAGAAACCAGATATCCATCTGGATGGTCATCTCCTTTTTAAAAACCTGGGACATTTAGACTGTCTGTTCTTAACTTTTTTACTTTCCATTGGAAACCTATGGTGTGATCTCTGTATTATGTCACAGTCTTCCCAGGTGAATTATTTTTTAAATGGTTCAAACAGAATAGGGACTTGAGAGGGACTTGAGACTTTTTGCAGATTTGGGAAAAATAGCTGGGGGATGAGACTTTCACACTTCTTGAAATTACATTGTGAAATTCAGAACTGCTGTTGTGACTAGGATCTAAGAATAGAGTTCAAATTGTTAGTCACTTACACATCACAACTAGAGGCCTGGTGAAATGGATTAGCATATTTCTAATTGAAAACTGGGGCACAGGAAATAAAGGGAAATGGAAGAAAGATCAGAGCAGTTTGTAGAAGGTGAAAACAGATGGAGGAAAACTAATCATTTTCACTGGGAGGAAATTAATCACTGAATTGGTTTTCTCTCCACTGCTTGAGAGAAGCCTGCAAATCCCAGAGCTGCAAGATCTTGCTTTTACTACTGTTAGTGTGCACAGAATCACAGTCTCAGAGTGGGAAAGGACCAATTTCACTTAGTCTGACCTGTATCGATTGTCCAAGTGGCCGTCCAGTCTCTGCTTGCAGATCTCCAGTGATGGGGAGTTCACTAGTTTATAAGACCATCTATTCTGCTTTTAGATGACTCTAATTATTATCATGATTTGTCTTATATCAAGCTTAAATATGCCTTTCTAAAATATCTGCCATTCTTGCCAGGCTCTTCCACATCACATCACTTCTGTTCGACAGCTCTTGTGTCTCCACCGCCTTTCCTTTTTCAGGCTGAACATCTCCAGGTTCTTCATATTGCCCTTTGCTGTGTATACCAGAGTCCTGAGCACTCTCCTTTGGGGGCCCTCCAATTTGTTTCCTAAAAAAACTCCCATGACTTTTTTGGTCAGTCATTTTTCAGTCGTATCTGAGTTCATGGTAAACAGACTGGAGTGGTTTGTCATTTTCTTCTGAAGCTCATTTCACAGAAGATGAACCTGAGACAAACAAGGTTGAGTGATTTGCCCAGGGTCATGTGGCCAGGAAGTGTTTGAGATCAGATTCAAGAAGATTTATCTTCCTGACTTCAGGTCAGGCCCTTGATCTGCCTCCATCGTTTAGGCTCTAACCAACTGGTTCTTGTGGCCAGCACATTTCTACCACCTGCTCTCCCAATCCCAGGGATTCAGAATCTATGTTACCAATGGGTGCAATCCCCCCCCCCCCCACCTCCTTGGCTACCTTTCCACATACCTTTGTCACTGTCCACATCAATTCTATAATTCTCTAGTGTCTTTCTTTCTTTGACTTTCTTTTCTATTGTGAATTCTGGAACTCCCGCTTAATTATTCTTTCATCCCTGACTATTCTTTTCACAATGTTTCTGTCTTATTTAACTCATGGAAACCTAGTTCTCCATCGGCCACCCTCTCTAGTAAAGAGTCTTTCTTCTCCCATGACCCTAAACATAGTGAGTTTATTAACACAAGCTGGTATACTTGTTCCCCATTTGACATTTCCAAATATTCTGCCACCAAATATTCACCTCACAATCTTTGCTTATCGGAGGTTCCCTCTGTCTATACACCCACATATATGTATATGTGGATGTGGATCTGAGTTTTGGTTCATCCTTGTTGCTGTGATCCACTGGTCCCTAGGTTGCTCCTTTTCCCCTCTCCTAAAATTAGAATTGACTAAATAGAAGCTAATGACTCCATGAGACATCAAGAAATATTAAAATAAATTCAAAAGAGTGAAAGAATAGAAGAAAATATGAGATATCTCACAGTTAAAGCAACTGGTACCTAGAAAACAGAATGAGGAGATAAAATTAAAGAATCATCAGACTACCAGAAAGTCATTACTAGACATCATATTTCAAAAAATTTTAAAACATTTGCTAAAGTATATGCAGTTTTTCGTAGGGGGAAGGAATGATGATAATGATGATGGAGAACTGACACCAAACAAAGCAGCAGAAAAAAGAATCTATCATAGCAGAATCCATCAAATAAACACCAAAATTAAAACACCAAGGATTATTATAGAGAAAATCCAGAGCTCTTAGGTAAAAGAAAAGGTATCAGAAGTAATTATAAGATATGATTTACTATTCATAATTATAAAGGAGTAGAGAGCTTAGAATATGATATTACAGAAGGCAAAAGATGCAGCCTTACAACCAAGAATAACTTAATCAGAGAAACCACATATAAGATGTTAAAGGGGAAAAATGGATTTTTAATAAAATAGGAGCCTTCTAAGCTATTAAAGCTTAGAAAAAACCAGAGCTGAGTAGAAAATCTGATATATAAACATAGGAGTTAAGAGAAAGCATAAAAAGGTAAATGTGAGTAAGCAATCTTAAGGACCTAAATAAACAAGGTTAAACTATTTATGTTCTATTATGGGGAGATGATACATGTATCCCCTTAGAACTTTATCATCATTAAGAATCATAGAAGAATTCTAATTAGATAGGGAATGATTCTATTATGTTTCGATGATTTTAAAATAAGAATGGGAAGAAAATAAAAGAGAAATACACTGGGAGAGAGATGAAAGGAGAAGAATAGTGGGAAAAATTATCTCAAATAAATGGGATCTCCAAATAAAAGTCTATACAACAAAGAAATAATATTGCCAAGGAGAAGCAAGTCTTCTTATCTAAGTCTTATCTAAACTTATCAAAGGAGGGGAGAATATACATATACATACAAATACTGTTGAATACAGAAATATATTTTATCCAACAGGAAATAAGGAGGGAAAGGAGTTAAAAGAAAGGAGAGACAGAATAAGAAGGTTTCTTTAAAGGAGAGATTAATCAAAAAACAAAATGAAAACTTTTAAAGAAGGGTAGAAAACAAAGAGAAAGACAAGTATAAGAAAGTGGAGGGAAATAGTTAGCAACCACAGAATTGAATGTGAGACATCAGAATGGATTAGAAACTAGAATTCAACAATTTGCTGTTTACAAGAAACACACTTAGAACAGAAAGATGTGTATAGAGTTGAAATAAGGGACCGAACAGAATCTATTATGCTTCAACTAAAGTAAAAAAAAAAGCAGGGGTAGCGATCACAATTTTAGACACAGCAAAAAGCAAAAGCAGACCTAATTAAAACAGAAAACAGGAACTCTACATTTTGCTGAAAGATACCATAGACAATGAATTAATATCAGCACTAAACATTTATCTACCAAATTGTGTAGTATCTAAATTTTTTAAATTTAAACAAATTTTAGTGGGAAACAAATAATAGAACTATAATAGTTCAGGAACTTAATTCTCTCAGACCCAGAGAAATCTAACCAAAACAAAACAAAACAAAAATGCAAGAAATGCATAGAATTTTAAATTTTAATACTGAATGGGAACAGAAACGAATAAAACTATTTCTTTGCTGTGAATAGCACTGCAACAAAACTGACTGTGTGTTAGAGCATATAAACCTCACCAACAAGTACAGAAAATCAGAAATACTAAATGCTTCTTTTACTGGCCATAATATAATAAAATTATATCCAACAAAAGGCCTTTGAAACAAAGATTTAAAATTAACTAGAAATGAAATAACTTAATCTTAAAAATGAGTTCAAAGAATAGATCATAGCAATTATAATTTCATTAAAGGTTATGACAATAATAAACCAAAATAACAAACTTTATGAGATGAAGTCAAAGTAGTAATTAGGTAGACTATTTATAACTCCAAACACCTTTATCTATAAAAGAGAGAAATAGCAGATTAACAAATTAAGCATGTAGCAAAAAACCCTAGAAAATCAACAAATTAAAAAAATTTATCACCAAAAATAGAAATCCTAAATATCAAAGGATAGATGAACTAAATAAAAAAAAAACAGTTGAATTAAAAATAAAACTGCTTTTTGAAAAAAAAAAAATCCAACAAACTTTAATTCCACGGAGAATAAATTAGTTAATGTGATTAAAAAAAAGAAAACCAATTGACAATGTCAAAAATGAAAAAAGTAAACTCACAAGTAATGAGAGTGAAGGAAAAGAAATTAGTAGGGAGCTATTTCTTTCAATTATATGCCAATAAAACTGACAAACTAAATAAAATAGATGAATATTTATAAAAATAATAAATTGCCCAGATGAAGAAAAAGGAGTTAGAGTTCTTAAGTAAGCTTATTTTAGTAAAAACAAATTGAAGAAAAGCCAAAATGAATTTCCAAAAGAAAAACCAGATAGAATTCTATTAAATAAATGAATAATTCCAATACTACATAATCTGTTTGAAAAGATAGGATAAGAAAGATTTCTACCAAATTCCTCTTATGGCATAAATAATAGACTTAATTAGCTAAACCAGGATGAATCAAAACAGAGGAAGAAAAGTATAGCTCAATATTGCTAATGAATATTGAGGTGAAATTTTAAAATAAAATATTAGCAAGGAGACCATAGCCACATATCACAAAGATTATATATTATGACCAGGATGGATTTATATAAGAAATGCAAAGTTTATTTGATATTAGGAAAACTATAAACATAAATGATCATATTAATAACAAAACAAGAAAAATCACAATACATTAACAGAAAGGGTTTTGACATCATAGGAATAAATAGTGTTTTCTTTAAAATGATAAAAAAGAAACAGCATTATCTATTATGAAGATAAGCTAGAGACCTTTTCATTAAAATCAAGGATAAAGCAAGGGTTTCTATCATCACCAGTATTAATCAATATAGTGTTAGAAATTAGTTATAGCAATAAGACAAGAAAAAGAAATTAAAGAAATAAGCATAGGCAAGGAGCAATCAAAATTATCATTTTTTTGCAGAAAATATTGTTTACTTAGAATACCCTGTAGAGGCAATTAAAAATTAAATGAAACAATTAATAATTTCAGAAAGGTTGGAGAATACAAAAATAAATCCACTCAAATTTTTAGCATTTCTGTATGTTACTAACAAAATCCAACAGGAAGATGTGGAAAGAGAGATTCTACTTAAAATAGCTTTAATAGTATAAAATACTTGGAAGTCTACTTGTCAAAACACACAAAACTATATGAAAACAATTACAAAATACTCTTTACACAGATAAAGATAGATCTAAGTAGAGAAATATTAAAAGCTCCTGGGTAGGTGATACAATCTAATGAAATGACACTACTCTCATCTCTTATGTCCCAATCACTTTCCAAATCTTCTCAATTGTACTTCTACATTTCTGGAATTCATCTGCCTTATTCTGCTTCCACTCCACCACACCCTCATTCAAACAAATCACTACTTTTGGTTCAGACAATTGCCACAGCTTTCTAATCCACCCTCCTCACAATTGCTAGTGTTTTCTGAAGCACTGGTTTAATCATATCAACCTTTTCCCATCCTCCCCACACCATACAGTCCAAGGAGTCCCTATTCTCTCTAGGATAAAATGATAAACTATTCCATTTTAACTTTTAAAATTCTTCACAGCCAAGCCTCTTTCCATTTTTTCAGTCTTCGGAGACATTAGCAGCTTCCCTCCATGCATTAGAAGATCCATCCTTCACCTGGCTTCTTTTAAGCCTCAGTTTTTGCCTTTCAGCATCTGGCCTTTTGTGGTCCCTCTAGCTTTCCTCTCTAAGACAATTTTCCATCTACTAGGGATTAATTTTATATCTAGTTATTTAATGTTTCCCTCATTGGAATGGGGGCTTCTTGAGGGCAAAGGATTTTTCTTTTCTTTTCTTATTAAATGTTTGGTGTTTGATTGATTCTGTGACAGCTTCCTACTTTTGACCCTGCCTGCCTATAGTACATGTGCATGGCTAAGACTCTTGCTTAGCTCTATTTCCCCCTCCTACATTGTCCTGACACAGTTACCTATACTTGTTATCTATTATCTCATTCTTTTTAAAAAAAACTTCTTGTGTCCCCATATTACTTTAAAAATTGTTTGTCTGTTTTTCCTATAATTTTCCTTTGAGATAGATAGTGTAAATATTATATTTATTTTATAGAAAAAGAACCTTAGCACCATGCTTAGAGTCTCACAGATAATCATTAGTGGGGCTGGGGCTTGAGCTGAGGTCAGTTCATTATCATTGAACAGAACATGTCCCTAGTGGGACTTGGGAGGATTTGCACTGAGTTCAGTCTCAGAAAACTCCAAATGGGTTCATAGAGAGTTAGACACAACTGAAATGTCTTAACAGCAACAAAGAACTACACTCTCATCCAGGTCTTCCTGTGACCAAGAACAGGATCTACGAGAGTTGGGTTATGGTTTGGGAACTCCAAGGATCACACTGTCTAATTTTTTCATTTTATTATTTTACCCTATTAAAATTATGCATATTTGTTTTGATCTCATCGTCATTTTTCAATCTCCTAATTGCCTTTCTCCAATCTTTCTCAAACTCTTCCTTGTATGAAAGGAAAAAAGTTAAAACAAAATTGACTAACAGAACAACTAAGTCTACTGAGAAGAGAGATGCAGATCATATGTTTTTTTCTTTAGAATTGAGATTGTTCACTGTGAATAATATAAGTTTAGGATTTTGTTTGTTTTTGGGGAAAGTTTGGTTTTTTTAAATATTGTAATAACTTATATTAAGATGGCTAGATGACAGAGTAAATGGAGAGCTGGATTTCAATTCAAGAACTGAATTTAAATCTTGCCTCAGACACTTAGCAAGTCATCTGATGTCTCTTAGCTTCTGTTTCTTCATCTGTAAAATTAAAGCTATTAGTAGCACTGACTTTGAAAGGTTTCTGTGAAGATTACTGGAAAAACGTATGTAAAGCACTCTGTAATCATACAAGGGCTGACGAGTAATTGTACATGTGGTTCTCTTGGTTTCTGCTCTCTTGGCTCTGCATCATTTCATACAAATCTTTCACATTTCCTTTTAATTCTTTCATTTGACAGCAGAGGAAACTAAGGCTTATAGATAGCAATGACTTACTCATGGCCATAGTATCTAAACCACTGAGCTGTCTCCTGCAGATCAAGGCTTCTGACTTTTAACTCCATGACCTCAGTTAACTCTCTTTGAGTTAAACTGCTTCTGATATTTACTAGCTTGTGTGGCCAGTGGCTAATTTATCCTTCTGATACTCAGTTTCCTATTATTGGTTAAGACTGAAGACAAAAAAAAAGGATTTGAATTCAGTTTTTGATTTGAAGTCCAGCTCTCCTCCTACTGTGTCATCTGACCACTTAATATAAGTGACTACAATACTTAAAAACAACAACAATAAAATACAAAACTCAGATTGGTGGCTTATGAAAAAAACAAGTTAAGAATTAGGTTATATAAATCTTTAAGCTATTAAGCTTTTGGTTGTAATAGGAGTTGACCAGGATTTTAATGTATATGTCAATCATGGGAATTTGGTGGAAAATTCTGCAGGATGATTTTTATCACATCTTTAGGGTTTCCTTATCACAATTAAATGTGAGAGATAACTCATCTTGAAAGATGCCATTTTCTCCCCTTTCCATTTTAAATGTATGATTTTTAACATTCATTTAAAAAAATTTAAGTTTTGAATTCTCTCTTTCCTCCCTCACTAATTGAGAAAGCAAGATTTATAATATCAATTATACATGTGAAATATACATGTGAAATTGTGCTAAATATTTCCATATGGAGCCATATTACCTAAAATTAATTAAAATAAAGAAAATGAAAAAAGTTTTGCTTCTTTCTCTGGAAGTGGATAGATAGCATTTTTCATCATGAGTTTTTTTGAATTGTCTTGGATCATTGTTTTGATCAGAATAGCTAAGTCTTTCAAGTTGATCACCGATGATATTGCTGTTCCTGTGTACAGTGTTTTCTTGATTCTGTTCAGTTTACTCTGATGATGGCATTTTCTTTACCTTCTCTATGTGGTACATGTCTCAATTGAATTGTTCAGCTCGAAGAAGACAAGACTTTTTGGCATCATGAGAGTTCTATGCAAGCATTTAAAGAGCTGTCAAAGGGAAGAGGGATTTTTCATTTGGTCCCAGAGGACAGAGTAGGAGAAATGCAGAGAAATTGCAAAGAGGCAGATTTTAGCTTGATGTAAGGGACATCATTTTTAGGGAAACATTTTTAACCATTGGCGCTCTCCAGGGATGGAACAAACTGCCACGGGAGATGACTACAGGCAGAGATAGAGAAAGTGTTTTGCAGGTATGAGTTACGTGAGCTGACCCCTGAGGTCTCTTCCAACTTTTGTGAATTGGAATTTTAGGCATATCTAAAGTGTAGATTTTATGTTTTGGTTACCATCATTTCCCTGCTGCTATGGCTGCCTTGTTTTCCCACAAAGGTCTGCAGTTCACAATGGAATACTTCCAGCTAAGAAGATCCTGTGGCTGGGAGTGATAAAGATATCTAAAACAGATTGATTTGTAAGACTCTAGCATTTCTGAGTGCCTGCATCCTCCCGGCAAGTAGGGGACCTGTTTTGCTTTTTCTCCTGGAAGCGCTGGATGATGCAGAATGCTGTGGAAATTTCCCAAATTGCATGTGAACTCCTTCAGTCCCATGTAATAGGAAAAGCTAACCTGTGCAGATATTGGACATCAAAGTATAATCTGTTTTACATTGGTTTTTTTTCCCCCCAGATATATCAGGTCATAACACTTAGAGTTAGAAAGGACTTCAGAAGTTACCTAGTTCAACTATCTTATTTTGAAAATGGGGCAACTGAGGCCTCGAGAGAAGTTATACAGAATAATACAGTGGAAAGGATGTTGATTTGAGTTAGCAAATTTCAGTCCTGACATTTATTAGCCATGAGACTTTGAGCTGGCCACTTTACCTATCAATAAGGATTTGCAATAGATGGACCCTAAAGTCCCTTCTAGTTTTTAGAAGTTGGATTCTAGGATATAAGTAAGAAGCAGCAGTTCCTGATGAGATTCAAACCCAGGACCTTAGACTCAGACCAATTTTCTCTTTCTATTATGGCACACAGCCAAGCACTGGAGGTACAGAAGCTGCTGGACACAGGTAATTCTCACAGGGAAGTAAAAACTGCTGTATTTTTAGTTTTAGGAAGATTTTATCAAGTTGATTTTCATTCACATCTTTAATGAGTGAAATAATTTGTTTTTTAAGAAGAAAGGAAAATTCTATTCCCAGGATTTAAAAAAAGATTTCTTTTACATTCTATTCTTTCACCAGTGACTGATTTCAAAAAGACATTTTATTTTTAACTTAAGATATTGCTGAATCTTAATTATTCACAATTATAGAGGGGTCCCTTGCAGCTTTAAATCTTGTGAGAAGTTAAGAAACTCAAATGTCTAATAACAACTTTGGAAAAGAAGCTTAAATGTATATAAACATATCTATGAACTAAAAAACATTCATTTAGTGCGTTTTTCTCATCATTACAGTCCAAGACATGAGAACAAGGGATAGCATTAGAAGCAAATTTCACAAATTGTGACGTTGGTTCTTTGGTGATTAAAATCTCACAGTTCTATCTCTGTTCATGCAGGAGATTAGATTAGAGAGTTACAGTAGATAACTTTCAGGCATTTTCCCTTCTCTGCAAAGGAAAATGAAACCTTTAGAAATCTGCCAGCTCCCCATCTCAACGTTTTTGTGGATTTCCAAGAGCTCACACTTAGGATTATTTAATTCCATTCCACTTCTCTGCTCCTTAATGGACATGGGTAGTACAGTGGAAAGAGCCCTGGGCGTGGAGTCACTAGTCCACAGTTTGAGTCCTAGCTTGGCTTCTCTCCATAGTCTAAGCAAGTCCCTTCCTCTTTCTTAGGCCTCTGGAAAATGAGAGGTCAGGCTCAGTGATTTCTGGGGTCCCTTCCAGCTCTAGACACTAGGCTTTCATGGTCAGACCAGAGCCAGCTCCCTCACAGGGAGATTAGCCCGCTTATGATTAGTTTTATAGGTCAAGAATCAGCTATCGAGCGCTTCCAGACTAAGCAAGTCATGAGAAGATTTAAGCCATGGACTGAGGATTTGTCTAAAAGTGCCCTAGCAAAGTCGACACTAATTAGGGACTTGTCTTCATGGATGGAAAATTTCCAGTCATGCAATTAGAATCATCTGAATGAGGAATGAAATTTCCAATAAGTCTAAGGTTCCAATTGAATCTTATCTGTTAAAGTGAAAGTGATCCCCAGAACCTCACCAGCCTCAGGACTGAGATTTTCAGCTTAAGTAAAGTCTAAGCCTCCAACACAAAGCCTCCAACACAACTTGCTAAGATTTCATTTCGGCTTTAGTCCGGAAACATTACTCGTTGCAACTAGGTCATAAGAAGCCCAGCTCAGCATCCAGGGAGTTTCATGGCAGTGCTGGTTTGGGAAGATGAAGCAGAGATTTGGGAGGCAGTGAGATGGTGTGGAAAGCATCCCTGACTCTGGAATCAAAAGGCCAAGGTCTGCATCTCAGTTCAGCCGCTTCCTTGTGGTTTGTGAGCTGGACAAGGCACTGACCCTCTTTGGGTCTTTGTTTTCCCCTCTGTAAAATAAGTAACTTCAAATACAAAAGTCCCCTCCAGCTCCAAACTGATCTTACAGTTGTGTGACTTTAAGATCATCAATTTCTCTTGTATATTTGGTGATTCTCAAAAGTTTGTATATGGCATGTAATGATGGGTCAGAATGTATCTGTGACCTATTGCCACACAAAGCTGTTAGATGAACTTTCCTCTATGGCCTTGGGCACCATTCAGACTAATAATTTAGGTTGCAGACATGCTTAGAACACCACAGCATTCAAATCTGTAAGGCATGAGGGTCAAACTCACATTGAAATGGATTCCTGAGGGCTGTCTATTGACTTAGAAAATCATAAATTAAATGAACATTATCTATGAATGATTAATAATTATAATTATTACAACAACTGAATGATTATCATTGAGTTAAATGAACATCATCTATGTTGCATTGTATTTTTACTGTTCGTTAAGCAATTCCCAATTACATTTTAATCTGGTTTTCATCTGACCCCTCTGCTGTAAGAAAACTTAAAGAGCATCTTATCTAAAACTCTCATTTTAGAGATAACAAAACAGGCTCTAAAACATGTCAAGTTAGCAACATGTTGATTGGCTAATCGCTAGAAATCAGGAAGAGATTCAAGATGGAGCCTGCTTTTATTGATAGTTTTTGTAATGAGAGAAAGACAATTTAGAGAGGTCCATATCAGCAAAAAAGGGATGGGCCATTGCATCTCAAGGGCAGCTAGGTACTGCCAGGCCTGGAGTCAGGGAATTTCAATATGGCCTCATACCCTTATTAGCTGTGTGACCCTGGGCAAATCACTTAGACCTGTTTATCTCAGTTTCCTCATCTGTAAAATGAACTGGAGAAGGAAATGGTGAACCACTCCAGAGTCTTTGCCAAGAAAATCTAGATAGGATCATGAAAAGTTAGATACGACCAAACTTACTAAATAACATTATGCCTCAGTTCCTCCCCAAGGCAGCAGGTGCATGATGTTTGAACAGGTAGGGGGTATGTGATGAATGCAGGTAATATAAAAGCTGCAGACTGGTGATGCTTTTCTCAACAGATCCTCCCTTAACAGAGCTTAGGTCACTGAGTCGGCATAACTTTTAATAATTACCCCATTTAATGCTAACCATGTATTCATCTAAAAATATATCTATCTATAACATCTATCTTTACTATATATCTATCTACAAAACATCTACATATATATACATAATGTATATATATAATATATACAATGTATATATTATATATATCCAAATATATATATGTGTGCATATTTTATTTATGCACACATACATATATGGAAATGACTGAACAATAAAACAAAAAGGTACTAAGGCAGAAAAAAATGCTAGGAAATGTATGGATGAGGAAACCAGAGTCAAAAACGTAGGTCTCAAAAATGTATTAGTTATGTGACTTCACTTCTGTTTACCTCAATTCCCCGATTTATTAAAGGGAAAAATGAAATAACAGCACCTATCTCCCAGAGTTGTTGTAAGTGCTTGCTTTTTAAAAATTTAACTTTTTTTGGTTAAATTTAAGTTCTGAACTGTCTCTCTTCCTCCCTCCACATCCAACCAGCACTAGAGAAGGTCATCATTTAACAAAGATTATACATATAAATGTGTGTATGCACATATATTTTTTCAAAATAGGATTATTTTTTTCTATTTTATGTTCAGTTATATTTTTGCAACTATTTTTCCATTTCACTCCTCCATCAACAATGCACTAATATCTTAGTTTTCCCTAATCTCCTCCAAAATTTATCATTATCTTTTCTGTCATCTTACCCAAACTGAGAGGTGTGAAGGGGTACCTCAGAGCTGTCTTAATTTGAATTTCTTTAATCAATAGTGATTTAGAACATTTTTCCATATGACTAGAATTGGCTTTAATTTCTTCATCTGAAAATTGTCTGTTCATATCCTTTGACCATTTATCATTGGGGAATGGCTTTTATTTTTATAATTTGAGTCCATTATCTATATATATTCTAGAAATGATGCCTTTATCAGAAACACCGGTTATTAAAGGTTATTAAATTTTTTTCTCCAGCTTCCTGTTTCCCTTCTAATCTTAATTGCATTGGTTTTGTTTGTGTAATTTAATATAATCAAAATTATCCAATTTGCATTTCATAATGTTCTCTAGTTATTCTTTGACCATAAATCATCAATCTCTTAAAAAGAAAAGAAGAGCTTCATTTTTTTGCTCCTCAAAAGTAATGTTTCATTGAAAGTTTTCCCACCTAGTCTGACTTCCTAGAATTCAGTCCATGGGATCCTAATTGATTTGAACCCTTTAAAATCGGCTTTCCTCAAATCTGTGATGCACATTAGACTATTCCTAAATTTGCCTAGGAACCAGTATTTAGGTTTGTGTCAATGATGACTATAATGATCTTAAAATTGAGGTTTCAAAACTAGGCACAAAGAATACATTTTAAAATAGCAGTTTAAGCTTCTGATTTCAAAAGGTGTATGGTTCACAGACGACAGATTATACATTCAAATAGTCACACAAAATCCAGTTAAAGAAAGACTAAAACAATATTCGAGAAGTTAAAGCAATGATAAATTAACTGAGATTTATGTGACATTTCTTAAAAGTTTGTAAAGCAGAGTACTTTGCATATTTAATTTATGTTTATGGAAAGAATGAATAAATACAAAGTACTTTTTTATTCATGATTAATTAATTAATATCACAATTTGTCCCATGAAGCCAATAGTACAGGTATCATTCCTATTTTGTAAATGTACATTGATGCACAGAGAAGTCACAGGATCATCGGATCATATGACAGAGTTCAGAGACACTTTGGAGCTCATCAAATGCAATCTGCTACTTTACATGTAAGACCCAGAGAGTTTAAGGGACCTGTCCAATGTCACACAGAGATTAAATCGCAGAATTGGGATTCAGACCCAGCTCCTGTGACATTAAGTTCAGTACTCTTACTGATGTTCTGCTTTGGTTAAGGAATTATGGCAAAGGTACCTCAGGAACTTGTTTCCTTAACCAAAATAGCTAAATAAATGTCCACGTCATTCACTAACCTGGCCGTCAGCTTTGGAGAAGTAGCAATTGAAGCAAATATCTTGATCATGGCCATTTTGCAGAGGTCAGCAGCGGATCCTAAAAAGGAAGAGCATCTTGGTTTATATTAAGTGAGACAAAGCAGCATTCCTCCCTGACCATCAGTCTCTTCTAGCTCCTTCCTCACCTCCACCTTCCCAGCTGAGTACAACCCAATTCTCAGACTAGTCCAGGCCATTTATCCCTGAACTCTCATCAGCTGATGCAACGTTCTGTTAAGTTAGAGCACACTCTCCATGCCCATCTCCTAAACATCTTTCCTAGACTATGAGTGTAGCTTTTGCACATACCTCAACCATATCCCTTTCCTCATCAGATTCTCACAGACAAGCTTTGTGTTGCTTTCTGTTTGTAGAGTGCTGCAAGCCTGCTTTTCTTAGTAATAGCTGCTTTAAGTTATCTGATAAGGGAAGAGAATCTCTCTGTGTCTCTCTGTCCATCTCTGTCTGTCTGTCTCTGTTTCTGTCTCTGTCTCTTTCTCCCATTCTGTCTCTGTCTCTTTCTCCCATTCTGTCTCTGTCTCTGTCTCTCTCAAAGTATTCTACTCTGAGACAGCTTTTGTTATTAGAAACCTTTTCCTTTTATTGAGCTGAAATCTCTCTTCCTGTCACTGCCACTCATGCATTCTATTTATGCTCCTGGAGCCACACAAAATGCTTGTGATTATGATTTCTCTTGCACATGACAGTCTTTGGGTATTTAAAGACCACTTTCATCCCAGAACAGAACACACAAAGTAGCACTTTACAAAGTGCTTTCCTCACAGCAACCAGGGGAAGTTGATCATGTGTCAGTCTGATCTCCATGGTACAGAAATGGAGTTCAAAGAGAGGGAACAGCTTGCCCAAAGTCACATAGGTAGCAAGGAGAAGAGCCAGGTCTTCCCAACTTCTAAATTTACTGCTGCTTTTGCCACTGTACCACATTGTTTTACAAATTGTTTTGGGTCTTCAGTTACTTTGTAAAATATCATGTACAAAGTTGACTTCTCATCTTACTGTTTGCATGGCAGCATGTGTAATGAAAAGAGTTCTGACCTTATAGTCAGGAAACCTGGTTTTGAGTCTTCCCATAGATTCTATGGGACAATGAGTATTTCACAGAATCTCTCAAAGCCTTAGTCTCTTTAGCAATAAAATGGACATAAGAATAAATGGTTGTATTACTTACTTCACAAGGATGTTTTAGGAAAAGCATTTTGTAAACCTTAAGGTGTTAAGTAAATGGGAATTATCATTTTTATTCTCAAAAGTCATAACTTTTAATTGCAAGAAGCATGTAAACATAACTTATGAAACTAATTCCTTTGGTTTCTTGCCTAGGGTTTCCTATTCCTTGGAAATGCAATTATCCCTAATGAATCAGTGGTAATGACTGGCATTTCATTGATTTGATAAGTCTGTCATATCTACATACAGCCTTTCTAGGAAGATGACCCACTACCTAATTGGCCACCTGCCCTTTTGTTACCAACTACTAATATAGTATTAGTTCCCCTCGAGCCTCTGGCATTTGTGGAAGTCTCTTGTTGTTCTAACATAGGAAGCTGCTTCTTCCCTTTTGAGATTACTTCCATTCTTGTTGATAGCTCCCAAGGTTTCCTTCTTCCTTTCTCCTTTTTAACCTTTACTGACCAGACTCATGATCCTGGTTTCAATTACCTTTTTCTTATAACACTTGTATTCCTAACTTTCTTAAATTAATTTTTTCTATTCTAGAAAAATCTTCATCTTTCCTAATATGTCAATGGAGAGGAGAATTCTGCAAGGCCTTTTATCTCATTAAGTAAAAGGACAGTCAGCATCTAAAAAAGTGTATAGCACATTCTAACATTCTAGCCAGCTGAATTCCCATTTTAGAGGCTCATGAGATGTGTTTGCAACAAACATCTTTGTTTTATTGCTTTGAAATGTCCTTGCGTCTTATCCTATCTTGTGTCACTAGGATTGTATATTGCAGGTGCCTTCAGGTACCACTTTTGCGAATAGTCACAACTTAATGTTTAATGTTCTTGCAGGGGTTTATCAATATTGAGCCACTCCTTTGGTTCTGGGAATTACTGATTCATGATGCTTATTTTTTAAAAATTAAAATTGTATTTCATTTTCAACAAAGATCAATCCTTTCTCCCTCCCACTTCCTTCCCTCACTCTATATTAACAGAGCAGAATAAAACCAAAACTGTTAAGAACACTTATAATAAGGCAAAATAAAATTTCACATTAGCCATATATAAGAAATATGTCTCAGTTTTCATTCAGTCCATCATCTCTTCGGCAGGAGTTTGGCATTTCTCAAGAACTGTAGTTAGTTAGCCATAATCTTTTGGGGCTGCCCTTGAAATATTCCATAGTCAATTGCCTTTCCTGCCACTTGTTAGATGCTACTGACTCTCAATAATGTGGCACTTAAGTATCATGATCTCAGGCTATAGAGATTAGTTCACTAAGGTGCCCAAATATTAATGATCAGTAAAAGACAGTCACGAGATGGAATCCCTAGGGTTTACGTCTAGAGTAGCTGAAAATTACTCAACTTCTACTGGTTTGAATATTTTTGTAAGATACTAAAATGTCACATTTTAGAAATTGTTGACAAGATAAATGAAGTAGGTTTTTAAAAACCATCCCAAGAAGCCTACAAAGCACTACCAGAAGTAGCATATAATAGCAAACTCACAAGGAAATAACTGAGCTATGTTTTACTAGATCAGATCTGAGAAATTCAAGGAGTAGGAATGAATGGTTATTGTTTTACCTTGGACCACAAAGTTTACTGCTTGTCTTTCTGCTTGAGTCCTCAGTCTGTAATCCTTTGCATTGATATTTGGCAGGGGTCTTCTGCGTCCCATGATAGAAACCACATATCCTTTGGTTTTATGAAAGAGAAAACAGATACAATGGAAATTGGAAGAAGCATAAGTACAGACGCATTAATGAGCTTGTACATGACATAATAGAGTATGGTGCCGGAAGGGATCTTAGCGATCATTTAGTCAACCCCTTCATTTTATGGGTGAGGAAACTAAGGTCTGAAGAAGGGAAGGGATGAACTTCATCACTTCATTCTTCCACTCCCAAGGAGCCAGTTCCACTTTGTTAGTTTTTTAATTGTTAGAACTCTTTGCAGAATTCTTACTCATTGCTCTTAATATGTCTGTAGCACAAGTATGACCCTCATTTATATGCTAGCCCTTCAAACACTTGCAGACATCTAATGTGTCTCCCTTAAATCTTCCCTTGCCTTGGCAAAACATTCCCAGTAGTTTAACCATTCCTTAAATGCATGACATTAATCTCAGGGCCCTTTATCATGCTGGTCACCCTTTCCTGAATGTCCTTAAGTTCCTATGGATTCAGTTACCATCTCTGTGCAGATGATTCTCAGATTTATACATGTAGCCCTAATCTCTCACCTGAACTTCTTCTGTCATTCATCACCAACTGTCTTTCGTGTATCTCAAAATGACTGTCTTGTAGGCACCTCAAACTCCAGATGATCAATACAAAAGTATTTCCGCCCTCAAACTCTACTGAACTCCCTATTACTTTTGAGGGCACTACCATCCTCCCAGCAACCTTGGTGGCATCTTCAACTCCCCACTTACCCCTCATACTCACTCTATTGCTAACTCCTGTCATTTCCCCTTTCACAATATCTTTCAGATATATCCCTCTTTCCTAGCTACTCCACCAATTCATGCCTGCTTCACTCACACTTGGACCATTGGAACAGCCTTCTAGATCGTTACCTCAGTTTTAAGTTGTTCCCCCCCGCCACCAGCCCCCAATCCAATCCATCATCCACTTACTACCAAGGTGATTTTTTTTTAAAAGTATCAATTCTCAGACTTTTTGGTCTCAGGACCCGTTTTACACTCTTAAAAATTATTGAGAACACTACAAAGAGTTTCTATTTATATAGGTGATATCTATCAATACTTACTGGATTAGAAATGACATTTTAGTATTGTTATGAAAATGGTTTTAACCTTGAGGTGTACCTTTAGGCACAATGGCTCTATTACACTTGCCTATACTGTGTGTCTTCTCTACTACAGGAGTGGGACCTCTTTGGTCTAACTTTTGTGGGCTCTTTGCCTCTTGGGACTTTGGCAAACTGGTTGTATAAATCACTGTCTTTTCATTGAATAGAACATCTTTGGGAAAAGAACTAGACAACAATGAGATTGCCTGAGGCAACATGAATGATTCCTCAGTTAATTGGAATTTTGACCTGGCCCCTGACCCTTTTTCCTGACCTACAGATAGGAAGTTTTTCCTAGACTGCAAAAAGTAACTAGTAACAGCATGTTCCTGGGATGCATAGAAACCATTTATAAACAATCACAGAAAGAGGTTGGAAATGCTCTTCAAAAATCAAAAATGTTTCTTGAGAAACGATTACTATTGCATTTCCTCAGGAAACCAATTTTATAACACTGAATGTTCTTCACTATGAATAATAATAGCAACTGCAAATCTGAAAATTAATTTCCCCTATGATTTGTGGTAAAGAGTAACTTCTTATCCTTTTTATGACCATTGGCTTTAGAGTTGGAAGGGAGACCATCCATTTTCAACCCTTCCTTTTAAAGATAAGGAAAGTAAGGTCCAGAGGGGTTGTGACTTAGGTGACTTTAGATTACCTAAAGCATAAGGAATGGAGCAGGGATTCAAACCCAGGTCTCCTAACTCCAAAGTCAGCATCCAAAATCAGCACTGACTTTATTTAAAAATATTTTTAAAATTCCGAACCTGACACATAGCAAACTGAGAATCTCAATCATGCAGAGTTCTTGAAAAGCAATGTTCCAAGCTGTCCTGCTTGCCTCTGATTCCTTCAAGTCTGCACTCTCATGGAGAATGTTCTAATTGCCTCTTCTTTTAGAGCATCTGGGCTTTAGGTTGGACTTCATCTTAAAAGTGTCTTTGGTGTCAAACCCTTCATTTTATGGATGAAGGAAGCAAAGACTCAGGAGGTAAAACGATTTCTATTCAGATCTCTTCCCCATAGGTGTAAGTTTCAGGGAGACATTTTTGGGGACAGTATAAATAAGATCTTAATTCTTAAAGCTAACTCAAAATGGAATTCCTTATATTGATAGGCAATTATTTATCTTACCATAGGTGGAAATATTAAAAAAGAGGACAGAGAGCGATCTGAAAAGGATTCTGTAGAAAGGACTTATCCATTGATTTGCTCTACCAAATAGAGATAGAGCTCTGGGACGCTAAGAATAAGAGACAAGCAGATATCAGGTCAAGGTAAGAACAAATATTTCTAATAATAAAAGTTGCCCAGCAATAAAATTGGCTACTCCGTGATGTAGCTGTTCCTCATCACTGGTGATGATTCTGAATCAAGATTCAAGGGAGAGCTAACAAATAAAAATGCCAGTCTGGGTTAGTATCTGTTTCTTTAGAGCAGCAAAATTTAAGGGATTGAGATAAAAGTGAGGAAGTAGTTACAGAAGTGATGATTTAGGAGGTGAGGCAAGCTATGAGGAATACCAGGGGACTGACAGTAAGTTCATCTCACACTCCTAAAGCTTCAACTTTTAAAGTATGTGTTCCCTACTGCTGTCAGGTACTGACATATTGGTATGGTTCTAGGGGAGATCTACTAGTACCCTTCCTGACTTAAGGCTGTGAGTTTATTCACTCATTCATTCAAGAAAAATATATTAAATACCTAATGTATACAAAATGTTTTGATAAAAACCAGGAAAGACAGAATCCCTATTTTCCAAGAACTTTTCACATAATAATGGAATAAGTTGTAAACACATTTATAACATACAGTATTAGATAATAAACATTTTACAATTCCAATAGACTTGTGATGGAAAGCCATCTGCATCCACAAAGAGGGCTATGGGGACTAAATAAATGTGGAGCACAACATAGTATTTTCACATTTTTGCTGTTATTTGCTTGTTTTCATTTTCTTTCTCACTTTGTTTTCTTTTTGATCTGAGTTTTCTTGACCAGCATGATAAATGTGAAAATATGCTTAGAAGAATTGTACATCTTTAACCTATATTGAATTATTGCTATCTAGGGGGTGGAAGAGAAAAAGAAAAATTTGGAACACAAGATTTTGCAAGGGTGAATGTTGAAAACTATCTTTGCATGTATTTTGAAAAAAAGAAGCTATTATATAAAAAGATAATAGGCATATTAGAAAGGTACAAAGTACTACATGAAGTTAGAGGGGGAAAATTTCCTGAAAAAAGTGTTATTTGAATTGGATTTCAAAGAAATTGTAGAAATTCAATGGATAAAGAAAGAGGGAGGACATGAATACAAGGAACAGTGCAAAAGGAGGAAGAAATATGCCATGTTTTGTTCACATCTTTTGTGGCACTCATCAGAATGGAAAAGCAGCAAAAGAAAATCTATTATTGAGAGTAGGAAGACAGGGAAATGAGTAAGTTTAATTACCTTTGTGGTGGCACTTCATGATTGTTTCCTGGGTAAAGTCATGGATTTTCTTGTATTTCTGAAGAAAACTCTCTATAAACTGACTCGCTTGAAGAACAGTTACTCCAAGGTAAGCAGCAAGTCGTTCTTTGCCTTAATTATTAATAAAGAACAAAAAAGAAAAGATTTAAATGGTATCCCATACATAATAATGATGAACCTGCTCACCCAATCAGGGAGAGAACCATTCTATTTATTCAGAAATTGGATTTTGTTCATCCTCGGTTGTGTCAAGAAGTAGATCATTTGATTACTACAAAGTACTTTGGGCTAACCTTACTCTAAAAAATTATGGAAGCCTAAAATAATGGATAATCTCAAAAGTCTCTTCTAGCTCTATACACTATGATCCTCCATGATCCTGTAGGAATTCAAGCTGAAAAAAGATTAACATTGAACTACAGTGCTTTCTCACATATACTAAAAAAATGTTGTTCTTAAAGAGGCTTTAGAAAGTCATAAATGAGTAGTCCTTTTCAAAGACGGATTAAGACCTAAATTGATTGTATGATTTATTCTTTATGTCTTGAAATAATTGATAGGTAGAGGTAGAGTTAATGCAGAGATCTCTTAATTCTCAGACCAAATGATCGGCTTCTTAGACACAAAACTAACAATGAACAAAACACAATTTCATTTTTCAAGGCTTTTGGACTTAATTAAGACTATGAGATTTTCATGAAAAAGTTATAACTATTTTGTTACATTTTTGAGATTCCATTTCTTATGCCTATTAATGTTTCTTTCTATTTCATGACTATATCTCCTAGTACTTTGAAGGAAAATTCAGTCATTTTAAAAATAATGTACATGGAATGGCCTAGGACTGGTCCTTCAAGAGACTAGGTTCACATGGATTGGGTCCAATCCTTGGAAACTGATCTGTGAGTTCCTGTCTTTGGTTTGCTACCTCCATCTGAAGTACTACTGGAAAAATTTTAAATAAACTCATGGTATAGCTCACATCTAGATTTACTAAATAGAGATAAAAGGTTCCCAGCTGTTAAACAGGCACTCAGACTACTTTTAAATAAATATTATATAAAGGACAGTTTTTGTGTCATCCCACTGAAAATATGTATAAGATTCAAGAGACAAATACAATAACATGAAAAGGGAACAAGAATGAATGGTATAGTGGAAAGAGTGCTGGATTTAAATCAAAAGGGCTTTAATTCAATTCCAGCATTGCCAATTATTAATTATGTGACCTTAAACAAATCACTTAACTAGGTCTCAATTTTCCTATCTGTAAAATGAGGAGGTTAGATCAAATGACCTCTGATGTCTCTTTTAGCTTTAAATTTAGGAGAGCATTTAAAGAGACCATCAACTCAGACCTAGAAAAGAACTGAATTTGGGATTGCTATTAGGGCTATTAGGTTCTGATGAAATTTCTCCCTCCCAAAGAATCATAAAAATTGTAGTAGGATATTGTGGCTTCGATTTCCTTTAGAGAGTAAATATACTCTGAGGGCTTTTTAATTTACCTCCCCATAAGGTGTCATCACTGGACATCTCACTGTCTTTGTTCTCCAAGTAGGACACTGTACAGAAATGATGTAGTTGTAAAAAACTACACTGAAAATCATGATGCAAACAGAAATCCACATTACTCTACAAAGTCTGATCTCAGAATTTTTCAACTTGGGAACTCTTCCTCTCTCCCCCAATTTAATATTTTATTCCCCCCCAATTTCATGTAGAAACAATTTTTTAAACATTTTTAAAAAATTTGAGTTCCACATTCTCACCCTTTCTTTCTACCTTCCCCAGTCATTTGAGAAAGCAAGCAATTTGATATAGGTTACACAAGTGCAGTAATGCAAAATGTATTTATATCTTAGTCATGTTGAGAAAGAAAGCACAGGTTAAAATAAACAAGAAAAATAAAGAAAAAGTATTCTTCAACCTACATCCAGACCTCATCAGTTCTTTCTCTGGAGATGGATAGCATTTTTTATAAGCATTCCAGATTTGCCTTGAATCACTGTATTGCTGAGAATAGTTAAGTCATTCACAGTTGATCATCATATAATATTGCTAGTACTACATATAATGTTCTCCTGGTTCTGCTCATTTCACTTTTCATCAGCTCATGTAAGCCTTTTCAGGTTTTTTCTAAGAGTATTCTGCTTATCATTTTTATAGTACAATAGTATTTCTTTACAGTCATATACAAGTAGTTCAGCCTTTCCCCAATTCCTCAATTTCCAGTTCTTTGACATCATTAAAAGAACTGCCATAAATATTTTTATATATGTAGATCCTATTCTTTTTTGTTTTTCATCTTTGGATATAGTACTAGGACTGGTATTGTTTGGTCAAAGAATATGCATACATTTTATAGCCCCTTTGATAGAGTTCCAAGCTGCTCTACAGTTGAATCTGTATGCAATGTCACCAATAGTGCATTAGCGGGCTCAATTTTCCCATATGCTTTGACCACTTACCAATTGAGGAATCACTTTTATTTCTATAAATCTGACTCAGTTATCCATATATTTGAGAAATGAGGTCTTGGATAAAAAACTTGTTAAAATTTTTTTAATTATAAGTACTATATATTTCCCTTCTTATTTTCCCTAATAATCCCCCCCCCTTTTTCCTGTCCATTCTCAAAAGTATTCTGTTTCTTCTGATTTTTACCAATCCTGATCTTCCCTCCCTTTCATCAAGTCCCACCCCTTTTTCTTATCCCCTTCTCTTCCTACTTTCCCATAATGTGAGTTAGATTTTTTTCTTCTTTGAGCCAATTTCAAACCCTCTCCCTTCTTCCCCTCCACTATAAAAGCACTTTTGCTCCTTTTATGCCTGATATTTTACCTCATTCTTTCAGTCTGGAAATGGCCAAAAAGAAATTACACATTCAAAAACAAAAACAAAACAAAACAAAAACAAAACAAACAAACAAAAAAACAACCCAGAATGGAGAGAAGAAGCAATTTCAACTCTTATTTAGGGAGCTGAGATCCTAAAGCAGGCACCCTAGCCACCAATGCTAAAAGCACCGGGCTAAGGGAACTATAAGACTAGGTCACTCTCCAAGTTGACATGGTCTATTAATGACGACCCTCTCAATTAACGAGACGAGGCACTCTTGGAGAAGCCCCCGGATTGCCGCTTATCCTTTCAGCATCACATCCTCCCCCCTTTCCTTTCCAGAAGCCAAGAGCACAGAAAGTCCGGGTCCTCCAGTACCCGAGAGACATTTCACGGCTGTCTCCATTCCACCGCTCCCAGGGCTTTACATTCTGTTTCGGACCCTGCAGTTTCCCTTAGGTTAGCTTGGCTGAAGGAGGGTGCTCGGGTCCGACGCTTCTCTTGCCCTGCCTCCGCGTCTGACCCTTCTTCCCAGCCTCGCTCCCACTCACTCCACCTTTCTCCAGGGGCATTGCGGGGGGGTGGGTGGGAGTGGGGGTGTTGGGAGTTCAAACCTGAGTGTCCACCGACCCCGCTAAGAGCCTGGGCCCATCCCTACGCTTTCTTACTCTTATTTTAGCACAAAGAAAGTTTTCACATCTGTCAGTCTGGCACCTTGGGGGAGCGTTTCCAGAAGGGAGCAGAGACCATTTGTAAACAAACGGTGAGTCATTAGCTATGATGTTTATGAAAAGGGTAATTTCGTTGCTTTTAGCTGAGGCAGTTGGTGACACCGAAGTTTCCACCCCAAGCCTTAGCATCTAATTTTTCCATTGTCCCGCATGCCTGACAGCTGGAATTACTGCGTGTCTGCTGTTGTTTGCTCAGGCGGGGTGGGTATCTGTATCTTCTGTTTGAAATTGCTCCAGAAAGGGCCATATCCTAGGGTCAGCTTGACAGTGAGATAAGGCATTGCCAAAGCTCCCCAAATAGAACTCTCTGATGAGTTGAGGTTCATATAGGCCTTTCTGAAATGCCATTAGGACTTTTTTTTTTTTTAAACCTATGAGCTATTGCTATGGTGAAATAACTTATTCATTTAAAACTGACATTGGGTAGTTATAAACGCTAAAACTATTAAAATTAAGCTTAAGGGATAGGAACCTTCAAGGAACATCTTATTGATTCCACTCCACAATATCTTTTGCACTCCAGGCCCTCCTTGACACTTTCACGGATGGCCCTCATCACCTCTTAACTGGTATGATGATAACCTTCTAATTGTTTTCCTGATTTTGGTCTTTCTCTTTCCAATCTCTCCTCCATTAATTATTCTAAAAATCTCCCTAGAGAACTTATCTGACTGTCATTGCCCTGCTCAAAATATCTCAGGGGCTCCTTATTGCCACTAAGATAACCTACAAACTCTTCTGTTTGTCTTATATGACTGTAGATTCATACCACCTAATCTCCTAATTCCTATTATTTCTCAGAAGTGGTCATTTCTTTTCCTTGATACTTCTACCAATACTCATCTTTCACATTCATCTTCTCAAATTCCCCACCCCCATCTCCTTTGATCCTTCCCTCATAATGTTCCTTCTGGTATCTTTTTAACAAGTTCCACTCTATTCTAGAGCTCTTCCCCCCACCAAGCTTTCCAAATTGTGTCCACAGAAACCTGGCTTTCTCCAGATGATAACTCACCCCCCACTCACTCACTCCAGTTCTGGTTGCTCCTTTCTTTCATGTGTCCAACACACAGGGTGAGAAGGAGGAGCTGATACCTCCCTTGCTTCCCATTAGCACTTTTAGCTCCTTCCTCTGCAGAAATCTCTTAACAACTTATTTTTAGGTTAGTTCCTTCTATCTGTATCACCTTGCTCAGATTCAGTTCAGGTCAGTTCAATTCAACAAGCATCAATAGCAAGGCAATAAACCAACAAAACCAAAACAGTTCCTTCTATTCTACTGGGAAAATAAGTACAGGTAAGCACATAAAAGATACAAAATAATATGGATGGAAATGTCCAACTATTGAGTCAAGAATGGGGGTGGGATAGATTAGAAAAAGCCTTGTATGAGATTATACTTGAGGTGAGCCCTGAAGGAAACTAAGAAGTCAGGAAGAGGAAGTGTAAGAGAATATATTTTGGGGCATGGAGTACAGAAATAGTAGATGGAATGCCACATTTGGGGAACATCCAGTTCATCTTGGAATGTAGAATATGTGAATTAGGAGACATGGGATCTTTTTTTTTAAACAGTTAACAAAAAGATTTACTTAGTCATAGTTGGAAGATATTCAATGAGAATATGCATTGAGGATATCTCAAGCTATAAGAGCTAAGGCTCCAGTGGTTCTCAAACTTTTGTTTTAGGTATCTTTATCCTATTAAAAATTATTGAGAATCTCTCCAAAGCGTTTTTGTTTATCTGGGTTATATTTATAGACACTTACCATATTAGAAATAAAAACTATTTTTGAATTTGTAGACCCTCTAAAAGGGTTTCAGAGATCCCCAGGATTCTCTAGACCATACTTGGAGAACCACTGAGCTAAGCAAAAAACACTCCAGCTTGAGATGCTTTTCAAAGTGGACCAGCCAAACTTCAGAAAGTACTTGGAGCTCCTCGTGGGTATTTTGTACTCAAATGTCCAGGAGATAATGCCAGTAGTATCAGTCTTTAATTCCAAGCCCATCAAATCTTGAAGTTATTTTAATACCCTTTTAGGGGAAAAAAACTAGCTCAATTTGAATAAGGGTAAGGAGCTAGGTTATTATTAATATCACAATTGTTCCCCTGATGTAGTCCTTAGTTTTCTAGAGCAGTAGTGTCAAACTCAAATAGAAATGGATTCTTTTTGTTGCACATTGATTTAGAAAATCACAAATTAACAGTATCTATGTTTTATACATACACACACATGTATATGTATGTTTTATGTGGGGAGGAAGAAAGAAGAAAAAACCCTTTTTAATTAAAAAAATTAATATACAAATTTTAAAACAAAACAATGTAAAAGCTGCTGAAAAAGTGATTGAGTATGGTAGAATGAAGACCAGAAATTATAGGTTTTCCCCATATGATCCTCTTACCAGGGAAGTGACATGGTTAAAACTGTACTTTAAGAATATTAGTTTGGTAGTCATATGAAGAATAGGCTACAGAAGGAAAGATCTAGAAACAGGGAGACCAATGAGAAGGTTATTCTAAGAAGTGAAAAGGACTTCAATGTGAAAGGAATGGAGAGAAGAGGTAGATGTGAGAGAAATTTTGAGTATAGAAACATTAAGTTGGTAACTGATTGTATATATGAGGGGTGAAGAAAGTAAAGAGTTAAGAATAGTTTAAAATATTTAAATAAATAATATTTAAATCTTTAAATAAATAAATAATTAAAAATAATAAAAAAAATTATGGGCTACCTGGGTAGCTAAAAGGATGATAATATCCATCTTTGCTGCTATCATCTGTAGCCTGCAGATTTTCAATGTGTTCTTTACCTGCTCACAGTCTTTCTCTTCATATTTACCCTCATGCTTGAGGAATTCATGTTGATTTGTACATGAAGATTCTAGCCTGTTATTTCATTGACCTGTTCAATTTCTACCATGTACAGCTTTACTCTAGCTAAGTTATCCACTGGGAGGATCACAATTTGGTCAACATCATCTAAAACTCTTGTTTGCATTGATGCTGAACTTTTGGAATTCCTTTTTCCATCACAGGAGATGGAAGGAAGCTTGACAGCCATTTATTCTAATCCTTCATTTTACATAGGAACATTGCAGCAGAATGGGCAATTGATTTCTCAAGGTAGTGATACGGAGCAGAACCAAGAAGTAAAATCGTCTTGTGACTCCAAGGATATGCCTTTTCAATTATTCTGTACTATATTTGGTCCTCTAGTCTCTCAAATCCAGTCTTTTTAAATCCATTTTTCTTTCTTACTATGAGGTCAGATATTTTATATTTCTCTTGCATTTTTGCTCTGGTCTCATTTCTCCCTTCTATAGTCATGACTCCATTTAACCATTTCAACTATGCATTGTCTCCACCTTTGAATCCCTTATCCTCTCACCATTTACTCTCCCCTTCTTCTGTATTTAGGATTACCTTTTTTCCAATCTAACTTCCATTCATATTCCTGAACGTCAGAGCACTACTGGTAATATAATCCTGCCAACTGGATCCACGATATATTTGGGTATAAAATCTCATTGTTGCACAAAAATACTTGTATTTTTCCATGACTGGTTCTTTATCATGCTCTCTGTGGTGGTTCTTTCAAATATTCTATCTCCTTATTTCTACTGTTTATCTTTTAGAGAATGAAATTGCTTCCTGGAGAAACTAAGGAACTCCATCATCACCATTATTATTATTACTCCTATTCTAAACTTTCATCCTCAAAAACCTTATCCTTTCCTCCTTGGCTCTAATTTCTGAGAAAGAGATGGCCCTACTTCTTGTATAGGCTCACCCCTCCACTTGTGCTGTGGGTCTCATGTTCTCTGTTTGCATTTCTGTTTGATCATTTTCCTGCTTCTTCAACTTCACTCACTACCTTTCTACTGGTTTCTTCCCCTCCACCTGCACAATAATTAAGTCTTACCTCTACTTAAATAAACTTTCATCTGACCCTATAATTATCTCCTACAGCTTTCCTCCTTCATCTGATAAACTCCTACAAAAATCATATACACTTTCTGCTTCCCTGTCTTCATTACCCACTAATTTCTCAAATCCTCACAATTTGTCTTCTGCTTTCCCTTTTCTATTGAAATTGCTCTCTCAAAGATGATGAATTATTTATCTGATCCCTTTTCTCATCCTTCTTGACCCTTTGCGCATTATTGACCCATGCTTCAGAAGATATTCTCTTCTTTGATTTTCATGACATTTCTCCCTTCCAGTTCTCCTCCTACTTGTTTGACTGTTCTTTATTAAGTTTCTTTTGCTAGTTTATTATCTATCTTCTGCTCCCTGAGCATGTGGTCTTTCAAATACTCCATTATCTCTTATTCTTTCTCTTGGAGATTTCATCAGCTACCATAGGTTCAATTACCACCTTTATATGAATGACACCCAAATAAAAATATCTAGCTTTACCTTCTTTCCAGAATTCCAGTCCTTCATTACCAACTGCCTTATGGACATCTCCACCTGGACATCTTATATATAGCTCAGATTTGATATGTCAAAATCAAAACTCATTATCTTTCTCCATAAACTTAGTCCTTTTCTGAACTCTCATTTATTTTGAGAGTAACCCAATCCTTCTGATTACTCAAGTTCACAACCTTAGAGACAGCCTTGATTTTTTCTTTTTCCTCATCCCTATAACCAGTGAGTTTCTGTGTACTGCTAGTTGAACCTCTACAGTGCTGATGTTGATAAAGCAATCTATACCCTCAATCAGTTAACATTCTAAAGGGAAAGTCAACACATAAAGACAAACTAGAGAGGGGAGGGGGCCATGAATGCATCAGCATATTGTTACAATGGATGGGAAATGATATGGAAACCTGGTTCCCAGTGAAATAAGGAAAACATTCACTTACCAGCATCTAAAATCATAGGAGTAGAGTATGAAGTTCCAATGAGAGGAGAATAAGGAGCATGGAATAAGGGGGATGGCCAGAATTTAGCCTAAGTAGGGCTATAGGGATATTAACAGGACAAATGCAGTCCACTCAGTAGCTATATTAAAGGAATCTTAAAGCTATCTCATTCATATGTCAAACTTTGAAATTTAATGACAAAGACAGGATTTTACAAGCTGGTTAAAAAAAAGGAAATACTAAAAGATGAAATGACTTCTAACTTGCCACTTGGTTTTTGGAGAATAGGATGTCTTTTGGAAAACAAATCACACAAAGTCACGAGCTATCACTATGTTTGTAGTACCTGGGCAAGCAGACATCAAAAAAGCAGAACGAGTGTATTTTAAGGTCTAGAGGATGTTGTCAACAAAATCCCTCAACTTCAAAGATTTCTATGAGAATGAATTACCTGTCATTACTGTATATGCCAGATTGTTCATGAGTCCTGATCTGAAGAACAGAAAGTGTATTTTAAAGGAGCATTAACACAAAGACTATTTTGCATTAGATCGCCTGTCCTGATATTATGCTTAGAAAATATGATCACCATACTTATAAAGAGATAAAAGGATTAGAAAATTAACAGAGGACAAGGTGGATGATATAAAGTAAACTAGACCACATATTATGAGATCTGAAAGGTACAAAGAGAATTTTATAATTTATCTTGGATGATTGAGATTTGAAAATGTGAATAGAGATATGTAGGCCAGGAGAAGGGTATGTTAAAATGTTAGGTTTCATATTATCTCTATTGGAGAATTGCTATAATTATACTTTATAGAGTTTTCTAAACTATATATTACTTTAGAACATAAATGTTGGAGTTAAATGGGACATTACAACACAGAATGACCTTGAAAGGTATTAGGGCACAGAACATAAAATGTCAGAGAAAATATTATGACAGAACATAGAATATAGACATCCAAGTTGGGAGGGAATTTAACATCTTCTTTTTATAGAGTAGGAAACAAAGACCAGAAGCAAATAATTTGTTCATTTTACATAGTTAACTAACAATGGAACCAGAATTAGAATATGAGTAGAGGTTTTGTTTTATTAAATTCATTTTAATAATTCAAAAAATTTGATGGTTTACTATATGCAAAAGACTGCATTAAATGCTATTCCCACCTATGGACATGGATTTTAAAATATTGAATTAAAACCTGATTTTAATTCAATAACCTTTTTAAAAAGGTCTCTATTGTGCTGATCAGTGTTGGGTATACAAAAATAAAAATGAAAAAATACCTGCCCTCAAAAAGCATGCCTTCTGCTGAGCAACAACAAATACACAGATAACTTATCTAACAACTGGGAAGGTTCCATGGATGAAGCAACAACTGAATCATATCTTCAGGGAAGATAAGATGAAGAAGACAAATTAAGAAGAGATATATGTCTGGCATGAGGGATGGCTTTTGCAAATTAATGCAGGCAGTAAATTGAAATGTTAAGGAAACAAATTATAAGCCAGTTTGACCAGAAGATAAAGTGTGTGAAGAAAAATAAGCTTGTATAGGTAGTTGCAAACCAGAGTACAGAGGATTTTAAATGCTAGACAGGTTATAAAAAGTATATAATTATTTCCTCTGATTCCAACATGGCATTCACTAAATTTTACATACATTTTCAATGAAAAACTTAAAAAATTAAATAGAATAGAGGCCAAATCAAGAACTAACATATTTGATAAAGAAGAACTAGAGACATTCCACTAGGTGAGAGGCTATGCCGCCAATCTCTCACCTTTCTCTCTTCAACCTAGGGAAACTCAACTATTCTTTAAAGCTTAGCTCAAACACCACCTTCCCTCTCCTGATCTCCCTCTCCCTCTATGCTGGGAGGTTAAAAGGAATAAAGGGGAATTAGATGGGAAGTCCTTTGGCTTTGGCCAATGTTGTTCTGCATGCATGAGTGCAGATAATATTCTGTTATGTGACTGCCTTGCTTAAGATATCTCTTTATATTTTAATTTAAAAGAAAGCTTGGACTGCAATAAAATCATAATAAATGAAAGAGAGACACAAATGAATAGAGAATTATATTTTGTATTTGGCTGGGAAGACTATATGTAAAAAGCACAAAACATTGCCTTGTTAAATATATAACATATAATTATATTAATATATTTAATTAAAGTTCTTGTAGGATATTTTATAGAATTGGACACACAATTAGAAAATTTCACCTGTTAAGAATAAAGGGACAAAAATGCTCAAGAGTTTTTGCTCAAAACATAACAATGGTGAGCTCGGCAGACTTCATATCACCAGGTGGACAATTATTCATACTCACATATAATCATAGGCTGCTAGAGCCAAAAGCAAATTCAGAGATCTCTAGATAGTTCAATCTATCCACTTAACAGGCAAGGAAACTATGGCCTGTTACATGTGGTATAAGAGAGATTGAGTCTCCACCTAATCTTGGTGAATTGCTATGACTGGAAAAAGTTTCTTCCTTTGAGGCCGAATTTTTGGCAAGGAGCTCTCTGCATTTAACTGGACTGGGTGTCAGAAGGCCCACTGTCCGTTGAAATTCCAAGGCTTTCTAGCTTGAAAAGATCGGTCGGAATTTGTGCTTCACTGGTACAGTCCCTGAGGACCTAGAGTCACCACTAAGCCACAGAACATACAAGGAGGGTGTGAATGAAGTGTGATTACAACTGCAATGCAACTGAATCCTGGATTAGGTGGGTTTGACTGGGTTTTATTAATGTAGGGAGTAAAATTTTGATTTCATTGGTACAAGGACCTTCCCTGCAATGCAGGCTGGCACCTTTTGTTCAATCTGTAGTCTTATGAGAGTTGCTGAGAGTATGGAGAGGCTAAATGACTTATAGGGTAGCACAGACAGGATGTATAAAAGGCAGAACTGAACCCAGGTCCTCTGGTTCCAAGGCTGGCTCTCTCTACTATAATAAGCTGCCTCTCATTAGTACCACAGTACTGCTATAGTCTGCATTGCCAAGCTACAGCGGGATAAGCCAAGAATATAACCAGTCACTGGGAAGTTAGAATTCCGAGTTCCTAATAACTTCTATAATTATAAGACTCTAATGTAGACAGGAGCTAGAGGGAATCTAGTTCCACACTCATAGGGTACAAACTGCTCGTACAGTGCCTCTGACAAGTGCTCATACAGCTTTGCTCCAGTGCCTGCAAGAGAGAATTCATTGCCACCCAAAGAAACCCAGGGTATTGTTGGACAGCTCCCAGTTTTAGGAAATTGATAATTATATCAAGCCAATATAAGTCAGAAATTTGTGGCATAATTTATGTAAATTGAGAATTTCCTTTTTTGTGCTTGTTTCTAAGGGTCACTAAAATATAGGACACAAAATATTAATAAATTATGTAACAATTTTCATTTGTCCTTATAAAATGAACTCTTAAGAAAATTGACTTTATTTCCTCTACTGCTTGAGACCATATCTCCCATGATGCTTAATCCTTTCAAAAACCTGCAATGTGTTGACATTATTAGCTGGAGACTTTAGAAGGTAAGAAATGTTCTATAAGGTGGGAATTTTTTTTAAAAAGGGGAAAAGTTGGTTTCATGGCCAAGAAAGGCAAGCTGGAGCTTTGATTGCCCAAGGAGAGAAGGCAACCAGTATGATCAAATGCTCTTGAACCTCAGTGGCTCTTCTGGATTGGAGAGTTGATAAGGGTGACAATACGATGACAGCTGACATTTATAGGCATGGTATCTCATTTGAGTCTTATATCAACTGTATGCAGTTGATAATACTGGCATTATTACCCCATTTTGCAGATAAGAAAACAGAGTTTCAGAGCCAAGTTCAGGAACATCTATGACCTCCCTCTATACTGGGAAGTTAAAAGAAATAAATAGGAATTAGATGGGAAGTCCTTTGGCTTTGGAGTATGTAGTTCTGCATGCATGAGTGCAGAGATTAGATTGTTATTATGTCTCTTTACATCTTAAATACTTTTGTTATTAGATTTACACATCTTTGGCGTGGTTCTACAATAGAATCATACCAGATAGAAGCTCAGGTCATGAGATGAATAATTATTATCCCCAAATAGCCACACTGAAGGAATACAATATATTTGAAAACAATTCCTACCTGCTCCATATACCACTGAGTATATAACTCGCTTGGTCTGCTCCCTCTCCACATGTGTGACTTGTTCAAGAGGAATTCCCTTCCTAGAAATAGAAAATCTTTTATCAGTTCCCAAAATACATGAATTAGCAACATCTGGATATGTTTATGAAAAAAAATACTGCTGTCAAACAGTTCTGAATATATTACCTGCATTTAAAAAAAATCAGCCTAGAAATCTATACTCATATTTCATACAGGAAAGTTTCTGGTTTGATGTACAGTATATAGCCTAAGTATGGAGGATTGCAAAAGTAAAAGTAAAAATTGTTTGGTTTTTTTTGGCAGCTCATTCTTTCAAAGTAAGAGGCAAGTCATGAGTATTTGCTACCTAGTCCTCAGACTCTGGGAAGCTTTGATGTGAACAAATTCTGATTCAGGCTCTTCTCTGTCCTATCCAAGGGGATTTGGATCTGCCTTTCCTATCCCCTAGACCATGTGCTTTGATGGAAAGACTCTTTATCTAACAGCATAAACTCACAATTAGGGATGAGCTCAATATATAAGATAAAATAAGAATTAACCTAACCCCTTCATTAGTATTTGATCTGACTGATTTGTCAGACATAAAAGTTTGAAAAATTCAATCCACATAGGATTGAGTGTAATGTAAAATCCATAAATATACTGCGTCTTCTTGTCTGATATTCCATATAAAATCTAGAGCTGGAAAAGATGGCAGATGATCATTTTGGATCTGGAGAGGGGAAGGTAAGTGGCCAAGACCTAACAGGGAGGAGAGGGCAAGATTAGAAGTAAGGTCCTCGCATTCCCAATTCCATCCCTTTTTTTTTTTTTTTTTTTTTTTTTTTTTTTTTACTGCTCCACACTAGTGGGCCTGCCTGGCCTTGCACTCAAGGCCATCAATCAGAAAATACATTCTGGGCCTTTATTATAGGTAAAACATTGTTAGAGTGCAAGGAGAAACATGGCTGGTAAGAAACACAGATATATATATATATATATGAATCTAAGTCTTCTGTCTCTGAGCCCATGGTCCCTTCAGATAAAGGAGCAGAACTTGCCAAATCACTAAGCTTGACCTTCTACCTCTTTTCACTTTTACCCAAGGACACCTGAAATAACACCAAATAATGATATTTGAAAGCATCTTTTATCAGCGCTTACTATATAGCCATCACAGAATGTCTGCAGATAAGCTTTTGCTCCAGGTAATTTTAATATTCCTTTCCTCTCGAAAATAATTATTTCCTTCTGTCTCTTCCTCACTAGCTAATAAACTCAATTCTCCTTTTAGTCTTTTCCTTTGGCAAGGGTCTCCTCAACCCAGCTTCTATTTAGCTTTCCAACATTACTCCCTTGCGTGGAGCTTTGGTTCCATTAGAAGCCCACCTGCTTGGAAATTCATTGGCAAATCTTATTACAATTGCTTCTGGTATTTTCCCTCCAAAATTGTATAAATCCTCCCTGTCCTTCCCTGCTCAGCTGAAGTTCCATCATCCCCATAAAGTCTTCCCTTTTCATTTAGACTTTCTCTTCTGAATTATTACAGCTTCAACTGTGTTGTCATCTGGCACTTGGCATAAATGTTTGTAGTACTGTTAATTTGTTTGTCTTTTTTGGTTAATGAATGAAAGAAAAAAGCATTTAAGGATTGATCACATGTCAGACATTGTGCTAAGAACTAGAGATACAAATACAACCAAATGAGACAATCTCTGTCCTCAGGGAACTTATATTATTTTTGGGGGGACATTATTTTTAATTTTTTAATAATAGCTTTTTATTTTCAAATAACATGCAAAGATAGTTTTTAGCATTCATCCTCATAAAATTTTGTGTTCCAAATTTTTCTCCCTCCCTTCCCCTACTTCCTCTAAAGACAGCAAATAATCTAATATATGTTAGACATGTGCAGTTCTTCTATACATATTTCCACATTAGTCATGTGACATAAGAAAAATCAGATCAAAAAGAAAAAAAAATGAGAAAGAAAATAAAATGCAAGCAAACAACAACAAAGAGTGAAAATGCTGCTATGAACCACACTCAGCTCCTACACTCCTCTCTCTGGGTGTAGATGGCTCTCTCTTCATCACAAGATCATTGGAACTAGTCTGAATCCTCTCACTGTTGGAAAGAGCTATGTCCATCAGAACTGATCATTGTATATAATCTTGTTGTTGTCATGTATAATGATCTCCTGATTCTGCTCACTTCACTTAGCATCAGTTCATGTAAGTCTCTCTAGGTTTCTCTGTATTCTTCTGCTGGTCATTTCTTACAGAACAATAATATTCTATAGCATTTATATCCCATAACTTATTCAGCCATTCTCCATTGGATGGACACCCACTCAGTTTTCAGTTCTTTGCCATTATAAAAAGACCTGCTACAAATGTTTTTGCACATGTGGTTCCTTTTCTCTTTTTATGATCTCTTTGAGATACAGTAGAGACACTGCTGAATCAAAGGGTATGTACAATTTGATAGCCCTTTGGGCATAATTCCAACTTGCTCAAGGAGTTTATATTCTAAAGAAGTAAAATGGTGTATATAGTAGAGCAAGAGTTGGCAAAAGGGAGCCATGGCAAATGTGGTAGCATGGCTTGGAGATGGCCATGAAGTGGTATGATATATATAGAACCGTGTAAGATAAGGTGAAAAATCATCAATCAGAGCCCAGAGTGCTAGGGGCATGAATTTGAATTTCTGGTGGGAAAGGGGAAAAGAAGGCTAAAATGTAGACACATAGCTTGGAGATAGCTAGGAATTGGCACAGTGTACTTGGGACCTGCTATTTTATTCATATGTCCTGTTTTCCTTTGTATAAGTGCATAGACACAAGAACTACCTCTTATATCCTTGCTGACCCACTGTCTACCACAGAGCATTGCATACAAATCCAGGGTAATTTATAAACATAGATAAGACAACAGCAATGATACTCTTAGATCTGTAACACTTAAAGGTTTACAAAATGCTTTCCTTATAACAACTCTGTGAAGGAGGCAGTACAAGAATTATTGTCTCCATTTTAAGAATGAAGTTATTTCTAAGGTTAAGTGACTTGCTCAGGCTCACAAGTGACTGGAAATTGATTCTAGCCTCTCTCTTGGTTCCAAATCCAGAGCACTTTCCACTTGCTGGGGATGGCAGTAAGGCTGACCACACAGCCTATGGCAGAGCTTTGCCACCTCCAACACCTATCTAGTGACCAAGGGAAGGCATTTTCCTGATTTAACAAATATCCTCCCCACAGCTTTTTGCTCCACTTTTGAAAAGCTGACTCATGGTATTCTCTAAATGGCAGCAGATGGCATAAATAAAGCTCCCTCTTCTCAGATAATGATCCTGAATTAGCCAGAGCAAAATACCCAAGAGAAAGCAAATAGTATAGGAAAGTGTAACGATGCATTTAGGTAAACTTTGGGGAATGGAATGAACTGTTTTGTACTTGCATGGGTTGAAGAGAGGTTATCTATAGCTAAAATCCTTATGGGGCTCTAGGTTGAGGGTGAGCAGACCATTATCAGAATGTTTGTTTCCTGCTGATGAGATAGGAAAAAACTGACTATAGTTGGGGATTTCTTCAAAGGCTTCTTTCTTGCTTCTACTTAACTTATTTAAGTGTCCTTCAAAGTTAACCATTAAGGTTTCAGGGTCCAGTTTCAGGGACCCCTTAATGATTATCTTAGGCCTAGCTGATCACTAGATCACTAGATGTAATGTCTCACTTTCAACTAGAAGTTGAAACAAGATAATCCATATGGCCCTGAGACATAGTAGAAACAATATTGGTCTTAAGAGTCAGATTTCTTGGGTTTGAATTCCAGCTCTGACATTTACTAGGAATATGATCTTAAACAAGTCACTTCCTTGAGGCTTCAGGTTTTTTTATCTCTAAAATGGGGCTAATTAAATCTATAGTGCCTCATTTACTTTATTGAGCAATTAAGTGCTTCATAAACTATAAATATCCATAGAAATGATTAATCATTATATTATCATTTGTTATTGTAATTACTGTTATAACTATAATATTATTATTAATATTATTATTAACCTCTTTGAGCCTCAGTTTCTACACATCTGAGGGTATTAATAATCATGGCACTGCCCATCATCTTCCAAGGGTTGTTGTGAGGAAAATTCTTTCTCAATTTAAAGCAAAGATGAGGAGGAAAAGGAAGAAAATGAAGATGACTTCTAGACATGATAGTCATTACCCTGAGCAGAAGCCAAGGATGCCCATGGTCAGGTGGCTAGCCCAGGCTGACTCATAGTGCTGGCCAAAGACTTCTTGCTTGGTTTCTGAAGATGATTTTGGCACAGTGACATTTTCAATGGGAAAATCCCACTTCGATTCAGTTCATATTTCAGCTGCAGGGTATTAAAGGTGAAGGAAAGTGGAGAGGGATTGGCCATGACCTTTGGACTGAGAAGCCAACTGGGCCTCAGTTTCCTCTTATGTATAATGAAGGAGTTGAACCAAATGATCTTTAAGGTCCCTTCTAGCTCCAAATCCATTTAATGACTCGCTTCACTTTAAACATAATTATATCTCCCTTTTTCTTGAGTCAGAGCCACAGAAACCCTTTGCTCTGCTCCTTGGTGCTGAACTGGTATAGTGGAAACAGATTAATGGATCTGGGATCAGTAATTAAATTATTATCTGATTCTTACATGTAGGAGCTGTGTTACCATGCTCAAGTTACTTCTCTTTGAACATTAGTTTCCTCATATATAAAATGGGGATAATAAATCTTATGCTAGCTACTTCAAAGAATGGTGCAAGGAAGTTGCATCGCAAATTTTAAAGTCCTAGGACATTAAGTTTTTGTTCTTGTTGTAATTATTATTATTTTTCCCTGATCTGTTCTGTTGGTTTAGATAATATAAAATGAAAGTTGGTATGAATATTTTTGTCCATTATAATTACAACAGTGCTGTATGGTTGGAAGGAAAATTTCCAGATGGAAAAGGAGGAATTCCAGCAACATTCCCAGAGGCATCAATTTAAATCCTCTTTCTCTGAAGCACTAACCAGAATAGGCAGATGGGTCCACCTGTCTTTTGTGGCAGGAAAAGCCAAAAACATCTCCCGCTTCTCTTCAATCCTTTTTATTTGTATTTATTCATTTTGCCTAAACAAAAAGGGCCATTCTTTGTCTCATTTCTTTCTTACCTAGCCTTAATCACTGATTGGACAATTGCCTCAATGAAACTGAGATCTGTTGAAGATCGTAGCTTAAAAAAGCCAAGTTCTTCCACTGCATGCAGGAGACCATCTCTAGTCACCTTGATCTCTATCTGACCATTCGACCCAGATGCTTTTGCAGGGGGTGGGAGAGGAAGGGGGAATGAGGCAGGTGATTTTGCACAGTCCTGCCTCCCTCAGATCCAATTCATTTGTCTGCTATGGCATCCCCTCCCTGATATCAGGGTCTTCTTCAAGAATTAAGAAAACAACATCAGCAATACTCTCTCTGTCCTTAAATATCTCAGAGATCTTTGCCTAGATGCCTTTTTTGCACACTCATCACACTTTCTCTTTATCACAATTAATGATGTCCTCATCTCTCCTCCTCATTTTAGATTTAAGTTCTTTGAGAATAGGGATTGTGTTGCTTTTCAACTTTGTTTCCTCAGTTCCTAACACAAAGGTTAGGAGTTCTCCTGAATGAAGGAGATGCTAAATAAATATTTATTGAATTAAACTTAATTGAAATGTGGAGGACTAGGTTTATTTTGAGTCTCTATTACCTTCATTAATTTCTCAGAGTCTCATTAAAAAATCCACCCCTTCATGAGGCACAGGCATTGGTCTTCAAACATAAATGTATCTTTTACAAGGTCTAAAGGCTTGGCTAAAGTGGATGTTTCATTTTTACAAGGGATGCTACACAAAGAATTATGGTGTTTTATGGAACCTTGGAGGTTCTGATCATTCATCTCTCTTTCTTATAAGTGAGCAGAATGAGGGAACTCAAGCTGCTTGAGTAATCTTCCTAATGCATCACTATTAGCACAGAGCCATACTAAGCACAGTAATTCATGATGTTTCAGTCATTTTTTTAGTATTCCCTTTCAGGTCTCTGCATCTTCAAGATGGACACCACAGAAATGAAGAGAAAAGATACTAATACATGGGAGGGCTACATTATGTTACAACCAAACTAAATTATTTTCCTCTCCTTTTCTGTCCCTCTCGGTGCCTTTGCTCATAACATACTCCATTACTGGAACGGGCTCCTTTTCCCCTTCACATATCTCACCCTGCTGAAGTCCTTGCTTTAATTAAAAAAATAACTTAGGTAGTACCTCACTTTCCATTATCCCCAGGAAAGAGTGACTTTCTTCTTCAAACTTCTTACAGAGTGACTTTCTTCTTCAAATTTCTTACCACACTTTGTCTAGTCTAGGCTTCTCTTGTTTGCTTGTACTAAGCATAGTGCTTATGTTATGAATAGGGAAAATGTAAAAAAACAAAAGGGTCAAGCTGACCAGTGCTCTCATTTTTGTAGATCACTAAGAGGATTGGCTCTTCCCACAGGAATCCATCTTCCTGACCCAGGCAGCCAATCATCTTGGAGGCAACTCCAATCACTGAAAGCTCACCAGGACTTGTCTAAGACAATCATAATTATAATTTTATATGATATATGTATAATAATTATAATTGTAGTAATTTATATATATAGTATATATAGTAACATAATTATAGTACTAACAATAACATTTATATAATGCTTTGTATTTTTCTTCCTTTTCCTTGAGATATATATTTTCATGTATTGGTTTTTTCTATTGTTAAATGGAAAGCTCCTTACATTTACCTTTGTTTCTCCAGGGCTTAATACAGGACCCTGTATACAGTGCTTCCCAATGTTTGTTGAATTAAATTGAATTGAGTAAAATGGAGGAAGGACAGGTAGGCGGCACATTGGATCAACTGCCCCGCCTAGAGTCAAGAAGACTCCTCTTGAGTTAAAAGCTAGATTCAAACATTCAGAGCTGTGTGAACCTGGACATGTTATTTAATGCTCTTTGCCTCAGTTTCCTCATCTGTAAAAAATGAGCTGGAAAAGGAAATGGGAAATCACTGCAGTATCTTTGTCAAGATAATCCCAAATTTGGTCATGAAGAGTTAGACATGACTGAAAATTGATTAAACAAAAATGGAGAGCAATTGCTTTCTTGTCAATTCCATAATCACATAAGGTATTAGGGAAATGTTTCATAACCGTAAAATATTATTCAAATATATGATTATTATACTATCTAGATTATTTGAAATTTTCAGTTTGAAAATATTAATAATGCTCTCAATAACCCCAAGCTTCTTCTTAACACAAAAATTCATCTTAAAAAAAAAACCCCAAACAATAGTTTTCCAGTGATGTTTAGTGGCTGCCAATCATGGAAAGCCATTATCTTTGAAAAATCCAAATTGTCATTTAAAGAGCAATGGCACTGGAAAGACAAAAAGTGGATGTAAGCAGGCTAAATATATTGCCAATATAAAAGTTTATCTGTTGCAACCCTTCATTATACAGATGAAGAAACTAAGGTTTGCAAAGTGCTTTATAAATATTATTTTATCCTGACAACAACTCTGGAAAATAGTTGCTATTATTGCTCCTATCATACAAATGAGGAAACTGGCAAACAGTTTTTAAGTGACTTGCCCAAGGTCACACATCTAATTGTCTCTGAGGCAGAATAAGAATATAGTCTTCCTGATGCCAAGTCCAGAACTCTAGCCAAGATATCACTTAACTCTTCCATCTCAGTAGAAAGCAAAATTATTTTATACCCTCTTACAACTGTGCCTTTGCCTTGTTCCTTTGCCTTTATGGCTTGTATAATAACTGGAAAAGGAAGAAACGTTTCTTGAGGGATGACTATTTTAATATTTAGATACAAGAAAGAGAAGGGAAAATGACTAAATGTTTTCACTGTTCACCCCCTAAGACAGTTAATTAGGAAAAACAATTTGCTACTTTATCTTGTTCTAGGATAAATCTTTGATGTTCTGGATTTGGATTATGCAAATATATTTCAGTTATGATATTTATGATTTAAAAAGTAACTTGGAATTGTGAACTACATTATGGATGTCACCAAAATAAAATAATTCATGAATCAAATTTTTTATTTACTAAGCAGACATAATAAGAGGGAGAGAAAAGGACTTAACACAAGACAAATTTAATTTGGCCAATGAAGACTAATTCAAAAACACTCATTTGATATGCAATGAAGAAATGTTCATTAGGTAAGGGAGAAGATTGGTCAGGGGACTTCCTTGATTGTTTTGAACATTTCTTTCCCTTTGAGTTTGAATACATGTATTGTACCTTAATAGTACCTATCTTTCAAGGATGTGGAGATACTTGTTTGGCACACAGTAAGCACTATATAAATTTTAGTTGTTATTACCACGGCTATTATTGTTATTATTTAGGCATCTTAGACAAGTCTTGTTGGGCTTTCAAGGTTGCCTAGAAAACAATTGGCTTCCTGGGTGTCAAGAAGATGGATTCTCCAGAAGTGACAGAATTACTTAAAGGCAGAAACCATATTTTTGCCTTTTGTTATATTCCCAGCACTTAGCATTGTGCCTGGAACATAGAAGGTGCTTGATAAATGCTTATTGACTCACCAGTCTGTTAATTGGTATTTAGTGAGAAGCAGAAAACAAAGATCTAATACTGGTATGGTGTTTATCACTGTTTAACATTGGTTACCTTCAAAACTCTTCCCCTGGAAAAATGTTGCAAGAGTTTTCATCACAAATACACCATTTTTGTTGGATTCTTGAAAAATGAAGCAGTTTACAAAGAATTGGTCAGGTGTCTTTGGAAGAAACATTAGTCTGCAGCACTCCCATGAGGACCCAGTGTGACCCCAAGTGCGATGAATCCCATGCAGCTAGGCAGGAAAGCTTCACTTCTCCAACTGCAATGGTACAGATGAACAAAAAAGGACTTGGTGGCCTGGGGATTTTTTTTTTTTAATAACTGTAAGATTAAACCTGTCACCGGCAGGTATTGAAGTTATGAACACGTCCCCATGAAAGCATTCTGTACTCTTCATTCGTCTAGGCAAATTCCTTTGAGGCCACTTCAATTTGTGAAAGGAAATGTGCAGATCACACATCCAATAAAGAATTTAAAATGAAAAAGGAGGTCTTAACATACAGTTAATGTGTGAGGCAGAGAGGCATCCTGGAACAATTACTATGTTCAGTCTGCAACCCTAAGGTTTAGGTCTTAATTCTACCATCTGCTGGCAATGTGACCATGGGCAAACTCTTTGTCTCAATTTCTGAGCCTCATTTTCTTCCTATGTAAAACGAGAATAACATTTGTAGTTTTCTTTATAGGGCTTGGCTCTTTCCTCCCCCACGTCACTCGTTTTCATCACCGTCTTCTCTCACAAAATCCTTTGAATCCATTTCAGCTCTCACCATTGACACAGCGGCCTTCTTACTCTGGAACATCCCTCCACCTTCTCCCAGGCTGAGTTCCTCCTAGGAGCCTCCATTTTGGTGTTGGGCCAATGAGTTGATTGCACTTTGCTCTGGGCTGTGTTTCAGATCCTTCAGACTTTGTTTCCATGCCCTGACTTTTCCTTGCTTGCCCTAACTCCCCACAGCTGTCCCTCTTTTATGTGTTAGTTTCCCTCTTTAGAATGTAAGCTCCTTGAACGCAGAGGCTAACTTTCTTTTTGTTTTTATTTGTTTGTGTTTAACTTGGTGGCTGGCACACAGTAAGCACTTAATAACTGCTTATTGCCTGCTTATTTTATTCTCACTATAAATCCCTGTATTCTCACTATAAACAAGTGCTAGTAGTTTCCCTTTTGATCTTCTTCCCTTTCCTCTGCCTCCTCTCCAATTCATCTTTTATTCCCCTGCCAGAGTAATCTTTCTTATGCAGGATTCTGGAAATGTAAAATTGTCTGTTAGATTCAAATTCTTCTACTTGACATTTAAACCCCTCCCACAAGGACTTTTAAAAGTTATATAGACTACTTTATTAAGTTTTTAAAAAAAGTTTTACAGATTCCTTTATTGTTTTATTAATGCGGCAATCACTGTTTGATGTGCTACTTCTGGCTCCAACAAAACTTTCCCCAGGAAAACAATTAAGTGAAGACCAAGCAAAATAACAACTGCAACTACATCAGTCAGTGTACGAAGCATCCAGTATCTGTCATCTCCTGCCACTTCTCTACAAAGAAGAGGCAAGTGTGTATCATTCATTTTCTGAAATGAACAGTCTAGCTGCCTTTTAGTGTTTTCATGTACATTACTATAGCCACTGTATATTCCTCCCCGATTCTTTCTTTACTTGGAATTAGTTTATATATTTTTTTTGTATTTTAATGAATTAGTCCTATTTATCATTTCTTATTGCACAGTAACATATCATTATATATCATTATATACCCATATCATTGTTTGCAAAACCATTTCCTAATCGACAGGCAACTGTGTGTCCAGTTTGTTGTTGTTAGCTGCCATAGAAAATGCTTCTGGAAATATTTTGATATCCATTGGACCTTCCTTTCTGTCTTTATCTCTCCTTAGGATATATGCCCAAAATGGAATTTAAAAAGAATGGATAGCTTAGCAATTTAGATTTCCAAATAATTTTCCAGAAGAGTTGGATTGATTCAAGCCACCACTAACAATGTATTAGTGTTTATCTTCCAATAGTTCCTTCAACATGGAATATTTCTCTTTTATTTTTTTTTGCCAACTTTGAAGACAGCTGTCCTACTTTTCAGCTTTGCCACATATTACTGTCTTCTTAGCACTCTAATTTTTGTTCATTTTTTTGAATAGGAGAAAGTCTCTTCTCCACTTTTTTCAATTAAAGCTTCTTTAAACAAATTGAAACAAACCTTTCTGAAAACACAAAAATGCTTCTTTACAAAAAGACAATTTAGTCATAATCAACAATTGTCAGAACATAATTCTGAACAATAGTTTAGTCAAGTATGGGTATAGACATAATCATTGCAATGGCCCTCTGGTACTAGAGTCAGTTCAACCAGAAATATTTCTCCTCAACGATATTAAGCAAGATATTTTTATGAGAGACACTGGGAGACATGTCAAGTTGGCAGAGAAAGAAGATCTAGAAATGTGTCAGACTAAGTCCTGATTAGAAAATCCAAGGGAAAAGATAATAATAAGTCATATTTTCCCTACCTAGATCAACATAGAAAAATAGATGGAGAGAGGTCTATTGGTATTATGGAAGAGGTCTAGATAGGAGGGCACTACTCATGGGCCTTCATTGGGGCTTTGTATTAAATCAAGAAAATGCCCTAAATCTAGCACAAAGAGACTTGACACAGTACAGGCATCTGGAACAGGTAACAAGATTGTTCATAACTCTGAGCTGGGCCCAGGTTCTGTATGGACTGAGGAAGGGACCCAGAACCCCTATAGGTGATAGAGTAAGAATAAAGACTAGTGTCTCCACAGGTAGTTCAGGGAAAAGATGGGGCTATGTGCTATGGGAGTGGAGCAGAGTCTAAATCTAGTTCTTAGCCTAGTCTGAAGCCTGTAGCTAAAAAACCAGGGGCAGAGATCCCAGACAAAAGGAGAGCCTGCAGTTCTATTGCTGAACCTGCAGAGCCTACCTGATAGTGCTTGGGTTCACAGCAGCGGTCTACTAGAGCTCCAACTGGGGAAAGCCCTCAGTTATATTGTTTGGGTCAGGAGCTTGCAAAACTCAGACCAGGAAGGCAGAGATCACATTTCTCCCTGTAAAACCACTTTGGGCATACTGAATGCTTGCAGCTCCTCAACCCAAGCTGTATCTGAGATTCTTGAAGAATATAATTCTCCATACTGCAAGAAAGCAGCAACAGGGATGCAAGAGAACACAAAACAGGACCAAGCGTGGCTCAGACATTTCCTTCAGAAGCATGCAGAGCCTAGATCTAAAACAAATTCTGATGTTTGGAAGAAAGGTTTATAATGAGTAAACAAAAAAGAATACCTTTGTAAAGGGCTATTTATAGCAACAGGGAAGCCCAAGAAACAGGTGATTCAGGGGTTGTATACTGAGTAAGAAACAGCAGCAGAACAAAAGAACAGAACAACTCTGAAATGTTTACAAGCAAAACCTCAAAGAAAAACATAGCTTGGGCATGTGTTCAACTAGCATTCTTAGAAGCAATGGGATAAGAGATTTAAAAAAAGGTTAATAGGGTTTTATAAATGAAATGAAAGGGCTGGAGGAAATAACTGAAAAGAAATCATTGGAGTGATTTGACATTTTCTTCTCTAGCTTATTTTATAGATGAGGAATTGAGGCAAACAGGGTTAAGTGACTTGCTTAGAATCACACAGATAAATCTTCCTGACTCCAGGTCTGGCACTCTATCCAATGCCACATAGTTGTCTCATTATATTTTAAGATGGCACAAAAGAAAACAGCTTAGATCTCTTAGAATATAGGACAAAGTGAAAGTAGAAAGAATCCACTAGTAATCTTCTGAAAGAAACTTCCAAATGAAAACTCTCAGGAAGATTATGGGAAACATCCAAGGCTTCCAGGTTAAGGGGAAAAAATACTCTAAGTAGCCAAAAAGAAAAAAAAAACTTCAGAATTATACAAGATTTAGTAGCCACAACTATAAAGGGATCTTGGAATATGATATTCCAAATGGCAAAAGATATAGGTTCATAACTAGGAATAACTTATCCAACAAAACAGTATAATTCTTGGAAATTTAGGGGATGTCCACCAATTGGGGAATGGCTTTATAAATTGTGGTGTATGATTGTCAGGGAATATTGTTTTATAGGAAGTGATAAGCAGCATCCTAAAACACCTGGAAAGTTCTCCATGAACTCAAGAAAAATGAAATGTACTATATACAAAGTAATAGCAATGTTTTGGATAACCAGCTATTCTCAGCAGTACAATGATCCACGAGTACTCTGAAGGACTTATGATGACAAATCCTATCTATACCCAAAGAAGAAACTGATTGTGTCTGAATACTGGTTGAATTGTACTCTTTCTCTTTTTTTAAACTTTATTTTTTTTGAAGGTTTTTTTATTGGCATGGGAGATACCAATATATTTTTTCACAACCTGATTTTTATGAAAATGTTTTTTGCATAACTTCACATGTGGTTTCTTAATGGAACTATGGTGGGGATAAGGGAGAGAATTTGCAACTCTATAGTTTAAAAAAATGTCTTAAATGTAACTGGGGCAAATATTAAATATAAGAAAAAATAGTATAATTCTACAATGGAAAAATATATCTTTAATGAAATAGAAAACTTTCAAAAATTCTTGATGAAAAGATCAGAGATGAGCAGAAACTATGAAATACGAATAGGAGTCACAGAAAGATTAAAAAAAGTAAATACAAGCCAGCAATCATGGGGACTAATCAAGATTAAAGTATTTACATTTTAATTAAGGGAGATGATATGTGACTCTTCAGAACACTAATATCATCAAAGGTTACAGAGGGAATCAAAGAAGATAAAGGATATGTGAGTGATTTTGTAAAGTTGTGATGATCTTAAAAGAAGAAAGAAAGGAATACGTATACATATACAAAACACATACACACACATACACACATACTCTTAGAGCATTAGTTCTTTATAAAAAAAAGTTTGGAGGTAAAAGAGAAGAAAAAAGGAGAACGGTGATTAATGTAATGTATTAATATTAATATAATTAACTGTGAATGGGATGAAGTCACCTATGAAATGGAAGAAAGCAGACTAAAGGGCAGATTCTCACAATATGTTGCTTACATGAAATATACAGGAAACAAAGATTAACACAGACTTAAGAAAATCTAATATGCTTGAATTGAAGTACAAAAAGCAGGAGTAGAAATCATGATTTCAAATAAGTCAAAAGCAAAAAATTCTTGATTTAAAGAGATGGAGAAACCACATGTTACAGAAAGGTATCATAGACAACTAATTAATATCAACACTAAACACATATGTTCCAAGTGGCATAATAAATGAATTATAAGGAGAAACAGGCAGTAAAACCCAATGTATCTTTTTAAACTTAGACAAATCTAGCCAAAAAGTTAACAAGGAAAAAAGCAAGGGGCCTGGATAGAATTTTAGAAAAGTTTGATAGACCCTGGCTATATTAATTTTTCTAAAATTCTATCCAGGCAGTAATTCAATAATGTATGTGTATGTGTGCATGACTGTGAACATGTGTGTATATGTGTATATGTAGTTATCCATATCAGCTATGCATGAAATGGATAAACTTACCATGTATGGATATAAAACTTAAGAAAAACTGACCATGTATAGATATAAAAACCTCACAGATAAATGTAGAAAAGCAGAAATATTAAACACACAGCTTATTTAGTATCATGCAAAATAAAAGACGACTAAAGAAATGATTAAAAATTATATAGAAACTAAAATACTTAATATTAAGCATGGATGGATCAAAGAACAAATGCTGGGGGTTCGAGCCAAGATGGCAGATTAGGGCTAATTATATGCCCAAAGAATATATAAAACTGTGCATATCTTTAGACCTAGCAATATCATAAATAGGTCTATACCCCAAAGAGGTTAAAGAAAAAGGAAAAGGACTTCTGTGTACAAAAATATTTGCTTTTTTTGGGGTGACAACAAATTGGAGATTGGGAGATTGCTTATTGGGGAATGGCTGAACAAAGTGCCACACCTGATTGTGATGGAATACTATTGTGCTATAAGAAATGATGAAGGTGGGGTGGTTTCAGAAAAAACATACAAAACCTTACTGGAATAAAGTGAAGTGAGAAGAACCATCATTGTGCATAGTAACAACAACATTCAATACAATACAGTGATTCAAGACAATTCCAAAACACTCAAGATGAAAAATTGCTATTCAGCTTCAGAAAGAGAACTGATAAATTCTGAATGCAAAATGAAGTATAATTTTCTCACTTTTTTCTTTTTTGAGGCAATATGGCTAATATGGAAATATGTTTTACACAATTTCACATGTGTAATTGATATATTACTTGTCTTTTCTGTGGTTGGGGGCAGGAGTGAGAGGAAAGAAGACAATTTAAAACTCAAAATTTTAAAAGAAAAGAATGTTAAAAATAAATAATATGGGTTTTTTTTTAAAGGTGCCTACTCTATGCTAATAAGCCCTCTGCTAAACATTGGTAATACAAAAATAGGTAAAAGACAGTTCCCATTCTCAAGGAGCTCACAATCTAATAGGTCAAATAGTAAGCAAACTTGTATTTAATAGGAGAGGAATTAGCAGATATTATGATTATGTAGTTTCTGACTGAATTTTTTGTGAATCAAACATTTGTTGTAAACAAAACTGAAAAATGTATAATCATAAAAATATTTTATTGGTAATTTTACATAATGTTATATGGATTGTAAATGGTTTTATTTGCATCAGTATTTTGATATATGCATAAATGATAATTGTGCCTGAAAATAGAGAATTGTATATTTTCCAAAGGAAAATAATTTAATAATTCCAAAGGAATTATTAAAAAAAATTAACAAAGGACCAATTAAAATAGTAAAAGCTGACAGGAACAAATAGGATAAATTATTCGTTATTCTCCAGTTCTGTGTAATACTTTATATTTCTATAGCAATTACATTTACATATGTCAAAAACATTGAATAAGTATCAACAGTTTTATAAATGTATTTATGTCTTTCTCTTTTGGGATTATATATGTAAATTCAACTAAGATTCTATGAGAGTGGGGAAATAAAGTAGTGCCAAAAAAACACCCAAATGATAGAAATAACCTATAATTTTAAAAATGATAGAGATAAATAATCAACATATTAAAACTTCTAGATGTAAGAAAAGCAGCTCTTAGGGGAAAACTTAAAATGCTAGGCTCTTTCATCAGTTAAAGAGATAATGAACATATTAACCAATTGGGCATGTAGCTTAAAAAATCTCTAGAAAACTAATAAATTGAAAAGTCCCAAATTAAACATAAAAATAGATATTCTGAACAAAAAGATTAAAATAATAAAAGAACCAATTGTGTAGCAAAGAAGATTTTGCTTTCCTGATTTCTACAATAATATTTATAACATCTAAAAGCTGGACCAAGGCCTCCACATTATGTTGACCTTCTGTTCAAGATCAATAGGAAGGCACAGATAAAAGTTACAAAGGACAAAGCATAGATAGATGGCAATCTGCAGCTGAAGCATGTACAATCAATAAAAATACAAATATTCTAGTCTTTATTAATATCTTTAATTTTTGAAATTTTCTGATTTTTCTTAATACCATTTTCTTCCTAAATGAACATTGTCCCAGAAGAAATATGAGCCTAAATGAGACACTAAACATACTTTTCTAATTACATATGTACTTGATGATATCTCTTATCTTATACAACATCTTGCATGCAGGTTATAATGGGTGATATGTTGCAATCACCTTGTACAGCTCTCCATTGCCCTTTATAATTATGACTCTAAATTGTAATGTTCTAAGAATCGCAATGACATAGCATCAATGGGAGAATGCAATAACAACAATAACAATAGCATTTGAAGCAATTTAAAGTTTGCAAAGCATTGTATACATATATTATCTGTTTTGATTCTCACAATTCTGTAAGGTAAGTGCTATTATCTCCATTTTACATATGAGGAAACTGAGACAGATACAGATTAAATGGCTGACCTTACATTGTCAGAGGCATTTGAACTTATTTTCTTTTCACCAAGTCCACTACTTTTATACATTGCACAAACTAGATGCCTCTAATGTATTACTTCAAAGAATTTATTATGTCACTGATAAGGGTATTTCCTCCACTGCTGCAGAATGTAATCCATCCATTCCTTTTCATTGTGATTTTTACTGGTGCTTTTCCATATATTCTTCCCCTCAGATCTACTCTATGTGTGTATGGCCTTCCTTTAAGTATTTTTACATTTGTGTGGTTGACATCAAACTACTCTTTGTTCCAACTCCTTTTCCGATCATATGTTTCCTCAATGTTTCTCTTTTGTTATTTTTTGCATATAGGTCATCATTAGCTATAGATATGTCTTTCCATGACTCTTCAGGTGACCAACAACTTTTATTCCTTAGGGAATATATTATTTTATAATTTATGATCATACTACATTGTATGAAAAGGCTGGATTTTTTTCCTTTTTTCTTGGGGGAAGGTAGGATAATTAAAACTATTATACAATTTTCCAAATTCACTCTGTCTCCTTATTCAATTCTGAGTCCAACTCATTTTCCATTTAGTGTCTACCTCAAATATGCATACTGATGTACTAATTCAATATACTAGCCATCCAACTGCATCTTATGGCCTAGACAATTGGCAGGTTTTTTTTATTCCTTTGGTGACTCCTGAATGGTTTGTTACGTTGATTTCTTTTGAAATCATAAGTCTAATTGAGAAGATCCTATAATGTTCTGGGGCTCCACAAAACTATCACAATATCAACCACAACTACAACAGTAATATCTAGAAGGCCTTACTATTCAGTTCAATGTCATTCAACAATAAATATTTATAATTTACCTACTTTTTACTTGGCATTGTGTATTCTTTGTTCTCCAAGAATTCTACTGAAAGGAACATGCACAAATAGGTAAATTCAAAATATATATAAAACAAAAATTCAAAAGTCTGAGCATTTGGGGGTGGGGGTAGAAGGGAGTGCATTCTAAGTATGGAGAATATCCAATGCAAAGGCAAGGAGGGGAAGAGATGAAATGTCATGTATGAGGAACAGCAAGAAAGTCATTTTGGCTGGAATCATAAAGTGTGTAAGAGAGCAATGTAAAGGGATGGTGCTTTAAATGACAAACCGAGCAATTGGCACTTCCAAAGAGTGAAGAAGAGGATGGAAGGAATTCTAGAAATGGGAGACAAGTTATACAAAAGCATTCAGGTAAAATCTACCTTCCAACTGGTATCTGTGCAGAACATTTTCCATAAGAGTGGCAAAGATATTTGGCCAACATACCTCTCCATGTTTCTTGACATTCAATTGATATTATTAATCAACAATTTGTTGAATAGAATGATCTCTATTATTATATTCATCAAATGATATTAGATGATTTTAATATATGAATGAGAGACTCCACTTTTTGGTCATCTTTTCATGGCAAACTATCTTACTACCCTGGCGAAATGTCCACCCTAGACCCCTGTTACTCTGGTGACTGTCTTTTCATTTTCATTTTCAATAAATTCTATTTATCATAATTTACTTCATTCTTTACTTGCTCTCTTCTCAGTCCTTCTAGTTCTGAAATTATGAATTATAAATCATATTCAAATCAAGTCTGCAATTGTTCCTGGATGAGGGATGTGTGTCAATCTACTCCCCTATGGCCCTACTCATCATCTCTGTGACTTTCAGGATTAACATAGCATCTCTAATCATCATTAGCCCTCTTGTGTTGTCTCCTTCATTAAAATATAAGCTCCTTGAACACAAGGGACTACCTTTTTTTTAAATCTCCAGAACTTAACACAGTGTTTGAGATAGCATTTAAAAAAATCTTTTAAAATTCATTCGTTCATTCATTCATACTGTCTTCTTCACAAACACATGCAAATATACAAAATATCTATTTTTTTTAACACCATAAGGATGTCCTGCCATATGAACTCCCTCCATTTATATAGGCTGAAATCAATCTACATCAAGTGATAACTTTGTAGATAAGTCTTGGGGTATAACCCAGAGCACACAGAGACTAAGTGACTTGCCCAGAATTACATGGTTGAAACATGTCATTCAGTATTTGTATCAAGGTCTTTCTGATTCTATGCTGACCTTACATCCATTGTACTGTTATCTCTTTCTTTTTAAATATGTGCCTCACATTCTAAAATCAAGTCCTTTAGAAACTGGACCAAATACTTTAACAAGAATTTCTTTTTCCCTTCCTGAAACTTAACTATTTCTTGAAAAGACTTAAAGTACATTTTATGCATCTTAAATAGATATGCTTACAGAAACACCTGTTCTCATGATCTCTCTCCAATAGTCTCCAATATTTTTGAAATTTTACTCTTATTACAATTTTTATTTGCTTTACCATCTGACTTCTATATTCCAATCTATTTACTTTCCTTGTTGGAGGCTATACTGAGACATTTTGTTTGTGATAAGTATGATGCATTTAAACTTGATATTCTTGCTATTTTTACTTAACATTTTAAAATATATATATAAGTACAGTATTTGTAATCTAAAAATATAGCACAAATATTTTCTGCTTCCATTCCCCAAATGGTTTTATTTTTGAAAAAAATAAACCCTTCATTTTGGAGGGAAAACCCAAACCTCTTGCAAACATTACTAAATCTCAACTAAAAGTCAGAAACTCTGGGTCCATTCCACACTTCTCTTGAAATCATTTCTCTTCTGTATAAATTTCATTCCATTAAAACACAGCATAAACATTTGAAATATATTGATGAATACTACAGGTTTATTTTTAATCCTTTATCATTCATTCTGACTCCTACCAGCTCTAAGAAAATTAAGGCTGTCCCTAATAGCACACAATTTTTTTTATCAGGAATTTTCCCCTCCAAACCAACTCTCCTAATTTGTTTATTTAAAATTTATTTAAAATATTTTTTTTCTGAAAAATATTATGAAACAAAATAAATGAAGCAGAGTGGAAAGAACCCTGGCTTTCATAGTCAGAAGATCTGTGCTTCCATTATAGCTCTGCTCTTTAAAAAAATTTTTAAATGTATTTTTAAAGTTTTTGACATTTACCTTTTTAATAGTATTTTATTTTTCCAAATACATGTAAAGATAGTTTTCAGCATTCATTTTTGTAAAACTTTGTGTTCTAAATTCTTCTCATTCCCTCTCTAACCTTCCCCTTCCCCAAGGCAGAAAGCAATATGATATATTTCAAACATGTGCACTCTTCCAAACATTTCCATATTTGTCATTTTGTGCAAGAAAAATCAGATTAGAAGAAAAAAAAAACAAAAGAAAGTAAAAAACAACAACAAAAACGGATGAAAACACTATGCTTCAATCCATATTCTATCTCTGTAGTTCTCTCTCTGGATGTGGATGGCATTTTCCATCCCAGCACTACTGGAAATGCCTTGAACCACCACATTGCTGAAAAGAACCAAATCCATCACTGTTGATCATCACATAATCTGTATGATGTTCTCTGGTTCTTCCCATTTCATTTAGCTCATGTAAGTTTTACAGGCTTTTCTGAAGTCAGCTTGCTTATCATTCTTTTAGTACAAACACATTTCATTCCATTTATATACTATAATTTATTTAGCCATTCCCCAATTGATAGCTTTGTCCTTGCAACTACAAAAAGACCTACTACAAACATTTTTGCACATGTAGGTTCTTTTTCTTTGTTTATAATCTCTTTGGGATACAGGCCCAGTAGAGATACTGGTATCAAAAAGATCAAACGACATGCATCATTTTATAGCCCTTTGGCTATAAATTGTTCTAAACTGTTCTCTGGAATGGTTGGAGCATTTCACAACTTCACCAACAATGCATTAGTGTCCCAGTTTTCCCACATCCCCTCCAACATTTACATCTTCTTTTCTTGTCATCTCAGCCAAACTGAGAGGTGTAACATGATACATCAGAGTTATCTTAATTTGCATTTGTCTAATCAATAGTGATTTAGAGCATTTTTTCATATGACTAAAATGACTTTAATATCTTTGATAATTTTATGTTCATATCCTTTGACCATTTATTAATTGAGGAATGGCATGTATTCTTATAAATCTGAGTTCATTCTCTATATATTTTAGAAATGAGGCCTTTATCAGAAACACTGGCTGTAAAAAATTTTCCCCAACTTTCTGTTTCCATTCTAATCTTGGTTACATTAGTTTTGTCTGTGCAAAAACATTTTAATTTAATGTAATGAAAATTATCCATTTTGCATTTTGTAGTGTTCTCTAGTTCTTCTTTGGCCATAAATTTCTCCCTCTGACAGTTATTTTTGTACATCTTTGATTTCCATTTTTTCTCCCTCCTTTCCTCGCTCTCACCTCCCCAAGATGTCGATCAATATGATATAGTTATATATGTACAATCATATTAAACATATTTCCACATTAGTCATGTGTGAAAAAAGAATCAGAACAAAAGGGAAAACCAAGAGAAAGAAAACAACAACAAAAGTGAAAATAGTATCCTTTTATCTGCATTCAGACTCCATAGTTCTTTTTCTGAATGTGAATACATTTTCTAACATGAATGTTTTGGAATTATCTTAGTTCCTTGTATTTAAGAAGAGTTAAGTCTATCAAAGCTGATTACCTGAACAATATTGTACAGCTCTACTCTTCACTACTCATTTTTACCTTGGATAGATAATTTTACCTCTCTGACTGAGAGGACTGGACAGGATGGTCTCTAAGATCCTTTCCAACACCAAATCCTATAAGAGGTAATAAGATCAGAGATGGTAGGTATGATACAAAGGAGAAAGAATGACATTATTTCTGACCTTCGGTATTATTGAAATGACTGCCAGAGCACAAGCTAAACTTGTTCTTCTTGGATTCAGAGGACAGAATTAGGAACAATGGTTAGAAGATACTGAGGAGCTTTCAGTACAATTAAGTAACATTTTCCAAGATTGGAACTGACTAGCAATGATGTATATAGCCTCTGGAGACAAGAAGTCTGTCATCACTAGAAAGTCTTTAAGATGAGAAGCTAATGACTTTTTTTCTCAGAGGCCATTGAAGGCATCCTTGCTCAGACACAGATTATATTAGTGACTTTTGAGGTTTCTTCCAACTCTCAGATTTTAGATTTCCGGAGCAGACAGTATGGGAGTAGAAAACATAAGTACATGAGTAAGTTTTCTTAGATACACTAAATTGATCAAATCTCAAATATGTGCGGAGGATTTATTATGTGCCTGATGTAGAATTAGTTACTACTAATAGATATTAAAGATTTGTAGATATTAAAGCTAAAAAAGATAAACATTCGGATGCTGTTTTTCAGGTAAATGCATAAATTTAGTGATTTGTCTACAGCCACACAGCTAGAGAAGGAATTGACTACATGATAGAGAGTGAGATGTACCAGATAGATGCTCCTGTGTGCATATGGAATTGTTCTGACATTGTCCTGACAAACATTGCAAAATCTTTAAAATGAGAACCATAAGTACCTCAGAGTGTTAGACTTAAGGATCATACAGGAAAATCCCACCTGGATAGAGAAGGTCTATTGTCCAGACAGTGCTTGGATAGAAAACTCATGGAACTATTGCATTGGTATGTATGTAAGACTGATACTGAAAACCTAGCTCTAGCAATGATCTAGGCCCAGAATTGGATAGGAAATAGAGAGAAGGAAGAATTGCAGTCAGAAAGCTGACAGTGCTTTTAATAACCTCCAGTTTTTTTCCCTTAAGAAGGCCCTTTATTTTTTTTTTTTTAGCACAATTATTCCTCTGATGATGTTACATGGAAGCTAAGTCAGGAAAACTGCAGGTTTTGAACCTAAGAATTCAGACTATAGGTCACACCCAGAACAATGGAGTTCATATTACATATTGCAAGGGATTTTTGACTAGATTGTGAGATGCTTCAGGTCAAGCCCAAGTCTTGCTCATCTTGTCTTCCTCTCAAAACCCTGCAGAAGACCTTAAACAGAATAAGGACTTTAGTGTATAGAATAAATACTCAATTTCATCTCTCTGTTGTTTTTAAAGGGAGGAAATAAATAAGTTTAATTTATTGATACATTAACAAAGTCCAAAAACATGTGCAATGAATAATATTTGTAGACTTCTCACATTGGTTGGGGAATCTTTTCATATCTCTTCATAATTTTGTTGTATTTACTTTTAATATTTCCACTTGTTCTTTCCATTTACATTGTTGTAGTTACTGTGATTATTGTTATCTTGGCTACATAAGAGAGAAGCAGTCTGGCAGAGTGGGTGGGTAGCTGCCTCAGAATCAGAATGACTTGGGTACGAGGCCCACTGCTAACACATGAATGACCCTTCTTAGCATCCCAGGCAGCTCTCTAAGACAAGAATTATGGTACAGTAGTAGGGGCCCACATGCCTTAGTAGAGGGAATTTCCTTACTGGGATTTCCCTTTTTCTTATTATTGTTCAGTGTTTCAGTCAAGTCTGACTTTTTGAAGATCCACCTGGGATTTTTTTGTTAAAGATACTGGAGTGGTTTCCCATTTCTTTCTCCAGCTTAGTTTACAGGAGAAGAAACTGAGGCAAATTAGGTTAAGTGACTTGCTCTGAGCCACATAGCTATTCAGTTGCCTGAGGTCAAATTTGAACTCACAAGACAAGAATTCCAAACTCTAGGCCCATCACTATATTCATTGCATTATATATTATATTCAACTGCCCTGTACCTGTGAAAAAAGTCACAGCAGCTTCTTCTATCCCATCTCCCAAGTTACAGATGAGGAAATAGGCTCAGAATAATTAAATGATTTATCCAAGATTTCACAGTGTTTTGGGATGACAAATGGCAGTGTTTTGATGACAAAAAGAATAAATGCATACAAAACAATTAGCAATCAATTTAGACAGCAAGCAATTAAATGCCATAGCGTATGGTATCAAGTGTTGTAAGGGTTCAGAGAAGGGAAAGCCAGAGCTGTGGGAAGGGATGGCTTCCTAGGAGAAATAGCACTGGAGCTGGGCCTGGCAGGAGGGGTAAGATACTAACCAGCTCATAATGTAAGAAAGCTTCTGTTTCTTCCTACGCCATTTTTTGGGCCCTGCTTCTAAAAGCTGCTCTGATTCTGAACAAATCCCAACAGCTCTTTTTGGCACATAAACCCTCAGAGTTATGATCTTGGATGAATATGTTAATCAAATACTTGCACTGTGTGCATGAGATTTGTGTGGCAGAGGGAATCACAAAGGTTTAGGAGACAAAATTTGGTGAAAAGAGGATCTGCATTTGTAAGCAAGTCCTAGTCCTGACAGTGTTGACCGTCACTGGATGATTTTGGACAGGTCACATCCTCTCTGCTCCTGATTGCTCAGGTTTAAAATAAAGGACTTAGATATCTCTAAGCTTTAGCATTCTCTAGAGATACAGCCTTCAGAACACTCAGTCTTGGGGAGTAGCTTTCCAGCACCCCAATAATAAGTATCTTTATCTAATACTCTACCTGAAAAAATAAATGAAACAAAAACTCATTTGCCAGGAAAGGGCTTTTCTACTTATCCTAAAGCAGAATTTCAGAGCTGAAAAAGACTTTCAACATCATATAATCCAAACTTTTTATTTTATAAAGGAAAAACTGGAGTCCAGTAAAGGGAAGTGATTTGTCCAAGTTTACATATGTAAGTCAAAGCCAACACTAGGCCTAAACTTCATTTTAGTGGATTCTAATGGTTCTAAATTTATATAGCCATGCCATGTCTCCTTCTATTTTTAAAATTTTTAAAAATTGTCATGCTTCTTCATAAAACAATCTGTGAAAATAATTTTCTTAGCTTAATGTTGTACAAACAAAATGAAGATTTGACCAGACATATATTTAACTTCAGGTTTACACACTTCATATTTAAATGCAGCAAGCAGAATAATAACAGAATCATCTAGGTCATGAATATATACTGATAAACAATGATAGTGGAAAATCAAATCGACATCAAGATTCAACAAGTGCTAACACATATGAGCTTACTTCTACATATGGCATTAAAGAGTTATTGTCAGTTTGAGGGAATTTGCCACTTCTATTGACTGATTTAAACTTTCTTTTCATTGGAAAATTGAATGTGTCATATAGGATTTATATGAAAAATATCCAATAATTTTGGTCTTTCTTTGTCACCCTATTCCTACTACTCAGTTGTAAACCAAGTCCAGAAATTATTCTATTTAGCATCATGGCATCCTGAGGGACAGAGAGGGAAGGGAGGTGACTTACCCAAGCTTGTGTATTTGACGCAGTCAATATAAGTCAAACCACTACCACCACCCTGACCACCATCTCTCCTTGAACACTGAGGGAGAGTGACTAGACCCTAAATCCAAGAGCATTGGGGAATAGCAGTAATCAACTAAATGAGCAGATTTGCTTCTAGCCCTGTCCCACAGCCATCCCTGAGAGGAGAAAACTATGCAAAGATGAAATCTTCTTTATTACTATTAACAATAATTAGTGACCAACTGCTACTGATAGATGAATACAAGAGCACTGGACAGTACTGCCAAGACCACCAGTGCTGCTACATATACAGCTCTAATACCAACATCTGGGGAAGGAACTCCTGCAGATGCTGGTACAGTCATCCCTGCCACCCACTTTGTGCCAACCAACAGAACAATCTGAGGGAGCGACACAAGGAAGCCTTGTGTCAGAAAGTCCAACTACTACCATCATATTAACCACCCTTGGACTCTGAACTCAAGAGCTTTGGGAAGAGCATTGGTCCCAGCCTGCTGTCTGCAGCCCGCCTTGGCAGTGACCCTTGCATAGAGAAAACCTCATAACTACTTCTATAGGTGTTTCAGCAACATTCATTGAAGACTGAGAAAAGAAAGTTCTTGCCACAAAGTCCTTGCTGCTACCAAATGGTTTTCAACAAAGGAAACCAATATAGTTTCTTCAATGGAAATGACATTAAAGAAGAGGCATTAGCCTCTGTTTTGCATCCTAAGGACCAAGGGATCTTTCCATCTGACTTACAACTGAAACTTTTCATATGCAATGCCTCTTCATTACAGTGTGAGCTCCTGAAGAGTAAAGGCTGTCTTATTTTTCCTTCTGTATTCCCCAGGGCTTAGCACAATGCTTTGAACATAATATTAGTTCAAATTAGTTCTTAATATGTGCTTTACTGATTGATTGATTCATTTATCATGTGATCCTAATACAAGACAAACCTCTGAAGACCAATGTCCCCTATTTTGTATGAATGAAGTAAATACACTGTGGAATATCTGCTAATTAACAATAGTTAATGGGAGAAATATGTTTCTCATGCCTTTACCTAATATTTAAATGCATGTTTTGTGTAACATGTGTTGTAATGGCACATGTGAATATCCTTTACTTGGGACTGTAAATACATAAGTACTTATTTATTTACATATGCATAATTTACATATTATGACAGCTGTAGGAACTCAGAACAGCTTCTGTCAGAGTCAGATGATGTCACTGATTGCACAAGAAAGGAGTCCTCTCTGTAGCTAGAGCAGTAAATCAAATCATAGTGTGAGAATAGGACACAGTGACCTTCAGTGACTTTTTTGCTCTCTCTAGGATAAAAGACAAAAGGCCTGACATTCAAGACCTAAATGCTATCTGATTCCAATCTCCCTTTTCAGCCTGATTTTACACTATTTCCCTTTATATTCATTATGCCTTTCAGGCAAACAAGCCTATTGACTTCTCACACAGAGATCTCATTTTGTCCTTTCTCTAATCCAAGCCTTTGTACAGAGCTCTCTAATGCCCAGAAAAGTCTCTCACCTCATTTCATCCTATTGAGATTTTGTTTTTCCTTTGAGCGCCAGCCCAGGTGCAACTTCCTGTATTTGGCTTTCTCTGATTTCCACCAGCAGAGTCATCACTCCTGCTCAGATTTTGCTAGTGCAAGCTCTTCTAGGTCTTGCCTTTGCTTTTCTATTTTCATTTTATCTTGTTCTTTTGTCCTTCTTTTTCAAAGAAGACCAATGACATGTTGGGAGGATGCCTTGACTTGAAGAATTGGATTTGAGGGAGGCAGATAGAGCTGCCAACCTCCTCAGCTTCACTTTTCCAGAGTCATCAAAGTCCAGTGGCAAGACAAAAGTCAAGATGCCCAGTGGTGGCGCAGGATGCGGTGGACGTCCAAACTCTAAGGGTGCCCCAGCGCCTGCTTCCATCACGTGAGAGTTGTTGGAACAGATTGTTCTCATCAGCCCGTTCCATTGGGGAAAGTCTTCACATGTTTGGGGTAGACAATCCCCAACTCATTGGAGGGCTTGAGGTCTGTTGGTTATCCTTAAACTGGTTTAGTCCATCTACCAAAATGGTTTATGGGACATGGCTAACCACGCTACAGCTTCTTGGAACCACAATAATACCCTGTATCACTTAAATGTGTATGTTTCTTAACTACATTATTTTTATATCTTTATCCTCAGTGATAGATTTGCAAATAGTAAGAATGTATGCTAAAATGAATTGAAAAATATGGAAAGATTAGCATAGGACATTGGATATAGTTATGCTAAGTTAATTATTATTATATGCTTTGGTAAATATTTCTGTATTTTAAAATTAAGTTATGCCTTTCATTGAACATCAAATATTTTATTGGAAGCCTGTTTTCAATTAAATTTGATAGGCATTTAAAGTAAGTTAGGACATAACATGGGAGACCAAAGAAAGGAAAGACATGAATAATAAGAATCCCACCAAAGGACAAGCCCATTCAAGCATCACTCCAAGTACTAAAATTCTTAGACCTCATGAACTCTTTATGTCAGATTGTTTTATTCTAGTATCGTAGTTGTATTCTAATATTTCATATTTGTCATTTTAAGAGAAGACCTTTGATGGTTTCTTCACAGGGCCCTCTCACATATTTTAACTTTATCTAGCCTTTGATTTCTTCTTTTTCCTTTGTTCCTCTTCTCTGCATCCTTATTCTTTTCTATTTACCTTATCTATTCGAGGGGTTATATAGTAAAGGAAGAGAGGGATGGTCTTAGAGGATCTGGATTCAAGGTCTCCATATGTGGCATAGGAGCTATGTGATCACAAATAAACCACATAACTTTTTAGTGCCATTTGGCACTAACTCTTTAAGACTATCAGCTGCAGGTAAGTTACTGATTTGCAGTCAAGGAGAGAGTTTCTTTTTTTTTTATTATTATAACTTTTTATTGACAGAACTCATGCCTGGGTAATTTTTTTTTACAACATTATCCCTTGCACTCACTTCTATTCCGACTTTTCCCCTCCCTCTCTTCACCCCCTCCCCCAGATGGCAAGCAGTCCTATACATGTTAAATATGTCACAGTATATCCTAGATACAATATATGTGTGCAGAACTGAACAGTTCTCTTGTTGCACAGGAAGAATTGGATTCAGAAGGTATAAATACCCGGGAAGAAAAACAAAAATGCAAGCAGTTTACATTCATTTCCCCGTGTTCTTTCTTTGGGTGTAGCTGCTTCTGTCCATCACTGATCAATTGAAACTGAGTTAGATCTTCTCTTTGTCGAAGAAATCAACTTCCATCAGAATACATCCTCATACAGTGTCGTTGTTGAGGTATATAAAGATCAAAGAAAGAGTTTCTATATGGAGAGTTATCTATACTGATATAATCACTGATCCAGATTCTGACTTCAACCCCATTGCTCTATGAATAAACTTTTCCCCTTACATAAAATGGCTTCCTCCACTATCTCCATCCACTAATAACCCTTCTTCCAGGGTCAATTTAGAGGAGATCTTTTCCATTTTGACAATAACACAGCAAACATTTTATCTCTTTAATACTATCCAGATCAAAAGTGTGCTTTTGATCATCCAAATTCTTATGGCACTTTACTGGGATGTCACTCTCACTACTCTTTTGCATGTTTCATTGTCCCTTGCAGAACAATAATTTAAGTCATATTTCTTTCCAGGATTCTTGAGAGCAGGTACTCAGTTACATAATCTGTAGCCTTAATACCAAGCAATATCTCATCATAAGGTACTTAATAAATGCTTGTCGAGGGAATGATACTTTGTATGAAATAATAAGTTAAATTCTTGTTGAATTGACTTCAGATCTAGCTAAAAGAAAAATGCAACCGTGTTTGAATAACAGCTTGCGTATATTGGACTAGAACTCTTCTAAAATCCTTTCCAAATCTTAAATTTTGTGAAAGTGAAGTAGAGACTTGTTTTTTTTAGATTTAGACCAAATCATGTATAACTTAAGTGATACTTGTTATGCTTCAGTACTTGAAGGACCTGTGATTTCAAGTGACAGTATTAACCCCACCCCTTTATGCCTATCCGACACAGATCTTAGACTTTCTCTGCCATAGTATATGGTCTCCCCCCATCAATTAAATGCTTTTTCGATTAACTAATATTTATTTTTCTTCCCTCCCATCTCCCCCATTCCTACTGAGAAAAGAAGCCCTTGTAGCAAATAGTTGTACATGAATTGGGGTCTGGAGGATCAGTACTGGGGGGGGGGTCAAGTCCTGGATCTGCTGCTTATCTCTGTGGGATCTTGGAGTGGTTTCTCTTGGGTTTTGGACATCATGCCAACACACATGATCTGAAATAAAAAATTCTCAAATTGTCCATGTTCAAAAAATCCATGTTCTATGACCACTGTATCAGTAACAATATCCCATCATCAGTTCTCTGGTACAATGGCTGGCCACTGAATTAATGAAATTTCTTAAGTCTTTTAAATTTGTTCCTTTTTATTATTTTATTTTATAAATTGTTCTTCTGATTTTGCTTATCCCTTCATGTGTGTGTTCACAGAATTCTTCCCAGGGTTTCTCTGAAATTGTGATTTCTTATGACACAACAAAATTCTCTCATATCCATTCACAACAATTTGTTTAGCTGTTCCTCTTATGATGGGCATTACTCCAGTTTCTAGTTTTCTTCCACCACAAAAAATCTGCTAAAATATTTTTATACATATAATTCCTTTCCCTCTTTATTTGCTCTGTTTGTAGTATAGGCTTAGTAATGATAATTCTGGATCTAAAAGTATGCAGTTTAGTTTTCATGAACTGCTGCAGCTAAAGAAATATGTCACCTCATGACTAGCCTTCTGGTGACGAGTATCTCTGCACTGAGATCCTCAGATGACAGATACAGAGTCTGTCCCTATACTCAGAATCTTTCCAGCTTGTTAGAATTTGTCAGAACCTCTAAGAACCCACTGTCATCTCCATGCCTCCCAAGATGGGGCATTAAAAGAGGATGTATCCTCTGAAGGATGACTACCAGAGCTGTTTAAAATGTACAACCATCACGGCTACAAAAAGGAAACTTCACAAGTCTCCCAAGCCATTGTTCCTTTTCACATCTCCTTGTAGAGTTAAGACACTAAACAAACAATAATTGAAAAATTTTGGAAGAATATAAATAGAAGCTTAGACTCTGAGCAAAGTAGCAAATTTTTTAAAACGAGTGAATCACATGGAAAATAGGTGAAAAGGGAAGTAGCAAAGGTAAAACTAGATTAAAACATAAAAGGCTAAAACTTACAAAAGCAATTATATTTCCTGAAATTTATTTCAATATGACAAAATGACTAAAAGCCACAAAATTAATTTTAAAATGATTAGTCACATAATTAATTATTCTAGTGTCACTGAGGAAAAAAGGAAATGATATTACTGGATTTTAAGTGTAGTTCTAAACAATACCTCTCCCACTTCAAATTCATGTTATCTTTATGCCTAGAATACTAAAGAATCTCAATGTCATCAAAACACACACTCTCACACACACATACACACACAGAATTTGGTATAAATCTACCAGAATAATCCTTTCTTTACTCCCAGGCGAAAATAATTTCTCTGGAGGTGACATAGGGCACAAGGAACCCTTAGAAGAAAGCTTTAAGACCAAGAAGCACTGACTGGCAAGATGATAAATAAGCTCAGGGCAGAAGTAATCTTTGGAACACTGTAGGAACAAAAGGGCCTATTTAACAGAGAGGAAGAATGAGTCAAATCTGAAAATATTCTCATCTTTAGAGCTCTAACTAGTGACTCTGGATCCTATTATAAGCACCACAAAACTTATCAGGGATAAGGGATATAAAAACCAACTTTTAAAAAGAAAATCAGTGGGGTAGGAGAGAGATCTAGGACCTTAGGACTCGAGGTCCCATGGGGAGAGAGAAAGAGGGATAGTACCCCATAGATGTAGAGGGCCAGAAGGTAAGAATCTATTCCTGGTCCTGAATCTTACAGTAGCTTGGCTCACCAACTTCCCTTTTCTTTAGCAGAGACATACTTATTAATATATTGATAAGAAGCAAAATGCAAACTCAGCTATATAATGGATCAAAGACATACCTTTGAACTAAGGACAGGAAAAGCAGCCCACAATGGAGATTAAAGGCATTTGGGAGAAAGATACTTGAGGATCTTGGTATAATAATTTTACCCTGATATGTACAAATAGTTGAGATACAACTATTTACATCTTTGTTGAAGTAGCCAAGATCTGGGCTTAATCATTTGCACCTCAGTAGATTGTGCTTGTTAGAAGGGATATAGGAATATCAAAGAGTGTATTTTGTATCATGTCTTTTAGCATTGGAGATATATATATATATATATATATATATATATATATATATATATGTGTGTGTGTGTGTATTTATTTATATTTTTGTCTCTCTGATCAATAAAATTTGAAGAGTTCATATTGAATTCTCTCCAGCTGGCCCCTGACTGACATACCTTTCTTTCACTACTGGAGCTGGACTTTACCATATAGGGAATAGACAATTATCCTGGTTCCCATGAACACAGACTTCAGAGCATTGGAAGAAACTACTAGATAAGTTTCCAATAGAGGAGGAAGATTGGAGGAGTTGGATTGGGAAGGAGCACATTTGTTATTGTACTACAGTATGAAGAAATGAAAAGAAGCTATCATATGGTAGCTATTTTAACCAACTATTTTTTGCAAACCAAGGTGAAACTTGATTGCTTCTATCTAATGAAGGAATATAAGTGCTATTATTATTCTTTAAATTTTGGTACATTGGAGAAAAGTCTAAATTACCCTGCTATAATTATGTCCTCTTCATCTTTAATAGGGTTTATTATAAAATATAAGAACAAGTATGACCAGAAAAGCAATTGGTCAGTGGTATAGAATAACCAGAGTGAAGAATAAAAGACAATTCAAGTGATAGAGGACCAGAGAATGATTCCCACAGGAAGTGTCATTTGAATTGGTCTTTAAAGGATGAATAGGAAATCAATGAGAGAAGAGAAGAAAGGAGGATATTCTCCTTACTAAGGGGCAACAATCAATGCAATGACAACTTTCTTATTTCATGGAATGACTAATTCTGTTTATAAATAGAGAGGTCTTGAGAGATCACATATTGGCTCTCTGAGAAGAGATTGTAAGCATATGGAAAGACTCTTTAAGGGTCACAAACAATAATCACAGTTTGAATCACACAAATGAAAACTGCAATTCTAATGATTAATATTCTATAAACAAACAGAAAAAGGTCCATTGGGCTATGTCACAGTGGGATCGTACCCAACCTAAGGAGGCCTTGCTGCCTCAACACTTGGGTTGGCCAACTCTAAGGGAATTTTTTTCATCTCTGGTACTTGAGATGGGTCAGATGGGGCCTGAAGTTACCAACCTTTGCTGTGTATTCTCAGGAATGATCTGTTCCAGCCACTGAAAAACTTCAGGCTCAAAATAACAGAAGCAGAATAAAATTCCAAGCAGGAGATGCATGTGGGGTGACCTCTTTCTGTCATCTCCAGGATGGACCTGACCCACATCCAAGTGAGAATGATCCTGATTTGAAAATGTGTTTCTTAATGGAAGGGCTTGGTCCAATGGAACCCAAACTTGTTCATTATTCATGATGCAAAGTATCTAAACTCAGTTGGTATAATTTATGATTCTTATGTTGTCATCTACCAGGTTAGTTGTCTTTCCCAGTTTCACATAAATTGCAAATTTGACATAAAAATTCTTTTACTATAGTAACTTTTGTTGTAATATTTAACAGAATGTTCCTAAACATAGAAATGATACCAGGCATAGATTCCTTAAATTCTTCTCTCAGGTCCACAGCATACAACCTTAAGTTTAAGCTACATTTTAGAATGAAATATAAGCCTTTGCTTTCTGGTACATCTGTTAAGCTTAAGAAGTTTTGGGCTTTCTATCCTGTCTTTGTTAGCAGAGCCAAAGTTGTAGTTAATTACTATCATGACACTGTAAATATTGGGAAGGAGGTTCCTAACGTCACTTGGGAAGGTTAAATTATAGATCTAAGTTTTTACTGGGAGGATCTATTTTTGCATATGCTGCTGGCAGTCATTGACATTACTCAGGTAATATTGTGGGTTCTTTTTTTTTAAACACCCAGCACAATGAAATCCAAGCTCTGCTGCTTTGAAGCTCTCCACCAACATGTTTCCCTCCTCTATTTCACCAATTCTACTTTCTTTACTTTGAAACACAGATTTTCAGCAATTAGGGATTTGCTTACCCTTGATTTGATCCTGTCTGTACAAGTTATTGCCCCAATCTGGAACAACTTTCCCAATTCCTCCTGCTAATCCATGTGCTATTTCTTTCGAAACTGAGGAAAAGCTCACCTTCCGGAAGCCTTCCATGATTAACCATATTCTGATTATCAAGAGTTTAATAGTTCCCATGTTATTTCTCCATGTTCCTAAATAGAGAGACACTTCCAAATGACACTCTTCAGGCATACCTTGAGTCAGAAAAGACTGCTAATCCAGTCCAGACTGCAATCCTAATTTACCCCTACTTTGCATAGAGTATTTTGAGAACACACAGAGATACAAAGATTGAACCAATTCTTTAGGTTCTGACTGTCAGAAACATTGAGATTACAACTACTCACAGAGGAATGGAAAATCAAGACCAGCATGAATTCAGGAGTTTACCTAGCACAGTCACCTTGATACAAAGTACACCTTAGTGGTTCTCTCATCGGTGCTCCAAACTTACACCAGAACATTTGAAACAGGATCTTTCCCCAAAAAAGTTCCCCTCTGCCAAACTTCAATATTTCTATTACATGCACCACCATTTTTTTTAGTCTTCCATGTTTATAACCTTTGTTTTATATTTGCTTCTTCACCCTAAGTATCCAATACTTTACTATTAACACCAGGATAAAAATGTAGTTTTCAGTTTGGCATTTAAAGCTCCTTACTAACCTATTCTGTTCCTACCTCTCCAGTATTATTTTTCTTTATTTCCCTCCACATACTCTAAGATCCAAACTACATTGGTCTATTCACTATTCTTCACACATGACATTCCATCTCCTATTCTGTGCTCCCTGTCTCCGACTGGACTTCTTTTCCTTCTCATCTCTGCCTCTTAGAACTCCTGGCTTCTTTCAATCCTGCTTTGTACAAAAAGATTTTCCAAGTTCTCTTAGCTGCTAGTTAGTACCTTCTCTCTCAGTTGCTTTCCTCATCTATATTCCTCCATCATTGACTCCTCATCTATCTTGTTTCACAATAGAATGTGAGCTTTTTGAAGGCAGGTCCACTTTTCCCTTTCTTACTTTGGATCCTCAGCACTAAGCACAGGGTGTGCTAAGTGACATTTTACCATATCCATCTCCACAATCTCTCTCCTACCTATCCCCTTCGCTCTAATCCTGCAGTCAACCGGAGATCAGGCTTTCATTGACTCTCACTCAGACTGTTATAATGGTTTGTTAATTGGTGACCTTGCCTCAAGTCTCCTCAATCCATTCCATCCTTTGCATGAAGAAACAAATGATACTCTTCTCTCTTCCTTAACTGAGCATTCTCTTTCCTGTCTATGCTTTTAGTACATGCTGACTGCCCCCCATGCTTGGGATGCCCTCCCTTTTTTCCTGCATTATATATAATCAATCCTTCTCTGCTTTAAAAATGCAACTCAAGCCCCACCTTTTACATGAAGCTCTCCCTCAGTCATTAGTTTCCTCACTACCATGTATTCAGGTCATATTCATTCTGTATATATGGGCATGTGTCTCTTGATAGAATAGGAGCTTCTTGAGGGCAAGGATTGTTTCATTTCGTTTGTTTTCAAGGGCCTAATACTTATAACAATGCCTGCAACATAAATAGGTCCTTAACAACTGCTTACTGAACAAGATCACTCACACATGAAGAGGGTCAGTGTATTTGAAAATTTTGATGCTGTTTGATATATTCCTGCTTTCAATCACTGCCATCAGTGAGTTTCTGGAAGCATCTGGTTCTACACTGCCAAATAAATTAACCAATCAATAAGCATTTATTGATTATCTCCCATGTGCCAGGTAGGTGCTAGGTACTGGGGATACAAAGAGAGAAAGAAAGCAGGTCCCCAAGAAGTTCAAGTCTTCTCACTCTTATACTCCGGATCCTGTGTCTGCTCTCCCTGCACTGCTGGATCTCTGTTCCCTAACATTATGCTGATTGGCCCCCTTGTCTCCTGTGTTTGTTCTATTCAAGTGATTAATTCCATGTTACTACAGGGTTTATGGACTTACTCTTTGACACTGTATTAACTATTTGCTAATATGTGGATTTAGAAATATCTTCAGTTTCCTTTAAATGTCTCTATTATGCATCTTCTACTAAGTTGTCAGCTCCTTGAACTCAAGGATTATAATTTTATGAAAAAAACACCAATGCGGGCATCAAAAGTCCTGGATTTAAATGCAGGCTCTGCTATTTAGTACTTGTGTGATCCCAGAATAAATCCTTCCCCTATCTTTGGTTCTTGGTTTCTTTAGTTATAAAATGGAGACTGTCTGTCTGTCTGTCTCTCTCTTGCTCTCTCTCTCTCTCTCTCTCTCTCTCTCTCTCTCTCTGTGTGTGTGTGTGTGTGTGTGTGTGCAAAGACAGAGCTTGAGCCTGGGTGGGATGTTCACAAAGGCTTGCTCTAGAAGGCTTATCTATTCCTAAGGGACTATAGCAAAGGAGAGAGTACACAGGGGACTAAAAATGTAGAAAGATTTGAAGATATGGAGTAAGGGGCTAAAGGAAGCTCACTTATCTACTGGATGAATGACTATTGGTTTTTGTTTTATACTAATAACAAGCGTTAGTTCTCTATATGTCTTGGTTCTAGAAGCCCATTACCACAGATTTTATGCAGATTTCACTCCTTGCACAGTTTACCTCATTAATCTGATGCACCATTTTTGTTAGTGCAAAAGTATTTCAATTTCATGTATTGGAAATTATCTATTTTCTTTTTTGGGATTATCCTTATGTATTGTTTAGTTAAAAACTTTTCTCTTAGCCATAGCTATGAAAATGGATCTGATCTTATCCTTTCCTAATTTGTATGGTTTGAGCACAAGCTCAAATATACACAAGCTCAAACATACAAATATACAAATATTCAGACCATGTGTCAATTTTGATTTTATTGTAATATATGGCTTAAAATGCTGTTCTATATCTAATTTAAGCCAAACTGGTTTCCACTTTTATTTTTGAGCAGTTCTTGTCAAACAGAGAGACTTGAACTGTTAAGTTTGTTTTCTTATTTTTCCAGTCTATTCTATTGCTCTACTTTTCTAATTTTTAAAATCAGTACCAAATAGTTTTGATGGTTATTGCTTTATAGAATAATTCAAAGTCTGAGAATGTTTTTCCTTTCTTATCTTTTCTTATCATTTCCTTATCTATTCCTTTTCTTTTTTCAATACTTCCTTTCAGATTCTAGACCTTTGGTTCCTCCAAATTGATTTTGTTATTATCATGTCTAGTTCCACAAATATCAAAAGGAACATTTTTAATACAACTATTCATAAATCTACATCTTCTAAATATTAGGAATCCCCTTCCAAAAGTATGGCAAGTATTTCAAAAGAAGATTTTATTTTGTAATAAATCAAGTCAAGTGTTAACAATTAAAATTTGAAGACAGGGGAATAGTGTAACAATAGGGGACACAATTTTCAAAAATTGCTCAGGGTCTATGGATATCTCATTCAAACTTTTCCTTAACGTATTATTTTTTGTAGCATTTATCTTACATCAGGAAGGTGATATCATAAGTTATGAGTTGCAAGTTGTATTTACATGAGGGAGGGCTGTGCAAAATTACCACTAGTCTTACTTGTCAATAAAGCACTTTTAAAGAGTAAAGTGCTATGGAAATGACCATTATTATTTTTCTTAAATGTTATTAAAAGTAGATAAGCTCCTTAATATAGAAATAATTTGATTTTTGCCTATACATCCTAGGCACCTAGAACATCTTAGAAATCTCTAAGTGAATCTTTCAGTGACATAGGCAACTCTCTAAAGCTTTGCAATGTAGTTTCTTTCCAAATATTTGCTGAATGGAAATGAATTGAATGTTCCTTCTTTTTAGGTATTCAATTCACATTTGCAAAAATATCTTAAGGTTAACAAAACTTGCCAATTTGGGGGTAAGAGCTAAAGTCAGAGTATTCCAGTTTTTTTTTTTTTTAATAAAACTGTAACAAAGGCAAAAGACAGAAACAGAATAGATCTATCAGCATTTCTGTAACAAACTTTTTTAAAAAATCAATTATAAGTCAATTAGCCATATTTAGATTTTAATACCAAAGTCCCTGATGTGCTACACAAGAAAATGAAGTTGGTATTGAAGAAGACAAAGACAAAAGAACAGTCAGGTCACACCAAGTACACACAGAGAAGGAAATCCATGATGAAGGAGATTTAATTTGGAAATCATTAAAGGATTGATTTTCAAGCTATTTGAAAGGAGAAGGCACTGAACAACTGGAAAAAATCATGGATATATTATTATACCTCTAGCAGGTAACTGAGGGGAAATCTACAGCCCATATGCTTTCTTTTTAAAATAGTAATGAGAATAATCATATATATATATATATATATATATATATATATATATATATAGTCTATCCTTCTTGAAAATGTGAGAAAAGAACTAGAAAGTTTTCACAAATGAATTTCTACATAATCTTCACAATTTTTTTTGTCTGTTGAGTTGTTTATATCATATAACTCAAAGAAAAACAGAGCTTGAAAAACAAGGTGATATCTCTCATGAATATGTTAATATCTAAGATTCCAGACAGATGCACAAGGAGAAGGGAGAAGGAAGAGAGAATGTGCAAAATTATGTCACATAAAAGTGACAGAAAAGAGCTTTTACAGGGGAAGATGGGATAGAGTCGGCAGACAATACATAGTTATTTTCACATTGTCTCTCCCATTACACTGTGAGCTCTAAAACCTATAAGGATTTATGTTATTGTTCTTATTTCTTTTATTCTTATTAGATAGTCAAGAGATATAGATTCAAGTCTCAGTTCTAAAACTTAATAGTGTGACTTTGTGCAAGTTGCTTAATCTCTCTGAACTTCTCTCAAATATACATAAATGAATGTGACAATTAAGTTAGCAGCTTTGGAAGGTTCTTTTAAGGAGCACATATTATAAACTTTAAGGCATTACAAAAATTTGAGCAATTCTTACTATACAAGGGGAAAATGAAAGCAAGAGGTCTATCTCTAGTATGAATACTTTAAATTTCTTTTAGGAGTGAGCAACTTATTAAGAATCTGAAGCAGGTTCTTCAGATGCTAAAATTCAGATATTAGTATTGTCTGATAAAAATATTTTCAAGTAACACTTTATTAGCTATAACAGGCTGTCAAAAACCATCCATATGCTATCTGAACAAAACTAAATATTTGAAGGCCTCGGAATGAAAATACACATACACATAGTATAAAGCAAAATTTCCAAAAGGCAACTCCACCAATATTTTTAGATAATGTTAAATTTGTAGAATAAAATTATAAAATGTTTCCAAAAATTAATTAAATGCCAACTATGTATGGGGATTGTATTAAAAAAGAAACAAAACACAAGACACAGATTTTGCCTTCCCTCATGGAGTTTATTATTTTATTTAAGTCATTGAATCAAAATACCTCCCTGTCTAACTAATAAAAGATGTGTTATAAGACTTGGAGCAAATACTTAAAACAATTCTTTCCACACTTGTAAGCCTTGCCTGTCTCTTCTTTCATTTTATTTTTGGTCTTCTTTTTATTCACCCTGCAGACTGATTACTTCAATTGCCCATTATACTTCCATAAATAAAGGCTGAAAAAGCTTATTTTCGGTACAGTGATATGATTTTTTCTGATGCTATTTTCTGAAAGCCTGTCATTCATCTATCATATTAAACACTGCAAGACTCCATTTTTCCTACCTAGTACAATAAAGATATTAGGGCTGGGTTTGCCCAGAAGTGGAAGTGTGGCACTCTTGAAACTAACAGACAAAGCAAGCCAGATTATTCAGGTCGGCAAGTGGCTGAGAAGAATGTTTTGAGGTGGTTTACCTTGTCCATCTAAGTTACTTGTATAATGGCCAACTTTCCATTTCACTTTATGCTAAGTAAACATTTCCTAGACCTGATTTAGTATTATCATGAATTTCTTAGACCAGATGGGTGGGCTTAGTGTTAAGCAATACAAGTATAACTAACAATGTTTCTGCAGAAATAAGATTCTATGCAGTCAATTTAGATTCCCACTTTCCTTTGGGCTATTTTTATTTAAAAGTTGGTTTCTTAATTTTTATTTTTTTCTAGTCTTTAATCTATTTAAAGCACTAGTGACTTTAAGTAAGGAAGATAGAATCCAGTACTATTTTAGATGCAAGCTAGTTGTGTGATTCTGTGAAAGTCCTTTACCCTTTCTCAGTCTTAATTTCCTTAACTCTAAAATGGGGATAATAGTACTTCCTATCTCATAAAAGTGCGAGGATAAAGTGAATTAATATATGTAAAGGAATTTATTAGTCTTAAAGTACTACATAATTATCAATTATTATTAGGAAAATCCAAATTGTCTAGAGAGACAATGTGAAATAAATTCTGTTATTTACTTGGTGTTTACTGTAGCTTCAATCTTTTCTTCCTATCAAAACCAAACTATGTTTCCGAGAAAGTCTGAGGACCAACCTTAGCCTTTGGTGCCTCTTTCAGATTGGGGAGAAAGTGGTAAGAACATACAGCTGATGCCAAACATTATCACTATACTTTCTACCTTCTAATAATTTTTACTGGTTCATCCTTTATTACAGTGAAAAATAAAAATCCCTCTAACACATTATTTATCCATTCTTCTTTTCAAAAGGCGACAAACTGGCAAAAATGATTAACTACTATAAACAACTGAATTTTTTCTTAAAATAAATGTGGAAGAACTAAAGGCTGTTTTAATCACATTAGCATTGCACATATCTGATAATGTTCTAAGTTAATGTTTCTTACCACTGAGAAGTCAAGCTCATAAACACATCAAGATTCTCGGTTTGCTGGAAAAGCTTCAGAAGTTCTGGATCACAAGAGAGGTGAGCAAGGATGCGCAATTCAATCTGTGAAAAGTCTAACAAACAGAATTCTGCTTTTAATTTTCAGTCTTTTAGCTAGCCTTTTCAGTTTTCTTCTGCATTCCTGTTCCCTCCACTACTACAGCACTGATCACTTACCTCTCTGGCTCAAATTACTACAGTAATTACAATAATTACAATTATAGTACCAAATTACTACAATTCATGTTTTTAAAAAAAGTTTTTGGACCTTTCCTCTGTTAATTATTTCCTATTTATCCTGAACATTGCTATTTTGTACATAATTATTTGCTTAGTTTATGTGATGATCAACTATGATAGATTTAGCTCTTCTTAGGATTATAGTGATCCAAATCAATTCCAATAGACTTGGGATAGAAAGTGTCATCCATACTCAGAAAAAGAACTATGGAAACCGAATGTAGATCTAATCATACTATTTTTACTTTTTTCTTGTTTGTTTGCTTTTTCTTTCTTTCTGATTTTTCTTTTACAACATGACTAATATGGAAATGTATTTAAAATAATTGGACATGTATAGTCTATGTTGGATTGCTTGTTATTCTGGGAAGGAAGGGAGAGAGGGAGAAAAAAATTGGAACTTAAAATCTTATAGGGGTAAATATTGAAAACTTTGTTTTTGTAATTGGAAAAATAAAATACTATTGAAAATTTAAAAATAATAGTTTGCTTGTCTCCTTCATTAGGTTGTGATCTCCTTGAGGAAAGGAATTGTCTTTTGCCTTTGTATATCTCCAATGCTTAGCACTTAGATAAGGCACTAAATAAAAACTTATTGGATGACATTGATTAAAAAAGCACACATGATCTTAGGATTCATAAAAGAAACAGAATGGAATGTTTGGAGAGATGACTATCTTCTACCCTGGGCATCATCTCTACTTAGGATAACTTAGCAAGGATATTCACAAAATGGAAGTCTAGAAGGCTGACAAGATAGCTAGATGGCAAAAGAACTAGAAAATGCATTAAAGGAATTAGGAATGTTTAGAGAACATTTTGAAAAGACATAATAAGAGTATTCAAATATTTGAAAGGTTGCCATGAGGAAGAAGAACTGAACTTATCATGGGCAAATCCAAAAGAGAGCATGGAAGGTAAAGAGAAGCATAGTCTAGTTTATTGTAACAAAAAATACTCTTAACAAGCATAGTTTTCCTACAGTGGAATGGGGCTTTGGAACACACTCTGGATGCCTACTTGTCATACTGGCCATAAAGGGAGCAGACTAGATAATCCAGTTCTTGTATTATAATGTAGATTCTATGATTTCCATTTTTATAATTATATATATATTGATATGTAATATAATAGGAATTTTTATAATTCCCTTGCCAGTTATTTCATTGCTCCTTTCCCCCCTAAAACTAGCCCTATTAGCATAATGGTATCCATTACCATAACGTAGTAACATTATGATAGACTTAGTAAAGAAGCCTTCAAAATTATGCACCAACGGGAAGATTTCCTCTTCATTCATTATACAGAAGGCTTTTACAGTCAGGACAAAATCTCTGGGCAAGACATTTCAGATGCTCAGTGTTTCTCTCAGAGTTAAGGTGGTGACCAATCAATGAAGAGCAATGAGCAACATTCCAAGACTTTCACTTATAGAAAGCTAGATTTATTCAATAGTATTTACTTGTTATTTACTGGTTTCCAAAAATAAATATTTAGAAATGTTGGTGTATATTCATTCTGCAAGTTTTTCCTAGTTCCTAGAATAAAACATTTATTTCCTATTTTAAAAGTAGGCAGTATAATGTATTGCAGTAAGGCAAATCATATGTTTTAGGAAGTAACAAATTATATGTAGAAGCCTAGTGGCCTTTACATCAAATTAAGGAAAATAATATACAGTAATGACACATTATTATAAGCTTTTCTTAAATTTTGCACTATTTATTGCTGTAAAACATAAAAAATTTGGATTAATCTCTATATACACATTTTTTAAAATTTAGATTTAGAATTTAATTTTTGCCATTAATAATAGTAAAAAATTGAAGAAAAAAGTCCAGAGGATGTGAAGCTGATGATTCAATATTTCTATAAACTTGTCTCTGGTGATAGAAAGCCCATCCCAAGGAAGTTGGCTGACCATCAGGTACTGGATTCTTTTTGGCCAGGGCAATTTAAGAAAATACTTTCCTAATTTATACAGAGTTTGCATCTACACTAATGGAAATTTACCTTCTCTTCCACCTCCCCACACTAGGTATTCTTGCTTCACTGAATAAGTATCAGTCAGTCAATAAAAATTTACTAAGTGTTTAACAAGTACCAGACACTGCTATGCACTGGGGATTCAAAGAAAGGCAAAAGGCTGATTCTGTCTTCAGACTGTTCACAGTCTAACAGAACAGACAACATGCAAACAACTACATACAAATAAGCCGTCTACAAGATAAATACAATTAAGAAAGACTTCCTATAGAAGATGAGATTTTAGTTTGGGACAAAGTTAGCCAAAGAAGCCAGAAATTGAAGATGAGGAGAGACAACATTCTATGCATGGTGGACAGCTAACATTCTATGCATGGTGGACAGCTAGAGAAAATGCCTAGAGCCAGGAGAGATGGAGTAACTTGTTCTGGGAACCCCAAATAAGCCGGTGTCACTGGATCAGAGAATGTGTAGAGTGAGTGTGTGTGTTGGGAGGGAGGGAGGAGGATGGAGGAAATAAATATCTGCTTCATATCTGTGCCCGTTGCAGTCACTTCCCCTCTTCAACACTCTTGTAACGTCCATTATCTTTCCATGGAGTGTGGTCATTATCTTGTGCCATCATTCTTGGGGCATCTCTTTCCTGATCACACAAACTGTGTGTCAGAGGCAGAACTTCAGCCTCAGGCTTCCTGGCTGGGAGGCCAGCTCCGAATGACTCTGGCCGCAGATGCCTCATCTTAGATTTGTAGCCTCTAAAATTCCCATATTCCCCATGTCTTTGGGTTCAGGCACTATAGCATTCTGTCCAGTGCGAATATTAAAAATGCCAGGGGGGGAACTTACCTGGACCTTAGCATTCTCCAGTCCAATTCACTCCTTTTACACATTTCAAAACTTAAGCTGAGGAGGATAAGTGACTCTCCAAGATCATTCAGGTATTAAGAATCAGAGCCCGGATTTGAATTCACATTTAATTTCAAACCCAGTACCTTGTATTGGTCTCAGACATCTTGCCATGAACTTGTGTATCAGCTTCCTTTGTTGGAGGTAACCCTTTTAATGTTTGCCAAGTGCTTCATATAAGACATGGGCTGAAGGAAGTTTAGATGAGGGGAGAGCAAGATAGACAGGAGACAGGTCATAAGGGTGCAGAACCCAAAGTGCTGACCAGGGGCAACATAAGATGGAAGGGTGCTTGCCTTACAGGGACTCAATAAATATATATTGTTAAACGACTGGTGGATGAGGTTCCCAAAAGGGAGTTGGAAAACAGACAGAAGGCCACGGAAGACATACTGTACCAACCTCACGATTCTCCCCAGGGCTGAGCACAGGTGCAGAAGGGAGGACAGCAGGAGGAGGAGAAAAGCAGTGTGTTAATACCAACGACTCAGCCTTGTTCAGACCTGGCCTCAGGGAATGAATTAAACATTGTAGATCCTAAAATTTTTGTTGAATGTTTACATAAAGCAACTAGAATGGTTTAATTATTTCCTAAATTATAGAAATGGTTCTGTATAGATTCACTGAATTTTTAGAAATGAAAAGATTTTGAAAATTTATTATATACTTTCCAGTCAATCTGACACACTGCACCTTCAAGTCTCAACTCAAATGGTATCTCCTTCAGAAAGCTTTCCCTATTCCTTTCTGTTGGAATTGATCCCTCTTTCCTAAAAACCACTCAAAGGATTTAATTTGGACCAATTCTGTGCACATATGTAGAGCTAATAATTGAAAGTTTAGAAAACATTTTTCTCATGAACTATAAAAACTGGCAATAAAAGAATTATGGCCCCTACTCTATAAAAAAGAAAATGAAATTTTTAGGAAGGTGAGTGACTCATTTAATGAAGTAACTCACATATAACTTAAGTCCTACAGGTGAGATCTGAACCAAGGCCTACTGCATTATAGCTACTTGTCTATATGTTCTAGTCTCCATTTGAGATTTTAAATTCCCTCCCTTGAAAGGAGGAGGAAGGCTTGATTTAATCTCTTTTCTCATGGTATTTAAGAAATATTTGCCAGATAGTTAAACATAATTGAATAGTCAGGGACTGTTATTCCCTGACATCTATGTTTAACTTCTAGAATCTATAAGGGATAGATTTATATTTAACTTACAGAAAAAAATCTAGATTCACAAAAACTAGAAATTATATGATGATTATTTGTTGTATAAAAGAATACTTCTGTTGTGTGTCATGATGTAGGAATGGTCACTTTCCCAAGAGTAGACTAACAGGAATAGGAAGTTGTCTAGCTGAAATGTCTTTAGGGGAACTTGGAATGGAAACCTGATCTTAAGAATCTCAATATAACAATTCACACTTGCCCAATGAATATATTTTAATCTTGGATCTTATTTGTTTTCCTGTTTTTTTTTCAAACTTCTAAATGACTCTAGGCTAAAATATCTCTTTCCCTCCTTCTCCAGTGACGTTGCTCTTCTGGCATTGATTCACACGAGTGCTGCAGTTAGAGAACCTCAGCTAGAATTTCTTTGGGATGCACTAGTCAAATGAACTTGGGCAAGCCCAAATCATTGACTCTCTGGGAATTAATTTTCTCTTCTCTAAAATGAAGCTTTGGTGGTATTTTAGTCACTTTATAGTTCTAAATTTCCTGATCCACTGGTCCAGAGCCTTTTCTCTGCCTTGAGTTCAATTTAGCTGAACGTTTCATATCTTTTTCAAAATTGAAGTCTGACTGTAGACAACTTAATCCTTCTGATCTCTCACCAGATGGATAATTTGGTAGCCTTTTAAAAATATAATATGGGCAGTATCAGCCTGCTCCATGGGGAAATTTCAACCCTATTATGGCAGTAACTCTGATCTCTATGAGGGATATTATATCTTTGCTTCATTAGATTTACCATGATCTGTTTTTTTTTAAAGCACTCAAGTTCTTTTATTGCATTTAAGTTATGATTATATTCACAAGCATTTTTATATAACATTTTAAGAACATATCTAATAAAAAAATAAACTCTTTATGCTGTTTACTAAAAGAAATTGTCATAAAGTACCTGCTGCTAGAAAGGTATAGCCTTTGGAAGAGATAAACATTGTTCTGGGAGAAATAGTTGTTTTTTCATCTTCTTCCCCTGAAGAAAACATAAAATTGGGATGTCTAAATCACAGCAATTTTTGATAGATATTCAATCATGCTAACATTATTCTACAATAAACAGAGTCTAGTTTTCTGAATTTAACTGCTCCTGGAGCAGGGATATTCTTTATATAGCATACTGAGGTAACAGAAAAAATTCTTCTCTTAGTTTCAGAAAAACTGGTTTTGAAGCCCTTCCTCTGCCAGGAGAAATGTGGAGCTACTTATGAGGCTTTAGTGAAGGCAGTTCATTTCCCTGGGCTTCAGTTTCCATTTTTTTCCCCAGAGAACAAGAACTCTGGCCTTTAAGTCTTTTACAACCTAACATCAGTCAACCATTCCAAACTTATTGCACAACATTGCCCTTTTATTGCACAACTCAACCAAAGTGGCCAATCTGTTGTACTAGATCTCCTTTCTCCCATCCCTATTGTTTTGTGCAGGCTGCCTCCTCCTTACAAATACTTTGTAGAATCCCCCAGCTCAGCTCAGATCCACTTCCTACACAAACCAATCATGATTTTCCCAGTTGCTAGGCATTTTCTACCTGAATTCACTTTAAAAAATACTTTGCATTTTCTTATCTGTGTACATGTCATTTCCCCTCAATATCATATTTAAACTACTTGAAAACAGGAATTTTCATTTTATCTTTTGTCCTATACTTTATTATGGAATTCTTATAGGTACCTAATAAGTATCAAGCACAGTAATTTATATTTATTTTATATATAATCCCTTAAAAATCTTTGTTAAATGGATGAATATGCAAAAATAAAGAGTTGAACCTTTAAGATCCTTCCCAATTCTAAATCTTATGATCCGCATTTCAATTTGCCAAAATAATCTAAAAATTCCAATTTCCAATCCATATGAAATTTCTTAGGGGAAAATTATTTTTGTGTTTGTATTGTCTAGACACCACAGTGTCTTACACATAGTAGGCATGTAGTATATTTTTACTGAATTAAATTAACTAATTGGAAACATTCTATCAAAAGTGAACCAAATAATCACTCAATCATTCCAGGTGTAAATTCAATGTCTAATGTTCAGAAAATCTGAGAATAAATCAATATCAGAGATGGGAGGGACCTTGGAGATCATCTACTCCAACTCCTTTGTTGTAAAATTTTAATGATTTACCATAGCCAGCCATAATTGCCATTGGGGCTCTAGGAGTTTTAATAAGCTCTGAAGATTCTATATACATCTATGTGTGTATATATGATATACAAAACATGTATGTCATATATATAGGAATATATGTGTGTACATCTCCTCATAGACAAAGAAAAGGAAAGAAATATTTGCTTATATTAGAACCAACAAACAAAAGCAACTGATTCATTTATTTAACTGATTTCCTTTGAAATTGATTGAAATAATTTCAAGTTAAGATTGCCTTATTCATCCAACCAAGTGTTCATAAGTTGCCCCATATATATTCCTCAATGGGAAAGATACAAAGCTTAGATAAGATACACCTTGGCTCTCATGTAATTTAAATTTTTAGCAGTAGGATATCACATTAATTAATTTAAGAATATATACTGTGTGTTTGCTGCTCTTCCCCTGTCACCCTCCATTCTCCATGTTCTAGTTCCCATGGCTATGCCTTTGATAGGTAATCTCCAAGGCTGAAATTTTTTCCTCTCCTTTCCTTTCTTCAAATCCTCTCCTATTTTCTCTTCTCTCTATGTCCACCTTTGTAAAAATGGGAGGGGATTGGACTTGGTCTCTCAAGTACTTCTAGTTCTGGATCTATGATTCAATGAAAAGAAAGTTAGATCTGTCCAAATACAAATTAGGTTCCAAATGTTCCTCATAAACTCAGTTTAAGTGGTAAGGTTCTGGATTTCATACTGGGCATATATTTTTTTTTTTGCCAAACTTGTGATTTTGTCAGTGTAGGAAGATCCCATGTTTGAAACTCCCTCTACTTGTGCAAATCTACTCTTCTGCAGTTTATAGTCTAGGTTGTCTGGGGGTACTGAGAGGTTAAATAACTTGCCCAGGATCACATATTCTGAGATATGTTATTATATGCTTGGGGTTACAAAAATGAATGAAGATAGTTCCTGACCTTAGGGAACTTATAATCTAATAGTTGAGTTTATTAACCAATGGAAATTTTACCATTATTAATATAATAGTGGAATTGCTTCAAAAGAAAAAAAAAGGCTAGTTTCCTTCTGTAAAAATTTTTAAAATCAATTGTCTGACTCTGTTGGTATTCAGTTTTTCATTTTTTTTTTATTAGTAAGTTAGTGGGAAGAAGCAGAGGAGTAGGACTGCTTGCTTTGTTTCACTGTCATTGTTTTCAGAATATGAGCTAACAAAGGGGAGGAACCACATCTCCTTAACTTTTCTTTATATAGTATTTCAAAGAGTTCCATGGTGATAAGCCACAATCTAGGATGATAGTTAAAAAAACAAACAAATCCTAGAACAAAACAATTTATGCATTTTAACAATCCTAGTTATGCAAACAGAATAATGGTACATTAGAGTTAGAAAGAATTTTGGTTATCACTTAATCCAACTCCCACATTTTGCCCATGAAAAAAAAGATACTCAGAGGAAATGATTTACCTAAGTCAAACAGCTAGTACATAGAAGAGCTAGGACTCAAATTCAGATTTTCCATCTCCAAATTCAATATTCTTTCTACTATACCAGCCCGCCCCTAACAAAGAGTAAGAATTTTTTGAAAAAATAAAGAGGTCAATATGGAAAAGCAATAGGCAACTTCTTTAGATTTTAAAAAAAGTTACTTTATTTTTGAGCAAAATAGAAGGGAATTACCTTGTTCATATTGTTGTAAAGTAATCTGGATTGGGTGCTTAGAGATTCCTTGTATATTCTGTCAATAAATTATAGGAATAGAGAGTGGCATTAATTGAAAATTCAGTTCTTAATGTTCATAAATGAAGTTATTTATTGTTGTTATTTTATGTGAATTGAAATTGAAATTGAAATATTTGAAACTAAAATTTTCATGCAACAATGAATTATTAAACAGATTCATATTTAATAAATGTGATTTAAAGTTGTATTTAAAATTGAAACCTAAACTTGGTAGATAATCAACAAATTTAATCAGAAATTCACAAAATAATCCCCCTTTTTATTTATTAACCTTAGTAATCCTTGTAGTCATTAGTTTTGTTATTATCAGCAGCCCAAAGCATTAAAACATTTATCTTCTGTAAAAGCCTCATAAAACATACTGAAAAGTAAGTTTTTCTGATTCTTTGGGAATTTCAGTGCTTCTTAAAAAAAAATTCTCATTTGTCTTATGTAACTACCTAGTTTTTAGTTATTTTAGTAGTTATTCAATTATTATAATAATATTAACAATAATAGCTCCTTTTTTCTTAGTGCATTTTATCTTATAAAAAGGTTTCCTTGTAAGGTAAACAGTGTTCTATTATCCCTGGCTAAATTTATCCTTGGTCCTTCTCTAGTTGTGCTGGGAAACGAGAAATTTGTTTGCCTGTGCTGGCCCTGATTTTGCCACTGTCCCCTTTCTCATTGTTCATGTGCTGCTAGCTGACTTTTATGTAGTTCTGGGATAGAAAAAAATGCCTATTATGATTTCTCAATAGATTTTCTATTAGTTATTGACTGTGGTTCAAAGTTTCAGTTTTGTTGACATAGGTATGGGGAAAATGGGCAGCTGGCCTCTCTTCAAACAACCATTTTAGTTGAAAGTCCCTCCCTCTTTGGAATCAATATCTATGATATATATATATGTATATATACATATACATATATATATATATATCTTTGTATTCTCAGAATAGTATTCTTTGTATGTAGTGGGTAGTAAATAAATATTGGTTGATGAATCAATGAATAAATATAATAGATACTCAAATATTTGATTAAGTTCTGATCATCATCAAGTAAAGAGTGAATTCAATTCAGAAGGATAACATTCTTTGAAGAACAAGAATAAAGAGTTAATAAAGTTAATAAAGATACCAGGTGGTATCAAATTCTAGACTAGACCAAAAACATAAAAAAGCAATTTAATTCAATTTGATTAAACAAATATTTAAGTGCCCACTATGTTTAAGTCACTGTACTAGGTGCTGAGAAAACAAGGACAAAACTGGAATCACATGTTCAAGGTGCCCACATTTTACTGAGGGAACACAGAGCAAAAAGGATCCTATATTTCTGGTTGGCCTTGCAAAGTATAAAGGCAAAAATGAGGAGAACTTTAGAATGGAGAGGGATGTGATGAGACACAGAAATTGAAGGTCTCAAGGTCAGATAGAGGAGGAAGAGAGAAGACAAGGTGATGAGCAAGGCAGAGAGTAAGTTTCCTTTTTTGTCTGGCTTGTCTTTCTCTACATCTTTTCTTTAGAAGTGATGAAGTAGCCAAAATAAGAAGCAGTCAGAGGTCCTTGCCAGATACAGAAAATGGAAAGGAAAGGCACCAAACAAAGGAGTTTCAGCCTTCACTGGAGTCTTGCATGTTAAAAGGCCTACCCTTTTAAAAGGAGCTGAGGCTTTAACTCAGAGTTCCTGAGTCCATCAAATGGCCAGCTCCATTGGGATAGTGCAAGTCAAACAACAATTGGGAGCTCACAGTACAGGAGAAAGTACACTAGCCCTGAGGTACACAGGGGTACAGGTATATCTCCCTAGGATCCAATTTTTTCCTCTGTAAAAGGGGGAGGAAGTTGTACTAGATGGCCTTTGAGATCCTTTTCAGCTCCAAAGGCCCTCAGCTGGCATACCATTTATTTAAGATCATATCGTGTAACAATAAAAACAAACGGGTTTAAGCAAAACTGAGTGATGCCTTTTCAGTAAATACAATACTCTATTCATGAGTCCCTTATCTTTCCACCCCAAAATAATGAAATGTGTTTCAATATTTATTCCTTAAGACTGGTCATTGAATCCAATGAATTAAGCATTCTTCCTCGTGCATCCTACCCTAACTAAACAAGACTACTTATCTTCCTTCATATATAATCTATACTTTTCTACCCTGCTTTTGGAATATTTTTTCTTATCTCTTTTCCCATTTTATTCTTATTTGGCAATCAATCAATCAATCAATTAATTATTAAGCATCTACCTTGTACCAGGTTCTGAGGAAACAAAGACAAAAATGAAAGAGTCCTGGCTTGGAGAAGTTTATAATCGGACCAAGGTGAGACCAAGGGAATCAGGGCTGATGCTGAACTAAAAAGGACCCTGTAAGTTTCTCATGAGAACCTGCCTCACACACTAGATCAAAGTGACAAACATGACCATAGAGTGACCTTGCCTATTTCTATTCTTCTGCTTATTTGGGCATCACACCTGTGAGGGGCTTCTACAGACAAGATCAGTCATTGTTCTCTGAAATTACTGACCATAGAAAGTCCCCCAAGCCCATTCCCATCATTGTATGGATCTGGTTATTGCTTTAGGCTGTGAGAAATATAATATTTTTTGTATAACGGCTGCCTGATGACCCAACTGCCTTCTTTTTGCTTCTGTATCACCTGCATGCTTTGTTAGTTACAATTCTACATAAATGCTGTTCTTCAGTCACTGGACCGAATGACTTGGGTGGTAGTCCCATCAGTCAGTTAGCTTACTGCTACATTAAAAGATTAAAAAAACAATCTCTGTCTTGCCTCAGTTTCTCTGGAATTACAAGGATAGACTATCTTTATTATCTTGGCCAAATCATTTAATCTCCCAGGGTCTCAGCTTCATTTTCTGCAAAATGAAAGGGAGGAACTTCATCTCTAAATTCTAGGATATGATGATTTTCCATGAAACTTTCTTTAATTTCCTCTAGAAGTAACATTTTGTTTTCATTTCTTGGACATAACATTTTGTTTTATAATTCTTTAATAAGTTGACTCTATTATTAAATTTTATAGTTATCCATGTATGTGTCTAATATCTCAACTAGAATGTAAACTCCATGAAGGCAGGCACTGAGCCCTATCTAAATGTCATTGATTTCCCAGACTCTAGCAGAGAGCATAATAAATATAATAATAATTTACAAGCTATTTCCCACATCCACTACATTATCTATTCTTCATAAAAATCAAATGGAGTCTCAGAAAGAGAATTAGATTACTCTAAGATCACACAATAATTGGCAGAACCATCAGGTAATGTATTTCTTCTGTCTCTAAGCTTAGTATGTTTTCCACTACACTGCTCTGCTTCTCCTTCTATATCATAGAAAAGAACTTCCATCTAAATTGCAGCCAAGTCAAACCATGCTCTATAGTTTGTTTTTGTAATCTTTCGATAAAATCACTGGAGTGAATGGCCATTTCTTCTTCCAGCTCATTTTAGAAATAAGAAAGCTGAGACAAACAAGGGTAAAGTCAGTTAATCTTGGCTCACACAGCTTGGAAGGATCTGACACCACCTGAACTTGGGAAGCACTCAATCCACTGTACCATGGAGTTGCCCATAATCTTTCCCCAAAGTATCATTATTTTTGTGTCTACGGTGAATATTTGTGTGTGTGTGTGTATTTGGAGGTGGCATTATTTTGAAAAATAATTATTTTGGAGGAGGCTTTAATTACGGCAACTTATAAGATAGACTAAAATCAATATTTAAACTACTCTGATGAGAGAAGAAAAAAATAAACACTTTGATGTAATAAAATTAAAATAATTAGAAAAAAAAGGTTTCATAACTTTTTTTGGTGATACCCTATTTTCAAAGCCATGATGGAAAGATAATTGATAAATCCCCATCATCTCTCTGCATGTCAGCTTACTATCTCATATTATTCAAGAAGTAACTCAAATAAGATAGAAGAATAAAAAGATTTGCACAAAATCTGTAGTCATATAGCCAGATTTATTACTAAGAGGTTACTTTCCTTCTTTCTATTAAAAAAAAAAACCTACCAGAAACCTTAGGCTTAATGAAAAACATTGACTCTGGTGGATAATAATAATAGTTAACATTTTTCTGGTGTGTTTCAGTTTATAAAATACTTTTCTCACAATAATCTTCAGAGAAGAGGGTAGTGAAACTGTTTCCATACTCACTTTATAGATGGGGAAACTGAAGCTCAAAAAAAGGGTTACACAGACCATATAGCCAGTAGATATAAGAACTTGAACTTGCTAAGTCTTTCGACTTGAAGCTCACAAAACTACCTTTCATTTCATACTATGAATTCTAGCTAAGACCAATAATTAAAATTCTATACATTTTATTAAAGAAAGAAAAAAAATACTCTCTCTTCTTCCCTCCATTTCTCCCTTCCCCCTTGCTAAACCTAGACAGAAATAACATTTGTAGAATTTGTGTCTATGTATACAATTGTAATAGTGCTGAGGTATAGATTTGGGGTAACTAAATGAAATTAGGGTTTAGTTGAGGTCTAGTGGCAGGTTTGGGGTACAGGGAGTCAAACAAAGCTCTCCTGCAACTCCCTTGGATTTGGCGCAAGGATACTATGGTAAATGAGGTCTAGCAGGGCTTGAGTCCCCAATAAAGGCATTTATTGGCCGGAGAGCTAGATTGATAAAAGAGGTTTATTATTGGGTTTGGAAGTAAGGAGATAGGTGAAGGTAGAGATAAGGAGGGCACCGGAAAGAGGGTCCTCACATGGCGAGTATGTTTGGGATCTCTGCAAAAAGGGGGTCCCAGCATCTCCCTTTTATAATGGGAGATTTAGCTCAAGAGGCTTTTGGGTGTAGCCCCAAAGTTGGCTCAGATCCGGGTGGGGCTGGGACAGGTCTGGGTCTTCTATTTGGAATTCAAAGGGACCAGGATTTGTGAGTTAAAGGGTAATTACATTAACGGGGGGGGGGGGGTTGGGAATCAAAGATAGGAATCTTTCCCACATCAATAGGATCCCCAATACTTTACAATTTGGATTGCTATAAAAATGTAACCATGCTTTGTGGCTGCTAATCAGTCAATCCCTTTCTCATTACACCTATGTTAACTCAGTATTGGAGAAAAAGAAAATTATGGATATTCTGTTTTTTCATAACATGATTTCTCCTTAAGCTTCAGCTATGGATGGCAGGAAGAAAGATAATCTTTCTCCAACAGGTCTGCTACACAGGAACACCTCATTCTATATAGACTTAAATTTGATTTTACTCTTAAGGAAATCCCTAAAGGTAATGCTGCCAAAGAAATCTCCTTTCTCTGGCTAGACAACACATTTTTTGAATTATACTACCTACACACACACACACACACACACACACATACACACACACCTACCTTTTATCTGGGAGAATAGAGTCCCAGAACTTTATCCATAAACTCCCTTTAATCACACAGGCAAACACATGCAGCTTCCACAATCTCCAGAATACTCCACCGCTGCCCAGGCTCTCTCTCTTACTGGGAAAACACAGTCTCAGATCTCTTATCTCTGACATGTTCAGAAATCTATGGTGGAATAGATATGTTACTTCTGGATGCTTCTGCCCTAAGGCAGCCACTAATGGCCAGAGATAGGAGTCCTCTCTCCATCCCCTCTTCCACTCTGGGAAGTCTAAAAGTCAGAAATAGCTCAGCAGTTCTGTCAGCTCAGTTGTAAAGATCAGCACAAAGTCATTTCACAAGAATTATCACTTCCAAAACTACTTGGCTTATCAAATCATCTTAGAGGCAGCTACAATTACTGAAGCCCAATCCCTTACAAGAGCCAAGGGCTGGGGCAGAAGTTGCTTTTGTCCTAATAACAAGGTGCCAGTGAACATGTCTACACCCTACTGGAAGAGTCAGAGATAATTCAAAGTCCAAACAAAGCCTTACCAACCTGTAGGCCCATACATTTGACACTCTCTTGAGTGTCAAATATAAATATACATTATAATTATAATCATTTTGAGGGCAAAGATTGTGCCATTTTTGTCTCTGTGATGCCAATGTCTCCACTAAAGTCCTACTAACAAAGTCCTGTTGTGGCAAGGGGCGTGACCTGGGATTGCTGAAGCAGCTGGTGTGAAATGTAAGTCCCAGCAGGTCCTCCCAAGATGGAATGCTCCCAGTGTGGATCCTGCAGCAGCCCGTGCCACTAATACAAAGACTGGCATGGCTAAGTTGAAAGGTGCTCCTTTCTAGTAGACTTCAGAGGGATGAAATAAATATTCAGCCAAAGTAACTCTTAATGAACATTTACTATGTATGTGTGTGTGAGAGGCTCAGGTTGTTACAGGAGAGGAAATGAACATATGTACACCTTCCCAGATCCTATCCCCACTGCATAACAGCATTGCACAGACTAGGTGCCCGACATATACATGGGGATGAGAAGCATCATGGACAAAGTGGCAATTCAATTACCTAAGTAATGGAACTGTCCCTGGGTTTGGAATCCAAGGACCAGAATTCACAGCCTGACCTTACCCCTCTATCTGTGTGATCTTGGGCAAGTCACCTAAACTTCGGGAGCCTTGCCACCTGGTGGAAGTTGCTGACCTCTCTGCTTCCTTCTAGCTCTAATTCCTATGATTCTATAGTGAGCATGTAATTGGCTTAAGAGAATGAGTTGAACACTCTAACATTCTTATAAACCTAGTCATCCATCAAAAGGCCCCTACTTATCCCTCCTGGTGGTACAGGTTTGCAAAGAGAGAAGGCGGCATAGTGCTTGAGTCCTTTTCTCACTGAGGTGAATGCTGGTGTAAATGAGGCCCGTTAGCAGCTTGCCAATTGCCTTTGGCACTGGAATCTAAATGATATTTACTAATTTTACAATGTGCTGTTAGTACAAAGTAATGTTTCTGACTTTAAGAAATTTGAGCTTGTTGAGATGATTAAAGTGGTTCTACTTTTTTTACCCATTAGAAAATTTGATCAGAATTAAATCATGTTAGCTTATGAAAATAATTGTAAAGTACCTTGTAAATGGAAAATGACATTAAAGTTTCATGGTATAGAAACAAATCAATGCACATTTTCTAAAATTATTTTGTACAAATTACATGACATTTTGTCAGCTTAAAAAATAAGTCACTTCTCTTTACATAATTTAGGTTATTCTAGTGGTGTGTTGCTAGTTTCTCCTCTTCTCTGGGACTTAGCTTCCTTGTCTGTAAAATAAAAGAACTGGCTTATCGGTAGTTCATAACTTGGGAGTCTATAGAACCCTCAGGGGCCTACAAATAGATTTCAGAAGGTCAGTGAACTTTTAAAAAATATTTTTATAACTATTTCAATATAATTGGTTTATTTCACATTTCTATATATTTTATTTTGGGCATCTAAAAACATCATTCTGGAAAGGGGTTCATATTCTTTACTGCTCAATGGATTTAGGATGCAAACAGGATAAACTTTCTTCTTATATGGTCTTTAAGATCTTTTGCAACTCTGAAGTACCATGATTATATGTTTATCAAATGAAAATGGGAGGATGATTCTAAAAATTATTGGTTAAAGTGATTAATCAATGACATGTGAAATAAAATAATTTGGAATTAAAATAAAATACTTAATATGTCAAGAAGTACCTATTAAATAATAAACAACAACTTTACAGTTGGATTTTGCAGTATTACCATAGGACAATAAAATCTGAGTACAATATATGTAAAGAAAATGGATCAAGATCTCTCCTGATCAACTTATGTAATTTCCTAACTAATCAATCAGCTAATCTTCATTAAATACTTACAATGTGCCAGGCACTGTGCAAAATAAATGGCCTGATAGCATAATAGGGAGTGAACCATTTTTACGTACTGATAAGATTTCAGAAGTTATTATTCTCAATCATCTTGATGAGGGTATAGAAGATTAACCATTGTTGACCAGAGAGGAAAGATTTCCTTATGTATCCTACTTCTTTTTCTTGCACAGCACCTTACTTGGAACACAAAACTGGGTAAGGGTTCTTACCTCAGTGGTTCAGAAGCTGGAGTCAGCAGAGACTCCAGCAAAGCAGCTACTGGAGGGGAAACTAGAAACTAATGGCAAGCAGAGATAAAGTTGGCAGAAGGGATGCCAAGAGGACGCCATCTGTTGGTAACACCTCTATCCCTACACCTTCCTTTGATGTGTACCCTGGCCACTTGTTCAGTTATTTCGCTTGTGTTTGACTCTTCATGACTTATTTTGAGTTTTATTGGCAAAGATACTGGAGCAGTTTACCATTTCCTTCTTTGAAACTGAGACAAACAGGGCTAAGTACCTAAGATCGTGAAGCTAGCAAGGGTCTGAGACTGCATCTGAACTAAGGTCTTCCTGACTGCAGGGGCACCTCTCCATCCATGGTGCAGATGCCAGGCTACACCAACGCGTTCCCAAAGTGCAGCCCATCGTAGTGTAGGGGAGTGTAACCACAAGAGTGTTTACTGTCCCTGATGTTGCTGAGACACTTATGGCTCCTTTCCTTTCTTTTCTTCTATTTTTGTAAGTATGGCATTTCAGTAAATTTCTTTGATCTTTGATTTGAGTTAAATATACTTTGGCTGATAATTAGGAATAAACATGCTGGTGGAAGTTATGAGCTATAGTTGGGGAGTGCAGGAGGATTCTGAGAAGATGGCGGAATGGGTTGGTAAATTTCAAGCTCTCATTTCCCCCACAAATAGAACAAAATTATGCCTCAGGGACAACACAGAACAGGCAGAAGAGTGTCCTCCTGGTACAACTCAAAGATCTGAATAAAGATCCCAGGCCTGGATTGACCTATGTGAAGTGCAAACACCTCTGGGCTAGTTCTGTGGAAACACCAAGTGGGGAGCCTTGGGGTGGGCTAGGTGTGGCTGGAGCCTCAACAGGAACCACAGAGACTTTTACTTTCCCTGTGTCCAATCAGGGATCTGAGTCCGGGAAGACTGAGGGAACCTAGGCTGTTGAAGAACACCAGACTCAACTGTGCTGCAGAGAAGTGGCCCTGGGTCAGAAGGAACCAGCACCCAAATACAAAAGCTCTGCAGACACTTGCAGGAGAGCAGAAATCTAGGTTAGAGGGGAGACTTGAAGTGAAGCTAGAGGCACCATAACTAGAGATGCTTACACTAATACTTCTCATTTAAAAAGAAAAACATGAATTGGCAAAGAAAGAAATCAATCATAGAAACTTTCTATGAAAATAGGCAAGACCGCAGTTCATCTTCAGAGAAGGCCAGTGAAGTAAAAAAAAGCCTCTTCTACCTGAAATAGTAATGTTCCCTGCCCAGAGAGAATTCATAGAACTAAAAAAAAGAATTTAAAAATCAAATGAGAGACATTAAGAAAAAACAAAAAATAAAAATCATCCAAGAAAAACAAGAAGAATATGAAAAAAATTATCCAACTAGAAAAGGGCATAGAGTCTTAAATACAAAAATAACTCTTTGAAAATTAGAATTGGGCAAGGAGAAGCCAGTGAAGCTAGAGAAGACTAAGAAATAACAAAACAATATAAAGAAGAAAGAAAATAAAACAGAATATGAAACATCTTATAAGGAAAAACAACAGATTTGGAAAACAAATCAAGAAGAGAACTCTCCAAAATCTATAAAGAAATAAGGGGGAGGTATAGACAAAGGAGGAAGCAAAGAATGGAGGAAGAAGACAAAAGAGGGATTCATGGGTGGGGAAGGTTAACTAATAGCAAGGCAAGTTAAGGAGCAGTATCAAAGCAAAAGATTTAGCAAGATAGGAAAGAAGAGATATACACAAATACTGAAACAAGGATCAGGAGAAGAATTTAGTAGAAAAAAATTACTGCTGGTAATCACTGATCTTAAATAAAGTCAAACTTAAAAGATTCAATCAAAAGAGAAAATATATTATGTCAGCCATATTACCATTGTTTTAGATGCATATATATATATATATATATATATATATGTCTGAGTATATATATTTATGTATGCATGTTGTTCTATGTATGTGGGTAGATCTATGGGTAGTTGTGAATATATATGTACATATGTGTGGGGGGACAGGTTGTGTATGTGTATGTATATATCTATATATAGTATATATAAATATATCTGATTAACTATAGCCTGCTTGGGAGAGGTAGAGGATATGAAAGGAGAAAAAAAGAATAAAGTAAAAGTAGTGCACAGCAGAAAACAAAAGAACAACCTACAAAGAAGCAAAAAAAAGATAAGACACTCATGAATATGATTTCTTCTAATATTATATATCCTTTCTTGAACTGGTAATCAAATGTTATGTATTTTGAATCCTTCCTGATGTTCTGCTGGGCACATGACAATGTTCCATTTTGCTTTGTTCTATTTTCCTGTTCCGTTTTCTTTTTTTTTCTATTAAAAATAAATATGAAAACAAATAAGGAGTATAGGCTCACTAAGTACCTTGAACTTAATTAGGGTAACCATCGTCCAAGGGACCCAGCTTCTTAGTAGGAATGCCCTTAGACTGCTATAGTTTAAACTCATGTAGGTCTAGACATTAAACTGGGTATATATCTATCCCCTTATTAAATTATGAAGCTTCAATAGCTTTTATCTAAAACTTTACAGAAGAACATCATGTTGCCCTATTGTAATGAGTAGCAGTAAGATGAAGGAAAGAAATTAAGAATAATATAAATCAACAAACTAAATAAACTGGACAGGAAACAAGTAATCATGAAATAGGATAAAAATTTCAGAGATATAAAAAAGCAAAGTGCTATAAAAATTAGAAAAATTCAGCTCAAATATTGACAATTTCCAGGTAATTTTTCACCTAACAGTAACTAGTACATAAGAAATGGCATAAGAGACTTCATCAAGGCTATGTGTGAGCAAAGAAGGAGGTGGACTTGTCCTATAATAAGAATAGAGATAATAAATGGATGGGTTAAATGCTGTAGGTATAACATATTAAAAGATCTTTTTTAAAAAAGATATTTTAAATAAATAAATAAAAGAATTTTTAAAAATCTCTAGAAAATTTACTGAAAGGACAAACATTTGCTTAGATAATCTGGCAAAGAAGATTAAGAGAACAGAAACAGTTAATGTTGGAGAGATCATGCAGAGAAAAGCATGCAAAAATACCATTGGTGATACTGTGAATTGGTTCAAATGTTTTTAAAAACAACTTGGAATTATATAAGAAAAGTGGTTAAATTATTCATCCTCTTTGACCCAGCAATCCCATGCCTGAGTACATTCCCCACAAGGAGATCCAAAGTAGAATTATTGTAGTAATCTGACTCAGGCTGGTCTCTTGGCAATTTAGATTCAAAACTAGAATGATAAGAGACACTCATAATCCATCTAAAAGTTAACAAAAGGAGGTTTACTTAGCCAGAGCAGGGAAGAAATGTTTGCTCAAGATAAAGCATGGGTTCAAGTTGAACACAGTTTTTCAAGGGCATTTTTGCTGATGGCCTATAGTCTGAAGCCCCATAGTTTAAGAAGAAACAGAGAATGAGAGTAGGTTTAAAGTGGGAAGAACAGGTTATAAAGGGCTTTGAATGCCAAGTAGAGAATTTTATATTTGTTCTTGGAAGTGACGGGGATTCATTGGAGTTTACTGAGTGGGGTGGTGACATGGTCAGACCAGCACTTTTAGACGATTTTGACACCTGAGTAGAAGATGGACTTGAGAAACTTGTGGCAGACACTCAGCAGGTTATTGAATTAATTCAGGTATAAAGTGACAAGGGACTGCACCAGAGTGGTGGTGCATCAGAGGAGAGAGGTGGGGAACATACAAGAAATGTTTCAAAGGCAAAATCGATTGGTCTTGGCAACAGATTGGATGTGGGGGAAGAGAGAGGAGTCAGAGTAGAGGATGACACTTAGGAGAATCTGAGATGATATTATTATTAACATAAATAAGGAATTCAAAATGTCTATTGTACACACAGCTTCAGATGTCTGAAAAATAGAAATGCAAGCTTGGAAATCAGTAGAGATATCAAAACAGGATAGGTAGATTTGAGAATTGTCAGTGTAGCGATGATAATTAAATCTATGAAAGCTGATGAAATCAACTGTAGAGAGGAAGGAGAAAAGAGTGCCCTAAATGGATCCTTATAGGATAATCTATGGGTATTGATTTGGATGACAATGCAATAAATGAAACCAAGGAGTGATCAGGTAGATAGCTAAGAATTAGGAGAGAGCAGAGAGCATCAAGGAGAAAAGGGTGCCTGTCAGTGTCAAAGGTTTCATTCAGAGAGGTCAGTGAGGATTGGATTTGGCAGTTAAGAGATCAGAACCAACTTAGGAGAAAGTAGTTGGGGTGGAATGATGAGATCCAAAGCTGGATTTTAAGGGATTAAAAAGAGAATCAGAGGAGAAAAGTGTAGGTATTGCAGATGGCCTTTTCAAGGAGGTTAGCCAGAAAAAAAAACAAGAGATATGGGATGATAACAGGGATGGATAGATCAAGGAAGAATTTTTTTTTAGGATAGGAAAAACATGGGCATATTTGTAGATAGTAAGGAAGAAGCAAATAAGGAAAGACTGAAAAGAAGTGAGAGAATAAGGAGACAGAATAGATAAATCTGTTGGAGAAAATGAAATGGAATGGGATTATTTGTGCATGTAAAAGACTTGGATTTGTCAAGAAAAAGGGACATTATTTCATGAGAGACAGGGGTGAAGGTAGAGATAGTGGCAAAAGGCATCTGGAGTTTGGAGGAAGAAAAAGGACCTCTCAGAAAATGACCTCAATTTTTTTTCAGTAAAATATGAAGCAAAGCTCTCAACTAAAAGAGTGGGGGAGTCACAGAAGGTTTAAGGTGAGATGAAAATGTCTGGAAGAATTGCTATGGTGAATTAGGTTATGAATTATTTAGGGAGGTATAAAAGCATTGCCTTGCAGCAGTGAAGATCCACTTGAAATTATTTAAGCTAAATTTGTAGTGGACCCAGTCAGTAAGATTTGGGGGTTTTCTCCACCTTTGTTCTGTAGCACTAGTGCAGCAGCAAAGGCAGCAGATGTGGGAGTGAACTAAGGCAAGTCAGTAAGACAAGCAGGGCAAGACTGAAGAAAAAATAAGAAGGCAAGGGATTCAAGAGAAGAGGATAATGTAGAATTGAATTGACTCAGCAAGGGGTCAAGATAGGAGAAGGAAGAAAATATAGTAAGTACAAGGATGATAGTCTGGAAGAGATCTCAGGAATTGAGAATTGGAGGTCCTGATATGGATGAAGAACAGAGTAGCTTGTGCAGAAGGAGGTATGAAATGATAATAGATTGTGATTAGAGCTCATGAACTTAGAAGTGCTACATTTATGATTGACAGAAAAATCACGAGTACTTTTGTATGTCTTTGTGTATGACTGTGATGCTAATTTGGCAGATAGATGAGGCAATGGAGACTTATCTTCCTAAATTCAAATCCAGCTTCAGACAATCACTGGCTATTTGACCCTGGGCAAGTCACTTACCTCTGTCTCAGTTTCCCATCTGAAAATGAGCTGAAGAAGGGAATGACAAGCCACTCCAGTATCTTTATTAAATGGAGTCACAAAGAGTCAGACAAAGAGGTGCTAAGTGCAGGAGATTTAGAGAAAGATTAAAAAAATAACTATTCTTAAAGAACTTACAATTTAATTGAGAAGATATTATGCCATGTATAAACAAGAAGTATGCAGGGTAAGTTGCAGAGAATCAACAGAGGAAGGGCAGTAGCCAAAAGGAGAATCCAGAAAGACTTCTTGTGGAAGGTGCTTTAGCTAAAATTTAAAAAGGAAACAAAGAAGTGTCAAGGTAGAGATGAGTGAGGTAGTTCCAATAATAGAGGAAATTAGGTGAAAATGGCCAGGGCTGGGAAATGAAGTGTCTTGTTTGAATAGCACAAGGAAATCAATGTCACCCTCACTGATTTCTAAGACAATCTTACCACCTATTGGAAGATGGTGATTGTGAGTTGGTAACAAATCTCACCACACTTAACTAAGCTAGTTTTCTAATGACAAAAGATTTAGTTCATCTTTAAATTAGCATTTGAAGCTTTTCCAATTTGGTGGGATCCAAGAGATTACACTCTATTGACAAAAACTTCAAGAATTTAGAGGTTCTATGACACCATGAGACGTAAGAGATGGACAATGGTAGAGGTTTGGCAAATAACACATCACAAACTTCTATCTTGGTAAAATAATTCTTAGAAAACTCTTTTTAGAAATGAAGAAAATGGACTAGGTTTTGTTTTTAATATTCCTGATCTCACTTATACCACAGAGTTCATTCTTTCATCACTGAAGAATGGTTAGGCATAAGGTGTCATGTGGTATATTGATGTGGGAGCTAGCACACAATGGTAATTTGTGTGCATTTACAATGTATTTTCATATGAATCATATAAAATATATATTTTTAAATTTTAAATATTTTAAAAGTTGGAGAACTAATCTGGAAAAGTTCAGCATTAACACACTTTATTTTTGGCTGAAGAAAAAGCAAAGTACAATAGTGTCTGATTAAGTAATTTTGGCATTAGTTAAAATGTCAGTAGTTGTAAGTGAAAATGTCAAGCAAAGAATAATATTAGTCATGGGTAAAGAAAATTCATCTAATTAATTATAATATCCTGTTGCTTTTCTATAGAAGGGGGTATATGTAGAGATAAAAGAATAGTCAGGTAGCCAGATAGCTAGCACTTCATAGAGTTATCATTAAATTTTGCCTGGAGTACAATCATGTTGATTCCCCTGCAATCCAGTTCTTTATTGTTTCAATCTTGTTATAAAATGAAAGCAGTTTAAGGCTAAAATGGAATTTTATTTAAAATTTTTTTAGTATTTTATTCTTCCCTGGTTACATGTAAAAACAAGTTTTAACATGTTTTTTAAAACTTTGAGTTCCACTATGTTCAAAAAGTTATCAAACTGTGCATATCCTTTGACCCAACAGTGTTTCTATTGGACTTATATCCCAAAGAGATCTTAAAGGAGGGAAAGGGACCACACTTAACACTGTACACCAAGATAAAGTTAAAATGGGTTCATGACCTAGGCATAAAGAATGAAATTATAAATAAATTAGAGGAACACAGGATAGTTTACTTCTCAGACCTGTGGAAGAGCAAGGAATTTATGATCAAAGAAGAACTATAGAGATCATTACTGATCACAAAATAATTTTGACTATACCAAACTGAAAAGTTTTTGTACAAACAAAACTAATGCAGACAAGATTAGAAGGGAAGCAATAAACTGGGAAAATATTTTTACATTCAAAGGTTCTGATAAAGGCCTTATTTCCAAAATATACAGAGAATTGACTCTAATTGATAAGACATCAAGCCATTCTCCAATTGATAAATGGTCAAAGGATATGAACAGACAATTCTCAGATGAAGAAATTGAAACTATTTCTAGCCATATGAAAAGATACTCCAAGTCATTATTAATCAGAGAAATGCAAATTAAGGCAACTCTGAGATACCACTACACACCTGTCAGACTGGCTAGAATGACAGGGAAAGATAATACGGAATGTTGGAAGGGATGTGGGAAAACAGGGACACTAATATGTTGGTGGTGGAACTGTGAATACATCCAACCATTCTGGAGAGCAATTTGGAACTATGCTCAAAAAGTTATCAAACTGCATACCCTTTGATCCAGCAGTGTTACTACTGGGCTTATACCCCAAGGAGATACTAAAGAAGGGAAAGGGACCTGTATGTGCACGAATGTTTGTGGCAGCCCTTTTTGTAGTGGCTAGAAACTGGAAACTGAATGGATGTCCATCAGTTGGAGAATGGCTGAATAAATTGTGGTATATGAAAATTATGGAATATTACTGTTCTGTAAGAAATGACCAACAGGATGATTTCAGAAAGGCCTGGAGAGACTTACATGAACTGATGCTGAGTGAAACGAGCAGGGCCAAGAGATCATTATATACTTCAACAACAATACTATATGATGACCAATTCTGATGGACCTGGCCATCTTCAGCAATGAGATCAACTAAATCAGTTCTAATGAAGCAGTAATGAACTGAACCAGCTACGCCCAGTGAAAGAATTCTGGGAGATGACTAAAAACCATTACATTGAATTCCCAATCCCTCTATTTTTGCCCACCTGCATTTTTGATTTCCTTCACAGGCTAATTGTACAATATTTCAGAGTCCAATTCTTTTTGTACAGCAGAATAACGGTTTGGTCATGTATACTTATTGTGTATCTAATTTATATTTTAATATATTTAACACCTACTGGTCATCCTGCCATCTGGGGGAGAGGGTGGGGGGAAGGAGGGGAAAAATTGGAACAAGAGATTTGGCAATTGTCAATGCTGTAAAGTTACCCATACATATAAACCTGTAAATAAAAGGCTATTAAAAAGAGAGAGAGAGAGAGAGAGAGAGAGAGAGAGAGAGAGAGAGAGAGAGAGAGAAAGAGAGAAAGAATAGGAATTGTCTCTTTCCTTTATGTCTCTAGCACTTAGCACAGTGCTAGAACATAGTCACCACTTAAATTCTTATTGGCCAACGAATGAATTCAAATCTCCTCAGCCTAGCATTTTAAGCTCTCCAACAATCTATCTCTAACTTGTCTTTCAAGCCTTTTTTCACACTACTACATTTAGTTTCAGTTAAATTAAACTATGCACTATCCTCTGAACACATCTTTTTTATCCCACCTGAGTGACTTTGCTCTTCTTTCCTATACCTGGAATGCCTTCTTCCTTTTATTCTTACTATTGACATCCTACTCATCCTCCTGCTCACATGAAACTCCTTTCTAATACTCTCAATGAGAAATGATTTCTCCCCCATCTGTCTAGAGGGCCAGGAGGTAAGAATTCATTCCAGGTTTTGAATCTTATAGTAACTTGGCTCATCAACTTCTCTTTTCTTTAGTAGAGACATACTTATTAATATATTGATAAGAAATCTGGTGACTGAAGCAAAATGCAAACTCAGCTATATAACGGATAAAAACATACCTTTGAACTTAGGACAGGAAAAGCAGCCCACAATGGAGACTAAAGGCATTTGGGAGAAAGGTACTTGAAGACATTGGTATGATAATTTTACTCTGATGTGTATCTCAACTATTTGCATCTATGTTGAAATAGCCAAGATCCAGACTTAATCATTTGCACCTCAGTAGATTGTGCTAGTTAGAACAGATATAGTAATATCAAAGAGTGTAATTTGTATCAAGTCTATAAGTATTGGAGGTATATATATTTGTCTCTTTGATCAATAAAAATTGAAGAGTTCATATCTAATTCTCTCTGTCTGGGTCCTGACTGACACCCTTCTTTCAGTACTGGAGCTGAACTTCAACAGTGGCATCGGAAACAGATAGAATTTCGTAAGTGAACAGAACTTCATGAGT